>NC_139217.1:17048382-17648382 GCF_055691185.1 Crinia signifera | reverse complement strand
CTGAATGACCCCATGTGTGGTTGTAATTATGGCCTAGTGCCCAAAAAAGTTTCACCAAATTATATCTTTTCATAAGGGAACGCCATCCAAGATTCTATTATTTTGATTTCATTTTTGCAATAAAATACCAAATAATTTTACGCAAATTGAACATACTTAATAAATAATTTCAAGTAATTTAATTAAGATAGAGATAGATATAGTCACAAAATGTATAATTCAGTCCAAAAAATTAGATTGACACTACTATGTAAATATCAGAGCTCAAATTGTTTAATAAAATTATTATATTTATTTAATGGAACTAATGCTACCAGTACAATGGAACAAGAAAAGGGCCGAATTATGGGGATGCAGTTATAATCCCAGCGTTCAAAATCCCGATGCCGGAATCCCGACCGACAAAATCCCGACCGACGAAATCCCAACACTTTCTCGCTCTGTGGGTCTCCACGACACCCATAGAGGGAGAATAAATTAGTGTGCCGTGTGCAGCGAGGCACCAGGCCCGATGCGTACAGCACAGCGAGCCCGCAAGAGGGAGCAATCCATGTCCCCCCTTGTCGGGATTTCGGCGTCGGGATTTCATATCAATCCCGAATTATGAATCAATCCTAAAACAACATACATAATTTAGTACAAATCCATTCCTGTGTTGTTGATACATTCATTTGGTTCCTTGCCTCGATCGTACGTTATTCTTCAAGATTAACATAAATCAATTCAATAATTTGAAGTGCAGTTCATAAGAATTCCATTGTGTTCAAAGCCAAACCTAACGTTTCTCTACAATAGCACAGAATTACAATTTTTAACATTGTGAATATAATTACCTACATAAGTTTTTGGGATAATATTCAAATATCCATGGGGCTTACTGTGCATGCATAGCCTCGATTTTATGCCAATAGCTATTCAACTGTTATCCCAATTCATCCTGCAGTAAACCCATGAATAATACATATGCAAATAAGATGCTCCAGCAGACTCGGCTGAACTTTTATTAAAGCCGCTACCCGCCCAAAAGGGGGCGGGCACTGATGTCATGTGATGTCTGCCACCTGTGTTCCCATGGGAGCACTCAGCATTTTCATGGGGACACCCATAAAACACTGGCCATTCCCTTGCAGCCAGGGGCGAATTGGGGATTATAACCAGCCCGGGAAATATCTTGAAGCAGACTTAATGGGGGGTGTATCTCCAAAATCCATATGCACACCTTCCAACATGGTCTGATCTAAATAGGGACCTGTTGCGCACCTCCGGCGCTCCCATTTTTTTGGGGAGGTGTGGCCTAGCAATATGGGGGCATGGCCTATTTTAGCGAGGTTGCGCCCCATTTTTGCCACTGTGGGGGCATGGCTAGATGCTCTCTGATTTGCTAAATATGTCCCCAGCCCCTCAGGCTGCAGAATAGACGCAGGGAGGAGGAGGTACAAAGGTGGCGGAGGAAGCAGGGTGGGAGGAGGGATGAAGGTGGCGGAGGAAGCAGGGTGGGAGGAGGGACGAAGGTGGCGGAGGAAGCAGGGTGGGAGGAGGGACGAAGGTGGCAGAGGAAGCAGGTTGGGAGAGGGGATGCAGGGTGGTGGAGGACTTTGTGGAGGAAATGGGAGAGTGAACATACTGAGCTTTTATAATTAAATCCTAATTACCTGCTGCCTGGCTCCAGCGAGTCCAGCAGTGGCAGGAAAGGGACACCCTACAAAGGCCCGGTAGCAGCAGGGAAGGAACCGGGGAGCACCCCAGCTGAGCACCCAGTGGGGGCAGGAAAGAGACACAGGTGTTTGGGCACCCAGCGGGACACCCGGGTGCACCGTACATAGCGGTTTAGGATAGATGCAGCTCACTGGCCCACTTAGACCACTGTATACAATATATATATATATATATATATAGACAATGTCCGGCGGCACTCAGGAACTTGAAAGAAGGACACAGCCTTCTTTCAAGTTCCTGAGTGCCGCCGGACATTGTCTATTTGTGGGGATATATATATTCATATATAGACTATTGTTTCAGTCCGGCACTCTCCCCTGCTAAGTGCAGTGTACGTGGGTGCCTTCCGGATACATGCATAGGAGTCAGTTTCAAACAAGCAGCGGCACTCCACGATTTAATGTGATCAAAGGTTTATTCCAACGTTTCGGGGCGTATTCCCCCCGTTCTCAAGGATACAGTTGCACTGTATCCTTGAGAACGGGGGGAATACGCCCCGAAACGTTGGAATAAACCTTTGATCACATTAAATCGTGGAGTGCCGCTGCTTGTTTGAAACTGACTCCTATATTCATATATAAATATACATATAGACACAGCACAGCAGCCAAGCTATTATTATTTTCATTATGATTTTAATACTGACTGTACTTAACTGTACCCAGGCTGCTGCTGCTCACTCCTGTTTTTCAGTGCCACCCATCGCCGCCCATCAGATCCCCAGTCCTGTGCACTGTGTACTGCCTGCTGGAGTGGGGTATCATATGAGCAGACGCCAGCCGGCGTCGTCCTTCCTCCGAGTACCACGAGAGCAGCTGTGTGCGGCCGCGCATGCACACCAGCCCTCCCACGGCCATTTTAAGTTTGGGCAAGCCATGTTTAATAAGAGCATATTGCTGCAGCCATGGACGCTAACCGTGTAGATGGCAGTCTGTGGCTCAGCTCATTTAACTTAAATGAGCCGGCCCACCAGAAAAATACTTGGTTTCCTGGCAGGCCAATCTAACCCTGCTTGCAGCCGCCAACTGCCCTCCCATAAGTGTGTGAACAACTCTGCAAGTGTGATACTCGTGAAAGGCATTTGCACACTTGGTCAGCACATGCGTATTTTCACCCAATCATATGCACAGACCAGCAACATTGGTCACTGGGCCAAATTCAGCCCACACCGAATCAACCTGAATGAGGCCCAGTGTTCTGTCTCCTTGATGATATTTTTTTTATATTTCAATATTACAGTGATTCTAATGTTAAGTCTAATGTAAGTAGCTGACTGATGCTTGTGATTCTGACTCAGAGCTGCATCCTACAGTGCCTTGCCAAAGTATTCACCCCCTTGGCTTTTTACCTATTTTATTACATTTCAACCTGTAATTTAGATTTTTTTTAATCTGAATTTTATGTGTTGGATCTGTACATATCCATATATATATATATATATATATATATATATATATATATATATATATATATATATATATATATATATATATATATATATATATATATATATATATATATATATATATATATATATATATATATATATATATATATATATATATATATATATATATATATATATATATATATATAAAATAATCTGAAAGTTGGCATGTGCTTTTGTATTCACCCCCTTTCCTATGAAGCCCCTCAAAAGTTCTGGTGCAACTAATTACCTTCATAGGGTCACATAATTAGTGAAATGAAGACCACCTGTGTGCAATCTAAGTGTCACATGATCTGTCAGTATAAATGCACCTTTTCTGAAAGGCCCCAGAGGCTGTAACACCACTAAACAAGAGACATCACACCATGAAGACCAAGGAGCTCTCCAAACAGGTCAGGGACAAAGTTGATGAGAAGTACAAGTCTGGGTTGGGTTGTGAAAAATGTCCAAATCTTTGTTGATCCCCCGAAGCACCATCAAATCCATCATCTTCAAATGGAAAGAACATGGTACCACAACAAACATGCCAAGAAAGGGCCATCCACCAAAATCTACAGGCCGGGCAAGGGAGGCATTAATCAGAGAGGCAGCACAGAGACCAAAGGTAACCCTAAATGAGCTGCAGAGTTCACCAGCATAGACTGTACTGTACTGGTGTATCTGCGCATGGGACGACAACAAGTCGTAAACTACATAGAGCTGGGATTTATGTGAAAAAGCCATTACTTAATTTTAAAACTAAGATGGCATGTTTTGCTTTTGCCAAAAGTCATGTGGGCGACTCCCTAAATGTATAGAGGAAGGTGCTCTGGTCAGATGAGAATATGGAAAATGCTATGTCTTGCACAAACCCAACATTTCCCATCACCCCAAGAACACTATCCCCACAGATAACATGTTGCCGGCAGAATCATGCTGTGGAGATGTTTATTAGCAGCAGGGAATGCGACTTGAGTTGAGGGAAAGATGGAGGGTGCTAAATACAGGGAAATTCTTGAGAAAAACCTGTTTCAGTCTACCTGTGATTTGAGAAGGAGGTTGACCTTCCAGCAGAACACTGATCCGAAGTGTACTGCTAAAGCAACACGTTAGTAGTTTAGGGGAAACATTTAAATGTGCTGGAATGGCCTAGTCAATCCAGATTGAGATCTCAATCCAATTGAGAGTCTGTGGTCAGACCTGAATTTTACTGTTCACAAGCAGAAACCATCCAACATGAAGGAACCGGAGCAGTTTTGCTTTGAGGAATGGGTAAAACTCCCAGTGGCAAGATGTGGCAAGCTCATAGAGCAGGCATTCCCAACCACATTCCTCAAGGCACACCAACAGTGCATAGTGATATCCAGTCTTCAGCACAGATGGTTTAATCAGAATCCCTCAGATACTAATTAAGTCACCTGTGCTCAAGTCTGGATATCTACAAAACCTGCACTGTTGGTGTGCCTTGAGGACCGTGGTTGGAAATACCTGTCATAGAGAATAATCCAAAGAAGATATACTGTAATTGCCACAAAAGTTGTCTCTACAAAGTACTGATTTTAGTGGGGTGAAGAGTTATGCATGCTAACGTTATCTGATATTTTGTCCTATTTGTTGTTTTCTTCACAAAAATGTTTTCAAGGTTGTAGGCATTTTCTGTGAATGAAATGATGCAAACCTTCAAACAATCCATTGTAATTCCAGGATGTAAGGCAACAAAACATGAAAAATGCCAGGGGATGTGAATACTTTTGCAAGGAACTGTATCTACAATGCTGACAGTGACTAAAGGTTGTGATGCTGACTCACCTGTCTACAATAGCAAATTAATTTACATTGAAAAACATTAATAACATTTAAGAAAATCTTTTCTCTAACAGGTGTCTCTTACTGTTCATCTCTGGTCTAAGCAGAATATTGTAGCATTTAGGGAAAAATATACAGCTCAGTATTCCTATACCTGATGCCAATATAGCAAATATCTGTACAGTGACCATGTTTTTCCCCTTACTGCTCAGATAGGCCGGGATGGCACAGACCCACACACTGCAGAACATCAGCATGCTGAAGGTGATGTACTTGGCCTCATTATAGATGTCCGGTAATGTCCTCACCATGAAAGCCAGACCAAAGCTCAGAGCTGCCAGGAATCCCATGTACCCTAACATGACATAAAACGCCAGCACAGAACCCTCATTACATTGAATTATGATAATCCCAGGATATGTGTTCCTGTCATACTCTTGAAAAGGAGGAGACACCGACAACCAAACAGCACTGCTGATAACTTGGACAGATGAGCAGATAACCACTACAGAATTGGGCAATTTCGGACCCAGCCATTTTCTCCAGTAGCATCCAGGTCTGGTGGCTTTGAAAGCGATGCAAACCATGATAGTCTTGGCCAGTATAGAAGATACAGCCACAGTGAATAGAATTCCAAAGGATATTTGGCGTAACATGCAGGTGATGTCCACTGGGCGACCGATGAACAGGTGCACACAGAGTAGGCTCAGCTTGAGGGAGATGAGAAGAATGAAGCTGAGGTTTCTATTATTGGCTTTCACTATGGGAGAGTCCCGGAAGGAAACAAATATTCCAAATATACAGATAGTTATGATAAAAAATAGGAGCGATATTGAAGAAAAAACTACAGCTAATATGTCTGTCTTGTGTGATAGAAATTCTAATATTCTGAGCACACATTGGTCTTTATACTCATTGGGCCATTCATCATCCGGACACTTCTGGCAGCTTTCACTGTCTATGAAAGAGAGAAAAAAAAGTATGAAAACAAACAGAAACATAGAATGTAACGGCAGATAAATACCACTTGGCCCATCTAGTATGCCCTTTTTAACCTATAGGGGACCTCACCCCTATTTGATATTTAGGCCGTTTTTCTGGTCTCTTCGTAAAGACCAGAATCTTTGTAAGGGCATCAATGGTCATTTCTGTGCATGTGCATATATCAGGTGTGTGCATCCTCGGTGAAGAGGGTGTTTGCCAGGTGCACGCACCAAAGTGTGCGTGCAGGGGGTGG
This sequence comes from Crinia signifera, assembly GCF_055691185.1. Lineage (NCBI taxonomy): Eukaryota > Metazoa > Chordata > Amphibia > Anura > Myobatrachidae > Crinia > Crinia signifera. The sequence goes on along the minus strand of NC_139217.1, from coordinate 17,642,194 downwards.
AGAGGGGTATGGGGCAGCAGCCCAGAAAATTTACATATTTGAAAGCCTAGCATTTCATGGGCAATCCCATGAGAATGTTAAGCATTTTCATGCTAATAGGCCGATGATTCGGGTGTTGGGGGCAATTCCTCCCAAGCGTCCATGAATAGAGAGTCACTTTTTTATGCGTGCACGTTCGTTTTATGCCTGATTGCTTTGCAGGTTCTGGTGAGTTGTCGATATTTGCAAGAAATGTTCTATGAATTCAGGCTGAAAGCAGCATACAAGATCCAGTGCCAATGCTTGTGTTTCCTCACCACGTCAATGGCACATTGCACTCTTTGCATTTAACAGAATCGACCCCTATGTGTATTATACTTTGTCACAGTAAGGTATCCATGTATCAGATTTTATTGCAGTGTTAACATACTGTATGGAGACAAGTTATTAACCCTTTGAGTGCCAATTGCATTTGTCAAAATTGGTGTCAAAATTGCAAATTAAACATATTTCTTAATCACTAGCTGACCTGCCCGGCGTTGCCCTAGAAAACCTTGGGGTTTTTTTTTTTTTTTTTTAAATTTCTAAAATTGCTGTAAAATTTCATCTCATGCTGTGCCAAAGACCTAAGATTGTAATTTGTTAAAGCCTCCACCATAATGTTAGAATGTGTTTGCATTGATACTTGTGACAGCAATTAAATAAGTTGTGTTATTGTGTGAAACATACCGCTCCTTTCTTCATAGCTTGTGTATGTTGATGAATTTCACATCCACTCCTGAGATTTAGCACCTATGACATACAGTACCCTCCAACATCTGAGGGTCAGAAATCAGTACACAATCAGAAAGGGGCATGGCCACACCTCCATTTCTATACTGTCAATGGTACAGATTCTAGGGTATGTAAGTACAGACGCTGAGTGCGTGGAGACCGGGGTGGGCCTTAATGCACCATAATTAATTAAGAAATTGCTGCTCAGCGCTCTCACCACAGAGTTGCAGCAGCAGTCTCTGACTGCTGGAGATCTGTAAATCACATGCACCAGCCATCTCTACCAAACAGTGGGGCTGCCCCTGAGTGTTGGAGCAGGTCCACGGGCCTTGCCACCTGACATCATGATGTGAGGCACGCTACCTGGACTGCAATGCACCACTTGGAAAGGGTGCAATGGGCCAAATTCTTCCCTACACCCGCCGGACCAAACCACCGATCCAGCCACCGCAATAATCAATGGGTGTATTGATAAGGTTTGGAGTGTAAGAAGTTGAAGAATAACACTGAGATAAAGATTTGCCATGTTAAAGTGTACAATTTACTCAATAAATCGTGAAAATAAATATAAGTGTACATAGAAGTACAATCAAGAAATGAAAGTAGGATTAAAAAATAAGTTCTGTTTTAAAATGATAATTGTTTGGATGGGGTGGGTTGCGAAACAAATCTATAGGTGGGGAGTATGGATATTGTGGGCATAATTGGTGTTTGTTACACCTACAGGGGGCCCTCAATTGATGGGATTTTCACTATAGTGTCACCATAGGGGGATTCCCAATTGGGGTCCAGGTGGTCTTTTAGGGACCCTTTACAATCCCGTAGGTCTCTTCTACTTGAGCCTATCGTCTCCCTTAATGATAGTCAATCACTGAGGGAGACCGTAGGCTCCAGGAGCAGAGACCAACGGGATTGTAAAGGGGTCCCTAAAAGACCACCTGAACCCCAATTGGAAATCTCCCTACGGTAACACTGTAGTGAAAATTTCTCATAAACTGGGGACCCGCTGTAGGTGTACCAAACACCAATTATGCCACCAATATTCATCCCCCCCCCCTCAACCTATAGATTTGTTTAGCAACCCACCCCCATCCAAACAATTATCAGTTTGAATCAGAATTGACTTTTCAATCCTACTTTCATTTCTTGATTATACTTCTATGTACACAAAGTACAACGAGGGAAAAGGGAGTGAATAAATCACTCAGTAGCGCTGGCTGTTTCACTAGGGGATCCAGGGGCGGATTGGCCCACCGGGACACCGGGACATTTCCCGGTGGGCCGGCCCCTAAATGACTTGAAGCGGCCGCCTTGTCCTCTGGCAGGGGCCGTGGACTGCCTGACCGCGATGATTAGCGGCCGCAGCCGCGGCCGCAGCACTTTGCCCATAGCAAACATGGCCGCGGCCGGCCGTATCATTGCCAGATGTCAAAATGGCCGCGGGAGGGCTGCTGCGCATGCGCGGCCGTACGCAGCTCCTCCCGCGGCTCTTTGAGTGTATCATGACGCGGAGGTTGCTACTTGCATGATCCCCAGCAGCAGCACAGGAGTTTTTCGCGTGCTGGGGATCAACTTCATCTACAGCATGGGCGGCACTGAGGAGTCAGGGTCTGAGGTACTACATATAACATGGCTATGTGTGGCTGGCACAAGTGAAAAAAAAAATATATATATATGTGTATATATATATATGTGTGTATATATACATATATATATGTGTATATATATATATATATGTATGTGTGTGTGTGTGTATATATATATATATATATATATATATATATATATATGTGTGTGTGAGGGGAATGTGTGCGTAAACAGTGTATGTGCAGGGGGATGTGTGCGTATACAGTGTGTGTGCGGGGGGGATGTGTGCGTATACAGTGTGTGTGCGGGGGGGATGTGTGCGTATACAGTGTGTGTGCGGGGGGATGTGTGCGTATACAGTGTGTGTGCGGGGGGATGTGTGCGTATACAGTGTGTGCGGGGGGATGTGTGCGTATACAGTGTGTGCGGAGGGGATGTGTGCGTATACAGTGTGTGTGCGGAGGGGATGTGTGCGTATACAGTGTGTGTGCGGGGGGGATGTGTGCGTATACAGTATGTGTGCGGGGGGGATGTGTGCGTATACAGTGTGTGTGCGGGGGGATGTGTGCGTATACAGTGTGTGCGGGGGGATGTGTGCGTATACAGTGTGTGTGCGGGGGGATGTGTGCGTATACAGTGTGTGTGCGGGGGGATGTGTGCGTATACAGTGTGTGCGGAGGGGATGTGTGCGTATACAGTGTGTGTGCGGAGGGGATGTGTGCGTATACAGTGTGTGTGCGGGGGGATGTGTGCGTATACAGTGTGTGTGCGGGGGGGATGTGTGCGTATACAGTGTGTGTGTGGGGGGGATGTGTGCGTATACAGTGTGTGTGCGGAGGGGATGTGTGCGTATACAGTGTGTGTGCGGGGGATGTGTGCGTATACAGTGTGTGTGCGGGGGGATGTATGCGTATACAGTGTGTGTGCGGGGGGATGTGTGCGTATACAGTGTGTGTGCGGGGGGATGTGTGCGTATACAGTGTGTGCGGAGGGGATGTGTGCGTATACAGTGTGTGTGCGGGGGATGTGTGCGTATACAGTGTGTGTGCGGGGGGATGTGTGCGTATACAGTGTGTGTGCGGGGAAATGTGTGCGTATACAGTGTGTGTGCGGGGGGGATGTGTGCGTATACAGTGTGTGCGGAGGGGATGTGTGCGTATACAGTGTGTGTGCGGAGGGGATGTGTGCGTATACAGTGTGTGTGCGGGGGGATGTGTGCGTATACAGTGTGTGTGCGGAGGGGATGTGTGCGTATACAGTGTGTGTGCGGGGGGATGTGTGCGTATACACATAGGCGTGCGCAGAGGGGGGTGCCGGGTGTGCCTAGGCACCCCCTAATGGCCATCACACACATCCCAAGGAGCTGCCCAGCGGCTCCCTTATTGTGACCAGCGGCGCCCTGCGGACTGCTTATTGTATGCAGCGGCAACCAGCGGGGTGTGCTTATTAAATGTGAGCAGCGCCACCCAGCAGAGTGTTTATTGCAGCAGTGGTGCTACACTCCTCTGCTTTTACATCCACTGGCCGTGCGGCTTAACCAAATGACTTAGGAGCCGTAAGCCGGGCAGAAGACACCATGGTGCAGCAGCTTCCTGTGGCCAGCGAGTTAAGCAGAGGGCAGAAGACTGTGCTGTAAGTACAGTGTCATCTGCCACCATGGCAAGAGTAAAGCACCTTGCCACCTTGACATTTCTATAGGAGTGAGGAGTTGGCGGTTTGGCGATAGTCACATAGCTCTAACTACTGTACACAAAAAAAAAATACATCACATTATACTGTTTACCATAATGTAGAAGGGGAATTACTTTATGCCATCATATGTAAGGGGAATTATTATGTGTCAAAATGTCTAACGGACATTACTGTTTGCCATAATGTGTAAGGGGCTTCACTGCATGGGGAGGGGGCCACCAACATTTATCTTGCTTCTGTGTGATTGGAATTAACTTAATCCATTATGTGTAATGTGCATTTTGGTATGTGGCATTATGTGTAATGGGAATTACTGTGCGTGGCCTTTTGTGTAATGGCCATTACGGTATGTGGCGTTGCGTGATGGACATTAAAGTGTAAGTTTTGCAGCTCGCCTACGGCGCACCCTGTCCCTATTGCTAAGTATGTGGGAAATTATTCATTTTAAAGCTCATTTACATAAATAAGTCACCTATTTACTTTGCATTGCTCCCCAGTAGGCGACGATAGACACGCCCAGTAGGCGGGGATGGACATGCCCCTCCAATAGTGCACCCCCTAAACAGATAGACTGCACATGCTTATGCATATACAGTGTGTGTGCGGGGGGGATGTGTGCGTATACAGTGTGTGTGTGGGGGGGATGTGTGGGTGTTCATCTACAGTAATACAGTAATATATGTGTGTGTGTATATACTTAGTATGTGTGTGTGGGGGATATGTGCATTTACAGTATGTGTGTGGGGGGATGTGTGCATTTACAATATGTGTGTGGGGGGATGTGTGCGTATACAGTATGTGTGGGGGGATGTGTGTGTATACAGTGTGGTGTTCATATACAGTATATATGTGTATATATAGTATATGTTTGTGTGGGGAATGTGTGCATTTACAGTATGTGTGTGGGATGGATGTGTGCATATACAGTGTGTGTGTGTGTGGTGTTCATATACAGTATATGTGTGGGAGGGATGTGTGTATATAGTACGTGTGTGTGTCGGATGGGGGGGGTGGGTTTGGTGTGTATATATATATATATATATATATATATATATATATATATATATATATATATATATATATATATACACAGGTGTAGGGTCCGGCACTCCAAACGATGTGAGCTGTTAGCAGTCGGTGCCTCCACAGCTCAGCAAGAGCAAATATACGCAGTGGTGGTGTGGCACTCACGACACTTACTCAGGAACACAAATGGTATGCCAGTCAAGTATGCATCAACGTTTCAAATTTAATTTGTCATCAGGATGACAAATTAAATTTGAAACGTTGATGCATACTTGACTGGCATACCATTTGTGTTCCTGAGTAAGTGTCGTGAGTGCCACACCACCACTGCCTATATATATATATATATATATATATATATATATATATATATATATATATATATATATAATATATATATATATATACACATACACAGTATGTCTGTGTGTGCGGAACGCTAAGCAGAAGTGCCCAGCTCACTATTTTTGCTGTGCTGTGTCTCCAGGCTTCCCTGACTTCCGCCGCCGTGTCCATGTCTGCGTGCTGTCTGCCAGGGATGTTACTGGATATCCGGGACAGATTAGCGCATCTGCTGTAATGACTCCCTGCCACATGATGAAACTCAAGCAGGTGCAAAGGGCAAGGTTAGTACACTACACTACAGTACACTACATTGCCCCTGACAGCCCAAACCATACACCCCACAGCCTAACCCTAACCATACACCCCGCAGGCATGCTAACCCTAACCATACACCCCACCCAGGCAGCCTAATCCTAACCATACCACCCCCCATAGCCCAACCATAACGCCCCCACACAGCCTAACCCTAACCATACACCCCCCCACAGCCTTGCTCTACCCATACACTCATACTCCCCTCCCTGCATCCTCTGTCACTCTGCGTTTCCCCCTCACACTCTGCGTCCACCATGTCCCCCTCACAATCTGCGTCCTATGCCACCCTGCATACGTCCTCCCAGCATTCTACGCCACCCTGCGTCCCCCCTCCCATGCGCCAATTCTGCAGCCTGAGGCTGGGGACATAGCCAGCAGCTCAGAGAGCCACTAGCCATGCCCCTCACAGCGGGGAAAATGGGGCGTGGCCTCGTTGGGTGGCCACACCCCCATATCGCTAGGCCACACACCCCAAAAAAATTGTGCGCGCCTGCGGCGCGCAACAGGTCCCCCCCGCATTAGGGCTGCTTCAAGATATTTCCCAGGCTGGTTTCAATTCCCAATCCGCCCCTGAGGGGATCAGATTCCACACTTAATTAATTTAGACAATTGAGTAGGGCTGCTGCCACCTATACAGAGAGATTGTGTATCTCTGTAAACACAAAGCAAAAAGGTGTGTGTGGGGATAGTATATCACCACCAGGTGGCGCTGCTCCACTCAATAATAGGTAACAATAAGACACTGTTTAGAAAGATACAAATAATCTTTTCTTTTAATAAAAGATCATATCATTCATCAATTTAAAAATGCGCATTTACATATGAAAATTACACTAAAAAAAGACATACAATATAAAACATATAAGGCATGGGCTGGCTATGAGGCTTATGGCTGCATAGATATTATTATGAGGCAATATCAACCTTTCAATGAGCAATACTTACCAGTCCCATATGGATATGTGGATTTCTCGCTGTGATGGATTTGGGTGACCAGGTCCTTTATCTGAGCATTCGCTGCTGCTACAGATGGAGAGGGTCTCTTCTTTGCTGGCACTGCACCAGAATCTGGCGGAGAGGCGCCCCATCTGACTGAGACGCGCGTGCGTCTCATACGCACGCGCGTCTCAGTTTCCCATCAGCGGGGGGGGATGGGAACCCTGTCCGTCTCCGCTTCAGGGAGACGGACAGGGTTGGGGGGGGGGTGGGCGGCAAGGCGGTGGGGACCCGGGGCGACCCTCGGCGAGGCGGCGGAGACCCGGGGGAGCCCCGTTGTAAGGTGACGCGCGTGCGTCCCCTTACTGTATGTTGCAGTATGTTGTTCATTCCCTGCTGTGGGAGGTAAGCTCCAGGTGCTGGTTCCACCCCAAGAAATGTCCAAGTCCACAGTGGGGTGTTTGTAATCCAAAGAGCTTGTGACTGGTAAACAATAGGGCTAGAGCGGGCTCCAAAACGCGTTTCTCCACCTTTTTCTAATATCGTCGATCTTTTCCCCAGATCATCAATGAAGGCAAATTAAAACTGTTTTTTTTTTTAAATTTCCAAGTGAAATTTCACAAAAACGGCTTTCGAGGTGCACACCACCTGGACCAGGGGTATCTTGTTGCTGAATTTGGTGGCTCTGAGTGCCATGGTGTATCCGCAATGCAGCAGACATGCACACACACACTCTTCAACTTATTATATAGATGACCTGTAATGTTACCATATATAGGAAATATAATATTTGTTTACACAACATTTTAACATTCGCTGCTGCTACAGATGGAGAGGGTCTCTTCTTTGCTGGCACTGCACCAGAATCTGGCGGAGAGGCGCCCCATCTGACTGAGACGCGCGTGCGTCTCATACGCACGCGCGTCTCAGTTTCCCATCAGTGGGGGGGGATGGGAACCCTGTCCGTCTCCGCTTCAGGGAGACGGACAGGGTTGGGGGGGGGGTGGGCGGCAAGGCGGTGGGGACCCGGGGCGACCCTCGGCGAGGCGGCGGAGACCCGGGGGGAGCCCCGTTGTAAGGTGACGCGCGTGCGTCCCCTTACTGTATGTTGCAGTATGTTGTTCATTCCCTGCTGTGGGAGGTAAGCTCCAGGTGCTGGTTCCACCCCAAGAAATGTCCAAGTCCACAGTGGGGTGTTTGTAATCCAAAGAGCTTGTGACTGGTAAACAATAGGGCTAGAGTGGGCTCCAAAACGCGTTTCTCCACCTTTTTCTAATATCGTCGATCTTTTCCCCAGATCATCAATGAAGGCAAATTAAAACTGTTTTTTTTTTAAATTTCCAAGTGAAATTTCACAAAAACGGCTTTCGAGGTGCACACCACCTGGACCAGGGGTATCTTGTTGCTGAATTTGGTGGCTCTGAGTGCCATGGTGTATCCGCAATGCAGCAGACATGCACACACGCACACACACACTCTTCAACTTATTATATAGATGACCTGTAATGTTACCATATATAGGAAATATAATATTTGTTTACACAACATTTTAACAACATAATATAACAAATATGAGCAATGTTGGCATTTTTAGCTGATATTTTGCACATCTCTCATAGGCCCTTATTCTGATCGGTGCGGACTTTCCCGAATTCTTTCGGATCGCGTTTTTTAGCCGTCTGCGCATGCGTGGGGAACGCTATGCGCATGTGCCACGCATGGCCTCCGTACTTGTTCTCACTAATACCGCACAGAAATGTGCACCGCAATCACTCGGGCAATATGGGCGTGTTATGGGCGTCATGCGGAATGACACAGGGGCGTAGCTTCAAAGTGGGCTAAACTGGGCGGAAACATGGGCGGACACGGGGGAGTACACTTATTTTGGTAGGCGTGCATTCGGATAGCACACCGAATGCACGCGAACAAAAAGGGAAGAAATGTGCGGGGTCCAAAAGGCAAGTATTGCTTTGCGGACACCACTCGGTCATGCGCTAGGCAATCGGAACGCCTAATCAGGACGGACGCACCTCAACCAATGTCAGCTGAACACAATACAATCACCTAATTTACTCATTACTTGTAAATTACACGCTTCTCACTGCTTCAATTGAAACCAATGCACCTTAAATGGACCATTACTAAACACACACATATATGCTGCAGTTTTCACACACTTTTACACTGCAAATAATGAACACAACTTCATATTAATAATAATAATACACATGTCACTTCTGCATGTATCAATTAATCCAGACATTTGGGGGGCAAAAATAACATTTATTAAATCAATGTAGAAAATATTTTCAAAACCATCACAAAATAAATGGTACCATAACAGGACTAAAAGTAAATAATATATAATAAATAGCCACAGCAGAATCATTAGGAACACATCAGGTGGCTTCACAACAAAAGTAGAGCACCAACACTTCAAGTACAGCACACAGTAATGCTAGGCCAAACAGGGCAACAGGGGAACCAAACATGACATTTGAACCGCGGGCAAATGTGGTGACCCTCGGCACGGAATTTGACACAGGATGCTGACACACACAGCTCAATGGAAGATTTGGGAAGACATAACGGTGGAGATTAATGGGGACACAAGTTCATTTGCGGGCACGTTTGCCCCTGGCAGGCTCCTTGCCACGTGCAGCAGCTCTTCGGCCTCGCCCACGGCCACGCTCAGATGGTGGGTCACGTGGAGCACATGCTGGGGAGGGGGGGGATGTTCTTCCCCCTCTGGCAGCAGGAAGTGATGATGTTGGGACTGCACCAGAAACGGGTGACATTAGGACCCTATTGCTGGTAACTAGCTCCACCATAAGTTCATTATGGCGGAGTAGGAGTTCATTTTGCCGCAGGGCTTCATCAGCCAGCACCTGCAGGCTAGCAGCAATAGCCTGCATGCTCGCAGCAATACTCTGCTGGCTGGTGGTCAAACCCTGCAGCACCTCCTCGGCCCTACGCACCCGCTCTGATGCCGACTCTCCCTGCTGCACAATATTTTCAAGCACATGCCCCCACGTGGACAATTCAGCTGCGGACATTGCCGCCTGCTGCTGCACGGGCCTGCTACTGGGGCCAGGTGGCACGGACTCCACAACCTCCTCAAGAGATTCTTGACCAAGCGGTGGGGATGCTGTTGAAAGAGAAAATACCAATTACCACACATTCCATGCAAAATTCAAAACATCTACTTATGGCCTGGCAAATAATTACCTTCAAGCGTAGAAGCCATCACTTCCGCTAGGGACTCGCTGTCTATGGTGCTCACCCCCCGGACCTCCTCCACTGCAATGCAGCACTGGGCCATCTCTTCCAGGGGGGTGAGCTGCAGCTTTGAAGGCATGGGGCCAGCCCCAGAGGTGTGGCTGTGTTCCCACCGCTGGGTCAATTTCTTCTTGAGGTTGCCTTTGAAGTCATGCCACCTGCAATCAAAGTGTACATATTAATACATGTCACTCCTCATGTTTGCTGTAGCACCCATTGCAATCTGAAACATAATACAACATGTGCCTACTGACACCAAACTTACATTATATTCATTTTGAAAAACAACCCTTAGAAGATACAACCACAGTCACCCTACAATAACTATCAATTCAATGTCATGGCAAACATGTCTGTGCCTCCAAGCAACGTGACCACCCATTGACCAACTCCATCTAATATTGAATGTAAACATTACTGGACTTGTACTGCTCAAATGTAACACACATGTACTTGCCTCTTCTTAATGTGCTCCGCCTCACGAACTTGTGGAGCCACCGCATTAATCTCCGCCGTTATCTCCTCCCAGATCTTCCATCTCCTTGTGTGTGTCAACTTTACCGGTGGGCACCAGGATGGCCATCTCCTGTGGTTCATATGAAATGTTTCTGGTGGTTGGTTCCTCTGTTGCCCGATTGCGGCCACGGGCACGACCACTGGCACCGCCACTGCCACTGGCACTGCCACGGCCACCGGTTGCTGTACTTGAAGTGCTGGCCTGGCTACTCTGTTGGGAAGCCACCTGCTGTGTTCCCAATGATTCTGCTGATGCTGAGGATGGGCCAGCTGGCGATTGGCCTGATGTTGATGGCCCATCTGGCTGGTCTGGGTTGAGGGGGACATAGGTGGTGTTGGACTCCATGCGGGCCAAGAGGTTCTGCACCACCTGTTCTTCCTCTGAATCAGAGCCAGCCATGTTAGCAAGAACTGTGTGCCTTTGTAGCCCAACTTTAAATACTTTTGGTGTCATTGGCGTAAATCAGCTACGAGCTGCGTTCCGTGCGGCAGCGTCACGCACGGCAGCGTACGCCGTGGTGTGTGTGCGGCGCATAGGCCACGGCCATAGTAGCTGTAAGTTGCTTGTACAAAACCTGGAGAAACATCAAACTATTATGTAGGTGACCTGTTTAAATATTTGTTGTCATGGACACATGTAACATTATGCAATCCTAAATGCTATCTGTCAAATGTTCAGTAGTACTGTGTTTGTGTGGAGATTGACCATAAAAAGGTCCACAATCCATGTTCAAATCCGGGCCAGAAGTCATGCAATACTGATCACTGATGTCATGCACAACACATGTGCTAGGCCTATAAATAGTGCATATCAGCTAGGTGCATTTGTCTCCAGAGCTGTATTGGGCCAGGTTGTAAGGTAAGCATTCTGCTGCTCCAGATTGTTGGAACAGCAAAGTCTTATTAGCATTACAGAAACATGTTAGCTGGCCACCATTTAACTGACAGATGTTAAACGTGTGTGGCACCATATAATGGTGAACTACATGTCCCAGCATTATTGGATTTGTTTGTATTTAGTTATTGAGCAGATGAGCACACCTGTAATACTTACTTTGTGTTTAGTTGTTACATGTTTAAAATAAATGTGTCTTTAACAAGGTGTGTGGTGAGGTAATATTATTGAAACTTCTTTCTAGATTACTATGGATCTGTGGGACTACACTGGGCGCCCCTGTATTGTACGTATAGTTGCATCAAATGTGTCAAATTGTGAAGTATCACCAATCTTGGCATAGGTGTATCCTTATTTTTTAACCTTTTGTTGTAGCTTGCTGAAGCGGTAATGCAGTACATGGCTGAGAGGCTAAGGTCACTTGCGGCTCACCCCACTCGTCGCCCAAGGAGGCCAGGATGTGCTAGAATCTTCCGCACACGGGTGACACTCTTTGGGATGCCCGATGATGAGGTACTTACTAGGTACAGGTTACCCCCACATGTTATTCTAGATATACTCTCTTTAATTGAGAGTGATCTAGAACCTCTTCATGGGCTCACGACAGCAATTCCGCCTCACACTCAGCTGCTGGCGGTGTTGCATTTCTGCGCCTCGGGATCCTTCCAACAAGTAGTGGCAGTACTTGCTGGAATATCTCAGCCGGCTTTCAGCCGAATCCTGAGGCGTGTGGCGACAGCCATGTTTAGGCGCAAGGGGCACTTCGTGGCCATGTCTTTTGCACAAGAGACCCTTCACGGAAGCCAGCAGGCATTCCATCAAATTGCTGGCTTCCCTAATGTGATAGGGGCTGTGGATGGCACCCATGTACCATTTGTGCCTCCATCAAGAAGTGAGAAGATCTATAGGAACCGAAAATTGTTCCACTCAATGAACGTGATGGTGGTATGTGGCCCATCCATGGAAATTCTCTCCTTCAACTCGAAGTTTCCTGGAAGTGCCCATGATTCGCATGTTATCCGACAAACCAGGATTTGGCAAAGACTCCAAGAGCTTGAAGGCCGTGATGCGTGGGTTCTGGGTGACTCCGGTTACCCATGTACACCCTGGCTACTTACGCCGTACAGCTCCCCAGAACCAGGTCCACAGGAGGCATTCAATAGGGCGCATGTTGCCACCAGGAAAGTGGTGGAGCGCTCAATTGGCCTGTTGAAGGGTCGATTTAGAGTGCTCCACCGCACTGGTGGTGACTTACAGTATGCGCCTGAAATGGTGTCGAGGATTGTGGGCCTGTGTGTTTTTTTTCACAACATAGCTGTGCGGCGTGAGATACCCTTTGATGAGTGGGAGGTTCCATCTGAGCCGCAAGACCCGCCCATGCACCCATCCCGCTCCCCGGAAAGCAGACGAGGATACCAGCTGCCGGACTCTGTGGCCCTGAGATACTTCAGGTACATTTCTGATTGTTGTCCAGACCGAATATGTTTTGGATCTATTATCCCCATCAAGGTTGACAATGACTTAAATTTTGTGTCCTCCAATTTAAACATTAGGCACCATGGGCTCTTAATGGCAATAGCAATAGCACTACGTATTGTGTTTGAGGTGTATTGGTTTAAGGCCAATATTGCACGTATTGTCCATAGATTTGAAATAATATTTTATGTATTTATTTTTTTAGTTGAGCTTATCATCCGAGTCTGGTGAGTACATTGAATTTCTTACTTTTTTCACCATGTATGTGTGGGATGTGGATGTGAATATTTTTGGTTCTGATGTATTTTTGAGGATCACATATATATATGTTGATTTTGGGTGGTTAGTTAAAAATATATAAGCAGTAGGAGGTAGGCAGGCAGGCAGGCAGCCAGGCAGCCAGGCAACCAGGCAGGTGTCCAATGTAATGGGCAAGTGCTATTATGTGTATGTGTTTTTTTTCTCATAAATGTACGCATACACATAAATGCATACAGTAAGTAATGCGAAGTACAGCTAAGCGATGCCAAGCTATAGCACGCGTTGCTTGGCGGTGCGATGTTATCGCCGATGTTTGGGCGCATACACAACGTCCATGTCAATATGGATAATAAAGTTAATACCAAATAGTGAACTTACCAACCAATCACACGACAGGAAGTATTTTCATGTGCCATTGCTAAAATGGCTGCCTACCAGGGAGCACAACCCTTCTCCACTGCGGAGCTGCTCTCGCTGGTGGCAGTAATGGAGAGGAGGCTGGGGCAAGCAGGCCCATTTATATCAAACAGGGACAAGCGGCGGGCATACGTGGCGGCCCGGCGCCGCATATTCGCCCGCACCAATGTGCGAAGAACCATCGCCCAACTGGAGAGGCGATGGTCCGACCTGCGGAGGCGGGAGCCGGAGCGGCTGCAGGCTCTGAGGCGGCGTCTTCAACGCTGTAAGTATTTTCGCAAAATACATATAATTGACAGTGGGCCGGATTCTCTCAGCTTCAAAAGTGATAAAATGGAGAGTAATAAACAGGCAGCCAATCAGCTCCTACCTGTCATTTTTCAACTACAGTCTGTGACATGACAGGAAGGAGCTGATTGGCTGCGTGTTTATCACTCTACATTGTATCACTTTTGAAGCTTAGTGCATCTAGGCCAGTGAGTGTTTGCATTTTCACATTATTTAATATTAATATTACATGAGGTCAATTGGGTGTTGATGACATAGAAATGCCACATATATAATGTGGTTATGATATGTACTTGTTATAGTGATTTGAATGTCAAATGACACTCAACCATTTTGTTTGTTTAACCCACAGCGCAGGAGAGAGCCAGACAGGCCCGTGAGGAGGCCCAGGAGGAGGCCACAGAGGAGGCCCACGAGGAGGCCCAAGAGGAGGCCCAGGAGGAGGCCACAGAGGAGGCCCACGAGGAGGCCCACGAGGAGGCCACAGAGGAGGCCCAGGAGGTGGCCCAGGAGGAGGCCACAGAGGAGGCCCAGGAGGTGGCCCAGGAGGTCGGCCAGGAGGTAGAAGTGGAGGGCCAGGTGGAGGTGGAGGAGGAGGAGGCGGGACAGGTGGAGATGGAGGAGGAGGAGGTTGAGGGCCGCCATGAGGTGGAATACCTCACCTCCACCACCCCTACACACACCCCTCCCCCTAGCCACTCACCAACCTCCTCTGTCTACCTCCCCCCCCGTGTACCAAGAGGAGGAGGAGGTCACCCTACCCCTCCCCGATTTGCCACCACCTCCAAATGTGGAGTAAGAAGAGATGGTGGAGCTGGCTGGCAGGGGTAAGTAGACGTAATGCATCATTACTGACTTAGGTACAGTTTGTTATGTCGCACAGCTGATTACATTTTGCTATAATATAGTAAAGAGTAGTCCAAAAAAATGGAAAACAACAGACACACTTTGGCCTTATAGGGCCATGTTGCAAATGTGCAATCTGGATGCTCATGTAGGTGATGAGTGTTTATTTATTGACCTTAGAAATTGTTTGGTGTATGGAAGCGGATTAGTGCTGCACTTTCACCTATCTGGCAATGTGACAAGGAATCATGAAGTAATGGGTAGAGGGACTAGGCTAGCCTTTTAATGTGGTATCTATTCTATCTCTCTCTATCTTTCTCTCTCTCTATCTCTCTCTCTCTATCTATATCTATCTATCTATCTATCTATCTATATTTATATCTATCATGCAGTTTAGCTATTTAGCAGTAACATGCAGGTATATATGTATGGCTAAATGTGGCATGTTGTAGTGGGTGTATGTTTTGAGTTGAGTGAGGAGTCTTTGGCCAGGACAAGTGTGAGTGATCCTCAAGTGTGGTTGTGTTTTTGATATATAGATTGTGAAATGTATATGTCACACAAGTGTGTATGTGTGTATGTGTGTGTGTGTGTGTGTGTGTGTGTGTGTGTGTGTGTGTGTGTGTGTGTGTGTGTGTGTGTGTGTGTGTGTGTGTGTGTGTGTGTGTGTGTGGTGGCAGCATCATGATCATATATTTGATGCCATTACATACAGGATTGACTAAGTATTTGTTTGTATGTATGATTTCTCATGCTGTAAGTATTTAGGATTGACTGTACAAGGTGTACGTGATTAGCATAATTAATGTTGTACCCCCTTTCTCATGCCCACAGATTACCAGGAGCCAGGCCAGGGTGTTAGAGGGGCCCTCATGAGGTTGCTGGAGGACCTCAGGAGGATGACAGCACATGTCCAGGACCTATGTGACCTGCTCCTGGATTAATTTTTGTTTTGTTTTGTTTTGTTTTTGTAAATAAAAGTTACGGTTGGATTAAGAAGTTGTCTGTGTGTTATTTTAGTATTTTACATTAAAAGTATAAATAGCATATCAAATAAAAACATGTTGATGTTTAGATATGTACACAGTAAAAGGGTAGATCACATTTTTATCCCCATAGGGAACGTTAGGGTTAATGTATAGTGCTTGTAAGTGTTTAAGGATCAATTAGATAAATAAGAGATGACCAGGAGCAACAATCTGTTCTCAAAGTGGTTTGATAATTGCCTAAGTGTGTCTTGTGATCTATTTGGGAACTCAGATAAGAGTAGTCTGGTTTTGTGTGTAAGTACACCGCATCTGTGCGTAGTGGCCGGTTTGCGTCCGTTCTGACGCGGGAAGGCCGTGCATACGCGGTCACACCGTGCAGAATCGGAGTGTTTCCCCCGCACACGCATGGTTTGTATGTCGTCCGTAAACACGCCCTGTTCTTAAAGAGTGAGTCCGTCCGAATGCGGAGGACACGTGGGCGTTTCTACGGACGTTGGCCGTACGCCACCGCACAGCGTGGCGTGCGGACCACACCGAAATAATTCGGGAAAGTACGCACCGATCAGAATAAGGGCCATAGAGATGTTGGCACTCAAATGGTTAAGGACATTTATAGACAATAGCTATTGTATAAAGATGTGACACTCAATTTTTCCACATTATCTACTTCATTCTACGGGTTGCACAAAAATTACAAAAATCTGTCACATTTCCCTCAAGACATGGACACGGAGCTGCAGGAAGGTAACACAATGGGCGGTAATTAATGAGCCTGATTCGCCAGGTTTTTATGGCGAGTTTGTGCTGTTTGGCGAATTTTTGACTAAAACGGTGAATCACCCTATTCAATGACCACATGGCGAATACATTTCAAAGTTTTTTTCGCCATGATTCACCAAGTAGCAATCGCTATCTTTTTATGGTGAAGTGGAAGGTGAACTTTTAAAATAAAGTGTTTTTTACATTTGGTGTCAAAAAATCAGGAATTTTATTCTGAGGAGGGGCATGCTATTTTTATTCATGTGCTGTAAGCACATGAATATATATTTAATTAAAAAAATATATATATATATTTTTTACACAGCAGCCAGCAGGGGGCGCCGGAGCCGAGCCGCTCATTAGATATTCATATATTCACTGCACCCGATCGTTACATATGCACGATCGGGAGTAGTGAATATACCCGGTCCCCTGCTGGCACCCCCGGGGGGCAGCCTGTGCTGCCTGGCACCCGGGGAGTCCACCTCCCCCCCACATACGCTCTGGGGCAGGCAGAGAGACTTCCATCTCCCTGCCTGCCACTGTCCTCAGGCTCCCTTCGACGTTCGCCGCAGGAGCTCATATTCGCCGGTCAGGGGAAGCGAGCCCCTGACTCGTTGAATACTGGTGGCGAATGTGCAGCGAATCCTTAACAGGATTCGCTGCACCTCGCCGGTATTCACATTGAATACCGCCCAATGTAATATGAGATGATTACCTGACACATTGGATATCTCCCTTTCTGAGCATGGGATACAGTCATAGCAGCAGGTGTGAGAGCCTTTCCTCAGCGCCCGTCTGGTTCCTGGAAAACAGACTCCAGTACATAAACCCAGGGGAACCTGGGAAATAAAATAAATAACTGTTTTTAAAATATGTACCTTTTTCATTTGTATTTGTGAACATGTGCTCATTGAGTCTAAATTAGATTGGATTGCATATGATATGCTGCTCGCATGCCTGTGGGCTGTGTAATACCCTGGTACTGCAGGGTTTAACAGAAACTGCAAGAGGTAACAACTATGTAACTTTATCATGCATAGTAAGGAATATTTACTTTGCACTGA
Organism: Crinia signifera; assembly: GCF_055691185.1. Classification (NCBI taxonomy): domain Eukaryota; kingdom Metazoa; phylum Chordata; class Amphibia; order Anura; family Myobatrachidae; genus Crinia; species Crinia signifera. Next base: position 17,624,747 of record NC_139217.1, on the reverse strand, counting down.
TTGGGGGAGATTTGGAGCTCTGCCAAATTTCAAGTGCAAGCCTCATAAAGTAAGTGTAAGCTTAAAAAGAGAGCAGAAGTGTGAAGTGTAAGCTAGGAGTAGAAGCATGTTTGCTGGGACCATGGGACAGCCAGCCATCGTTTATATGGTCCCCAGCTTTGGAAACAGCTGCCATGAGTTGCATCCCTTCAATGTAGAGAGCAGCAGCACATGTGGGTTGCTGTGAATGGAGCCCATTTCTTCAAAGTAATATGAGGAGAATGCAGCCCCAGTGGGAGCCCCTCAAAGAACATGTGGGGAGTGCTGCCAATCCCAGCAAGGCACCTGACAGAGGGAGAGATTGCAGCGGGAGACCAGCAGTTCTCAGAGTCCAGTGAGAGGGTGATGCCCACCTTTAGGGGTGCCCCAGAAGAATTTGCCAGGTGTGAGTCTTAGGAGAGGACGTATCTGGGTGAGTGGATCCAAAGCCATGCAGCATGCTTAGTAGCCCCCCATCAACAAGAGACCTTGTTATGGATGAGAGATACTGTAACCTAGTATGTGTAGCACTAATGGTTGCAGGATGTTCTGGTGCATGCTGCTGTTCACCATATTTATGCCGCTGCAATTAAGTGATGTGCTGGAAGAGGTGCCCTGATGTAACCGATGCGATTAATGTGCGGGAGGAGTTGGCGTGACACGTGATCAAATGTAACTATTATGCTGTGTTAATAATTATTCTGAATAATTAGAGAGCACACTGAATTGTTCACACAATGGTGTTTATTAAAAGAATACAATTAAAATAAGCTCAAATCACTTAAAATAAATAGTACATATAGATAATATTGCACAATTTATTCCACTAGTACCTTGTGCAATATTATCTATATATATATATTATTTATTTTAAGTGATTTTAAGTGATTTGAGCTTATTTTAATTGTATTCTTTTAATAAACACCATTGTGTGAACAATTCAGTGTGCTCTCTAATTATTCAGAATAATTATTAGCTTTGTTTTTTCATTGGAATATTTTTTACCATATTGGATAATTACTGTTTAGAATCCTCCAGCTGTGTGCTGGAGGAGAGTGTTCAGAAGTTATCTCTGCTATATAACTGCTATATAACTGCTATATGTTATCACTTTGTAATCACTTTGTTGATGGATCCTAACTGCTGCCTGCTATACAGATGGGGCTGGCTTCACGCCAGCTTCGCCAGGGGGCACGCGTGCACGAGACGCTTGCGCGCCCCCTGGGCAACAGAGCCTGCCTCCGGTCCCCGCCACCTTCCCTGCCACCTCCCCCGCCGTCGCCGCCCGTCACCCTCGCCGCCCTGAGCACCCCCTAACCGTCTCCCTGAAGCGGAGACGGGCAGGGACACGCAGCGTCAACGCCGAGAGACTGGGATGCGCGTGCGTGTGAGATGCACACGCGTCCCAGTCTCTGTTGCCAGCGCAAGGGGTCTGGCCAAAGATAAAGCGAGCTCCATCTGTATGTTAAATAAACTGTTTATGCTGATAAAGCCGCCGAGAAGGAGGTGGAGAAACACGTTTTGGAGCCCGTCCTAGCCCCACTGTTTTGCCAATCACTGGCTTATTGGAATTCAAATACCCCACTGTGGACTCAGAATTTCTTTGGGTGGAACAGTACCTGGAGCCTATCTCCCATATCAGGGATCAATCCATCTATTGCATTACAGCAACAATACAGCGCTCAGATAAAGAACTTGGTCACCCGCTATCCCTTACAGCGGAAAATCCACAGATTCATGCGGGACTGGTAATTATTGCTCATATACAATCTGATATTGTCTCAGAAAAGTAGTGCAGTCATATAAGCCTCTCAGCCAGCCCATGCCTTGTGCGTTTTATGTTGTATGTCTTGTATGTCCTATTTGAGTGTATAATTACATATAACTGCACATTTTTTTTGTATGTTATATGACCTTTTATTAAAAGAAGGATATTGATATTTTTATTTTCCCTAAACATTGCCTCATTATTATTCATTGTTGAGTGGAGCAGCGACACTCGGTGGTGACATCTATTATCCCCATATACTTCTTTGTTTTCAAGAGTTGGCCTGGCACACAATTCTTTTTGCGCTGCACTGACATCTGTAGTCCACTCCCACAATGCAACTGTGCTTTACCCATGACCAGTCAGAGGAAAGTAAGTGTGATGCACCATACACATACACAGTGGCTGTAGTTATGCATACCTTGTGCCAGTGGGGTTTTACACCTGCATACCACCCCCTGCCTGTATACCGTCTTATGCCTGCATACTACTCCCTGCCTGCTTACTACCTCCTGCCTGCATTCCACCCCCTGCCTGCATATCACCCCCTGGCTGCACACCACCCCCTGCCTGCACACCACCCCCTGCCTGCATACCACCTCCTGTCTGCATACCACCTCCTGCCTGCACACCACCTCCTGCCTGCATACCACCCCCTGCCTGCATATCACCCCCTGGCTGCACACAACCGCCTGCCTGCATACCACCCCCTGCCTGCATACCACCCCCTGCCTGCACACCACCCCCTGCCTGCATACCACCTCATGCCTGCAAACCACCCACTGCCTGCATACCACCCCCTGCCTGTATACCACCTCCTGCCTGCATACCACCTCCTGCCTGCATACCACATCCTACCTGCACACCACCCCCTGCCTGCATATCACCCCCTGGCTGCACACCACCCTCTGCCTGCATACCACCCCCTGGCTGCATACCACCTCCTGTCTGCATACCACCTCCTGTCTGCACACCACCCCCTGCCTGCATACCACCCACTGCCTGCATTCCACCTCCTGTCTGCATACCACCGCCTGTCTGAATATCAACTCCTGCCTGCATACCACCCCATGCCTGCATACCACCCCATGCCTGCATACCACCCCCTGCCTGCATACCACCCCCTGGCTGCATACCACCTCCTGTCTGCATACCACCTCCTGTCTGCATACCACCCCATGCCTGCATACCACCCCCTGTCTGCATACCATCTCCTGTCTGAATATCAACTCCTGCCTGCATACCACCCCCTGCCTGCATACCACCCCCTGGCTGCATACCACCTCCTGTCTGCATACCACCTCCTGTCTGCATACCACCCACTGCCTGCATTCCACCTCCTGCCTGCATACCATCTCCTGTCTGAATATCAACTCCTGCCTGCATACCACCCCATGCCTGCATACCACCTCCTGCCTGCATATCACCCCATGTCTGCATACCACCCACTGCCTGCATATCACCCCCTGCCTGCATATCACTTCCTCCCTGCACACCACCTCCTGCCTGCATATCACCCACTGGCTGCACACCACCCCCTGCCTGCATACCACCCCCTGCCTGCATACCACCCCATGCCTGCATACCACCCCATGCCTGCATACCACCCACTGCCTGCATACCACCCCCTGCCTGCATACCACCTCCTACCTGCATACCACCCACTGCCTGCATACCACCCCCTGCCTGCATACCACCTCCTACCTGCATACCACTCACTGCCTGCATACCACCTCCTGTCTGCACACCACCTCCTGCCTGCATATCACCCCCTGGCTGCACACCACCCCCTGCCTGCATACCACCCCCTGCCTGCATACCACCTCGTGCCTCCATTCCACCTCCTGTCTGCATACCACCTCCTGCCTGCATACCACCCCATGCCTGCATACCACCCCATGCCTGCATACCACCCACTGCCTGCATTTCACCTCCTGTCTGCATACCACCTCCTGTCTGCATACCACCTCCTGCCTGCATACCACCCCATGCCTGCATACCACCTCGTGCCTCCATTCCACCTCCTGTCTGCATACCACCTCCTGCCTGCATACCACCCCATGCCTGCATACCACCCCATGCCTGCATACCACCCACTGCCTGCATTTCACCTCCTGTCTGCATACCACCCCCTGTCTGCATACCACCTCCTGCCTGCATACCACCCCATGCCTGCATACCACCTCCTGTCTGCATACCACCTCCTGCTTGCATACCACCCCATGCCTGCATACCACCCCATGCCTGCATACCACCCCATGCCTGCATACCACCCCATGCCTGCATACCACCTCCTGTCTGCATACCACCTCCTGCTTGCATACCACCCCATGCCTGCATACCACCCCATGCCTGCATACCACCCCATGCCTGCATACCACCCAATGCCTGCATACCACCCACTGCCTGCATATTACCCCCTGACTGCCTATCACCCCATGTCTGCATACAACCCACTGCCTGCATATCACCCCCTGCCTGCATATCACTTCCTCCCTGCATTCCACCCCATGCCTGCATACCACCCACTGCCTGCATACCACCTCCTGCCTGCATACCACCCCATGCCTGCATACCACCCACTTCCGGCATACCACCCACTGCCTGCATACCACCTCCTGCCTGCATACCACCCCATGCCTGCATACCAACCACTGCCTGCATACCAGCCACTGCCTGCAAACCACCCACTGACTGCATACCACCCACTGCCTGCATACCACATACCTCTCAGATATTGTCAAAGAGGGAGCCTGGTGCTGCCCATTCACTAGGAGAGAGCTGACCACACCCCCAAAAATTTTAAAAGCAGGGGTCCGAGCACTAGACCACACCCTATAAATGAGGCCAAACCCACCCTCCCCTTAGCTACACCACCTTTTAGGAGCAGAAGCTTATTCAACATGTCCTGACACATGCACATTGCAGAATGTGATTGCACCAATCACTAACACATTGGAGCTGTACATTTGCCCAAATTTGTCTACCGTTGTGTCTCCTCTCCAGGAGAAGCCCTCTGCAGCATTTCTGTGTGCAGGCTTGGCATCATTAAGCAAGATACAACTTGCCTCCTTTTATCCCTGCCCTCTCCCCCAAAAGCTGGTATTTAACCAGAAGAGGAGGGGGATGCGAAGGCTGATGTGGGGGTCCAGGTAAATGTGAAATGCTTGCTCACCCTTTGGAGGGGGGGGGGGGGGGGGGGGGGGGCTACAGACCATTCCAGGAAACTAGGGAATTAGGCATAAGCCATTTTTGCTGGAAACATAATGTGAAAAGAACTTAACATATTTCAAACAGAAATCAATAGTGGGATCAGACAAGATCTGTTTCATGGAACATTTGGTGGCAGTCACACAGGACCGTTACCTTATTGTGTTTCCATTCTATTCTCAGTGGTAAGATAAGCAGCTGCTGATCTTCTGGAAGATAGGGATCATATCTGCCAACAGCCGTCCGATAGGGAATACTTTTATGGCCAATTTGTTTATATTTCCAATTCTCAATGTCCAGAATTTCAGGATATTCTCCTTTTCCATCAAAAAATATTGATTCTTTGTACAGACCGATGTAGTCAATTTTATTGACAAAGTTTCTCAGCTTGTAAAATAAAGAAAACAAAGAAACAGAAAACTGTTAGTGGCTTACTGACTAAGATGGGAGTTCTACTGAAGATTTGATATTGCCCATAGCAACCAATCAGATTCTACTTTTGATATATTTAGCACCTTCTAGAAGATAATAGATAGAATATAAGTGATTGCCCATAGCAACAATAGAACTCCCATCTTAGTTTATAAGATCTTAGTAAAAAAAATGTAAATATATGAATTACGTCCTCAGCGAGATCTTTTCTAATTGTCATCCAGGGAGCCATATAGGGTACGAAGCTTGGTAGTCTTTGCTCTGTCTATATTTCTGTTGTTGGTCATTATAATAAGAGTGACACCCAGTATTCACCAGGACGCACCATTATATGGTATTGTTATGTTACATAACAATGAGTTGTCCAAGTCACAGTGGGATACAAAAGTGCACAGCATACAGTACACTGAGCACCAGCATTTTCTTCAGCACAGTTCAAATATCAAAAGGAGCCACACCCACCACCAGTGAATCCATTTGGAATGGCAGTTGGTGTGACTCCCCTATTTGAACTTTGCTGCAGCCTGCACTCTGGGGTCACCACTGGTTGGAGTTTTAGGGTTAGGGCTTAGAGTTTTAGGGTTAGTGTACTGAAAAAAATAATGTTTGCCCATAAGGTCCTTCTCATACATATCCCAGATCCTGGAACTTCTGGAAGAGTCACAGATTTGGAGGGGAATCTCTCAACTCTTGCACATCCTCTGCTTATCCTCAACTACTACATAATGTATATAGTTAATCAGCCCTGTTCCCCGGACCGACACCCATGTGAGTGGGACACTGGAGAACAGGTCTGTCTTCACACGTTGTTACATGAGGGGTGGTACTTGTTACTCACCCTCCCACGTAAGGTACACCTGGAGGGTATTTAATGGATAGGTGTTCATTCTAAGATTGAGCCTGATGATAATACCCATGTATTGAAACGTTGCTGTTTTGTCTCAATAAATATTCACACTTTGAAATTGGTCTGGAGTGCCATGTCTATTGGAAAGAAAGTCTACATAATACGTACGGACGAAGGCACCCCACAAGTACTCCGTTCCGGAGGTTGTGCCCCGCTTCACTACAAGTATATATATATATATCAATGCACAAGCGAGTGGCACTCCAGAAATAAATACAGAAGTCAAGGGATATAGTGATCCAACGTTTCAAATGTTATTACAACATTTTTCGGCACTTGTGTAGTTTCACGGCGCCACAAACTATGTTAAAAAAAGTAACTTAACTCCATGCCATCATGGATAGTTCATACCTCCACTATCCATGTTGGCATGGAGTTGATTTTAAATAGCGTGGCGAGCATAGCGAGCCACTGAGCCCGCAGCGTGGGCGAGCGAAGTGAGCCCCGCAAGGGGACTCAGACGCACGGCGCCATACAGGTGCAGTGAAACTACACAAGTGTCCATTTTTCATCAGGGTGTAATGTTGTAATAACATTTGAAACTTTGGATCACTATATCCCTTGACTTCTGTATTTATTTCTGGAGTGCCACCCGCTTGTGCATCGATATATTGGAGTGAGTCTAACCCCCCTCTCCTGGGAGGGCACCCGGCCTGTTTTTTTCAAGCTCTATGGAGTACCGTCAACCTTCTGGACCCACTATATATATATATATATATATATATATATATATATATATATATGTATATATATATATACATACACAGCATTGGGCGGGCCTGCACTCAGACACACAAAAGCAGGTGCCATCTGAATTGAACATGTGCAGCATTTTCACAAATAGGAGAAGAATTAGCATCACTCCTGTCTATTAGATGCAGGTAAGAAATAATCACGCCATGCACCTAGTTGAATGCAACATTTCTCCTCAGGAGAAGATTTATTTCAGGAACTAACCTGCTTAAAAAAGAAAGAAGTGGATTTCCTGCTTCATGGGATGACCTTGTCTGAGTACTTCAGAAACAAGCAGATACCCAGAGGGTTTAGAGTGCATAACGCACCAACGATTGGGCGCTTTAACCCCTCGTTTTGCACCAAGTGGATCAGTATCCTGAACAAATGTTCTATGGATCTGATCCTCTTGGTGATAGAGGAATCCACCCGTGAGCTGAATATATTCAAAAAGAAAATCGCCATCTTTGAGTGTGAGCACTAAGACACATTAAATGATACAGCTTACGTCAAATTGATGAACAAATTAAAGACACAGGTGGACAATTATAAGCGGGACATCCTGAAATTCAAAAATATATAAGTTCCACAAGGTTCAACAAGATTATGCCCAACACAGGGTATACAGATGGCTCAACGTGGACCCCCAACATAAAGGATACGTTCCACCCAAATTTAAAAGGGACCGCAGACCCCCGAGACAGCAAGGGGGATATATTAGCATGTCGCCTAGTGATACAGAGACACCAAAACCATCTGGGAGAAATAGCAGTAGACCGACTGGCCCTGTAGGGGTGGACACCAGTTCCACAATTCGATTCAGGGAACAGCGAGCCACCAGACCAACAAACAAACCAGACGAGGGGGCCAGAGCCAAAGATACCAAAAGGCAACCCAGAAACATCAGGGGGAGAAGGAACTGATCTTTATCTTGTCTGCAACACCACTAACCGAGACTTAAAAATCAAAGTATTACGTAGAGGTCTCAAATTTATACCTACTATACGTCAAGACGATTTCCAACTTAAAATCGATAATTACAAAGTATAGAGAAAACTCTGTCTTAGAGATTACTATAATAAAAAAGGAGCAACCATCGATACAACAAACACAGATAAGCATAGCATTACAAAAAATTAGGCAAAACCAGCACATTTGACCCCCAGACCTTCAACGCCTCCATTAAAACATTCTCAAGACTGATGGATACAAATACCCAGAAGGCAACAGCTAACATCAGATCCAACCTAACAAAGGAAGAGAAACAGGCCTTGAGGGATTTGAGCACCAGAGAAGCATATCGGGCAGAGTGCGACCGCCAATTATTGAATGAAGATATTTACAAACTTCTAACTAATAATCCGATTGAGGATTATTCCAAGGAATTTGAGAAGATCCTGAATAGGGTGGCACAAGAGGGAATTATAACTATAGCCCTCAAAAAACGATTGCACAAATTAAAACCCAAGACTGCACTATTTTACACAATCCCGAAGATACATAAGGATGCCCAGAGGCCCCCGGGCCGACCTTTTATCTCGGCCCGGGGGTCTTTGTGCGAACCTTTGGCTATTTTTGTGGACCATTATCTGCAGCCATACAGGCTACAGAGACATATTTAAAAGACAATGATGTTGGGTACTCTTTACTTAGAACGGCGCCCACGATTTTGATCGTGGGCATCGTTAGTAAAAAATCTCGGGCATTGAATGCACTAAAAAATCGGGTGCGATGCGACCGACGAGATGCCTGCGATTTCCCATAGGGAACAATGTTAAATGTCTCAATTGACCCAATTTTCCTGTTCAATGCCTCAATTGACCCGATTTTTCCATAGGAAACAATGTTAAATGGGCCACAGAGGCCAAATAGGCACCCTGAAGTGTATAATGGCCACCCGAATTGTTAACGCCACCCCACGATCAACGTCAACCCGAAGCGTGGCGAGCGCAGCGAGCCCGCGAGGGGCGGCGGTACGCGTCCTACGACCTTTTCATACCCCGACTATCCACGTCGGCGTGGAGTTGAGAATAGAAAGTGTGGCGAGCGCAGCGAGCCACCGAGCCCGAAGCGTGGCGAGCGCAGCGAGCCCCGCGAGGGTACGCGGACAGCTGTGAAGCCCGCGAGGGGACGCGGATACCTGTGAAGGTATCCGCGTCCGCTCGCCACGCTTCGGGCTCGGTGGCTCGCTGCGCTCGCCACACTTTCTATTCTCAACTCCACGCCGACGTGGATAGTGGGGGTATGAAAAGGTCGTAGGACGCGTACCGTGGGGTGTGCCGTGTCCCGCACCCCTCTCAGTGGACATTCTCCTACCAAGCCAGGCTGATACATACAAAACCTCGGCTGCCACAATCGGAGCTTCTGCACTTGCGCAAAATCTCAGTTAACCTGGAAGCATCCGCAGCCAGCTGTAAGCATGGCAGGGGGGTGGAGTGGTGTGTGCAAAAGCCCTCCGCCGGCTACTGTGAGTTTGTGTTTGCCAGTGCCTGGCTTTCCCTGATCCTTGTGCGGGTAGTAGCCTGTGGTGTCCTGATATTATACAGGGCAGCAGTCTGTGGTGTCCTGTTTTTATACAGGGGGAGAAGCCTGTGGTGTCGTTATATTTTGTAACGAAAAACCTCCATTTTAATGATGCGCTGTTACTTATGGGCCAGTGCTCTGGACTTGCCCCCCAGGCTAAAAGTTGCCAGCCAGCCCCTGCCTGTAACACCCTGCTTTTCTGGAGAGGACATGTTTAGATTTAGAAACTCCTCTCCCCGTGATGTCGGTTTTCACAAGGATGTCCTTCAGATTGGGCCCTCTTACATAACTGGGCATCAAGCATACCCCTCTTTAACTCTTCAGGTCTGGATCACTATTGACAATTGGCCAAAGTGATTTTATTTTATTGACCATGTCAGGGCTTTTATCTGTGTAATGGGTCACCCACATTACAGACTGTTTTCCTTTGCTGCTCTCATCCTTTCCGTTTTGTTCTAACAGTTCCTGTCTGTTTTTCCTGCTAGCTTTCTCTTTAGCCTTCATAAGATATTTTTTGTCATACCCCCTTGCTAGAAACTTGTTAACCATTTCCTCTAGCTGTTTGTCTCTGGTGTCTATATTGCTGTTTATGCAACATACTCTCAGAAATTGGGAATATGGCAGGCTCAGAACAGTATGTTTAGGATGGAAACTTTGTTTGTGCAATATTGCGTTGCGGTCGGTTGGCTTGGAGTACAACTGTATCTCCAAGCCTCCTTCCTTGACCACTATCTGCACATCCAAAAAATGAATCTTCTCTTGGCTCATGATATATGTCAATTTGACTGGGGATGCATTATGCTTTTGTATAATGTTCTTCAGTTCCTCCTGTGTCCCTGTTCAAAAGATGATGATGTCATCTATGTATCTGAGATACGTGTGTATCTTTGAACTGATGGTGACATCCTGGAAAAACAGTTCATTTTCAGCCGCATGCATGGATGTATCTGCATAGACAGGTGCAGCCGGTGATCACATTGCACACCTGGAGTTCTGAATGAAGAACTGTCCGTCATGTAGAAAGCAGTTGTGAGTTAAAGTGAATTCCAACAGTTGTAGAAAAAATTCTATTTGTGGACCTGTATACAAGGAATTTCTGTGATGAGTTCCTTTGTGGCTTCCTTTGTGGCTTGTAGTCCCTGGTTGTGTGGGGTGCAGGTGTATAAATTCGTTACATCCACCCATGCTATAATCAAATTTATTGGAGAGTTTCTATTCTGGCCAATCTGGATAACAACATCAGGTACTCTTTACTTAGAAGGGCGCCCATCATGGCCATCTCGGGCATTGAATGCACTAAAAAATCGGGTGCGATGCGCCCGACGAGATGCCCGAGATTTCCCATAGGGAACAATGTTAAATGTCTCAATTGACCCGATTTTCCTGTTCAATGCCTCAATTGACCCAATTTTTCCATAGGAAACAATGTTAAATGGGCCACAGAGGCCAAATAGGCACCCTGAAGTGAATAATGGCCACCCGAATTGTTAACGCCGCTCCCTTGCATAAATAAAGAACTGGACACCACAGGCTGCTCTCCTGCATAAATAAAGAACAGGACACCACAGGCTGCTCCCCTGCATAAATAAAGAACAGGACACCACAGGCTGCTCCCCTGCATAAATAAAGAACAGGACACCACAGGCTGCTCCCCTGCATAAATAAAGAACAGGACACCACAGGCTGCTCCCCTGCATAAATAAAGAACAGGACACCACAGGCTGCTCCCCTGCATAAATAAAGAACAGGACACCACAGGCTGCTCTCCTGCATAAATAGAGAACAGGACACCACAGGCTGCTCTCCTGCATAAATAAAGAACAGGACACCACAGGCTGCTCCCTTGAGTAAAAAAACAGGACACCACAGGCCGCTCCCTTGTGTAAAAAATAGGACACCACAGGCCGCTCTCTTGTGTAAAAAATAGGACACCACAGGCCGTTCTCTTGCATAAAGAACAGGACACCACAGGCTGCTCACTTGCATTAAAAACAGGACACCACAGGCTGCTCCCCCTGTATAATAATCATGCCAATTGCCATAACACCACAGGCTGCTCCCCCTGTATAATAATAAAGCCATGACACCACAGGCTGCTCCCCCAGTATAATAATAATAATGTCATGACACCACATGCTGCTCCCCCTGTATAATAATTTATTATACAGGGGGAGCAACCTGTGGTGTCATGGCATTATTATTATTATACAGGGTGAGCAGGCTGTAGTGTCATGGCATTTTTATTATACAGGGGGAGCAGCCTGTGGTGTCATGGCATTATTATTATTATACAGGGGGAGCAGCCTGTGGTGTCATGGCATTATTATTATTATACAGGGGGAGCAGCCTGTGGTGTCATGGCATCGTTGACACTACAGGCTGCTTACCCTGCATAATAACAGGAGGACACAACAGGCTGCTCCCACTTAACACATTAAAAAGAGGACACTTTAGGAAACCGCAGCATTTTTTTAAAATATATGTGAGTTTATTCCTCACCTGCTGCTGCGGTGGCTCCCAGGTTCTCTACAGTGTTTGCTGCTTCCAAGTTCCTGCAGCCACAGTCCCCGGCTCCCCGTCCACTCCTCCTCCGCCTGCCTGCTGGCTGCTGCTGCTCCAGACGCATGGGTGGGTGGGCCGTCGGCGTCATCATCATGCGCCCACACCCAGCGTCTGTCACCCATGGCGCATCAAAGGGAACAGGCCGCCGGGACCTCCTCCACTTAGCACTGGAGGCCGGCGGCCATGTTCCTGTAGCTGCGGCCATGTTTTCAAAGCCTACAGGAACATGGCCGCCGACAGTGTGGAGGAGGCAGCCGCGGCCGCGGCCCGCAGCACTTCTAATAGAGCGGCCTGGGGGGCACATGGCACCCTGCCCCCCGGCCCAGCCCGCCCCTGGTTACAGGTGCCTGGGGTGTGCCACCTGCAGCTTTTTAGTCGCGGGTAAAACATTCAGGCACCCATACACAGGCAGACCATATATGATCAGATATGCGCAGACCTGCACTACATGATACGTGATCTATCTGATTTCGTGTCCGTGCGGCCAACATTACGTGGGCAAGACGGTGACCCAATTAAAAAAGAGGATGGCCCAACAGCGGTACCAGTGAACAAGCGGTACTGTAGCAAGGCATTTTGCCATAGCTAAACACAACATGGCTGCACTAAGGTACCGCATGATAGACCACATCCCAGCCTCTCTTAGAGGGGGAGACACGGATAAGCAGTTGTTACGCTAAGAGAGTAAGTGGATACACAAGCTCAATACTGTGAGGCCACATGGGCTAAATGAAGCAGTTTATTATGGATGCTTTCTGTAGCATCAATTAAGATGAGTCAACAACAATTAAGGGGATCAGGAGGACCCTATGGCATAGAGCCATATATGATGACCCCATATGTACTAAACCAATACAGAGGATACTTAGGCCATTAACTGCAATAGAGTCACAGAGAATACCAGTTTTTGTATAAAAACATAAGAGATATAAAAATAATTAAAACATACCAGCTGTAGTGACAGATGTAGGGTTAAATAGTAGCAGAAACTGGCAGAGGAGCGAGAGTGGCACCAATTTTAGATTTTTGAGTTTGAGTCACTTCATTGGTTTACAATAGGAGATTTAGGAGGAATCTGAATACACTAACACTTTTTGAGTTGAGTTTTTTTTGGATTGACACAGGCTGTTTTTATTCACATAGACGAGTATTCAGTTTTCACTTCTTCACAGTCCAAAGGGTGACCGTGAGGGGGAGGGGGAGAACCGGCCAGGCACGACGGGGGCGCATAGACATCTGGGCGCCTCACACAGGGGGGCCTCACACACACGACTGTCACCAATATTTAGAATAACAAGTAAGAGATGTCTAGTCATAAGATATATAAATGTATGGATTTTTATTTAGAGTTAGCATTATTTGAATTTTTAACTTGTTTGTTCGCACTCAAAAATATCACATACGTTTGAGATGTGAGGTAATGTCTGGCAGTAAAGAGCCAGTGCCACCTAGTGATCACTATATAGAATATACCAAGAATGCATTATTTTAGCAGCACAAGTCATAATCAAGCACGCAATAATGTCTTCAATATTTATACTTGTTTCATATACATGTATCATTGTGCACACGATGAGAGATCACATAGATGTATGATTATATGACTTTGTTTAATTGTAGAGATACACATTATATTGTAGAGATACACATTATATTGTATCACAGTGTTGCCTGTCTAACATGATGACCCTAGATGGCGCCGCGTCACTTCCGGGAGGAAGACCCGGAAGAGGGATGGAGAACACGCCGGTGGGTGGATGTGAGAGCAGGCAGCACTGGGATGGGTAAGTAACACAGATGTATAAATGTTTGTCACTTTGCTTTGTTTATCTGAGTATTTCCTGAAGACGGGCTTTGCCCGAAACGCCGTAGGCACCAGTAAACACTTTATCTGCATCAAAGACCCAGAGTGACGTCTCTTCCTCTAATTGCTGTATGTGTGTGGGGGTGACTCCACAGCTGACGAGCATCCGGGCAAGTAGCCAAATGCTACGCTGGCCAGTGCCGGTTTTTATGCAAAGTTTAATACTAAATCAGGTGCTGCGTTTGGGATGGTCTCACCTTTAAAAGCCATAAGGTACTTGGCAGTTGAGCATTAACCCATGAAAAAAAACACATGTTCATTTTAGCTATGATGTGCAAACAGTTGCCAGGTTCCCATGAAAATCAGTTGTTAGTGTAGGACTTGCAGTGAAATGGGGTCCCTTGGCGATGGGCTGCAAGCTTAAATGCATTGATCAATTCATGAACTAAAACCCTATTATTTATTTAATTGATTATTTGAATGTTAAGGTGAGTTAGTTTGTTGTAGTGAGTGATGGGCCCCCTGTGTTTGTATATATATATATATATATATATATATATATATATATATAAAAACAGATAGGAAGAAAAACCCCTACCGCGCCAGGAAGGGATAACCGCAGCAACTCTGGGAGATTCCCTGTTAGGCGGGATCCAAGGAATTTTAGAAATGAAAGAAAAGGGTTTTAGAGTGCGCTAATAACAATTGCAGTAACACAATAGGGATTAAAAAATGATGAAATTTTTAATAAAAACATTCAGTATAATGTCTGATATTTCGAGCGTTAGTCTTCGTATATGGTACGGCCTCATAATTGTAATTGTAATTCTGAGGAGGAATCATCTGATTTTGGATCCCTGAAGAGCACATCCAGTTTGACCACCCTATACTGGTTTGAACTTTTGTTCCCAATTGTCACCATATTGGGGGCCAATCTTTCTGAAAAAAAAATCAGCATTGGATCCCCGATATGGACTCTTTTTGCTACTTGTCAAAATCTATTGTTATTGCCTAAATAAGGATTTACTACATTCAGTGCTTTTTCCGTCAACTGTTCTTGACGATCACCCATACTTAGGATTGGGACCACCACCTCAGAATTACAATTCTTATGAGGCCGTACCATATACGAAGACTAACGCTCGAACTGGTTCTGCTTATTTGCTTCCTTTGCCCCTGATGAAGTCACTTTAGTGACGAAACGCGTTGGGCCAACAACATTCTATGGAAGTTCAATCACAGATTATGAAATATCAGACATTATACTGAAAGTTTTTATTAAAAATGTTATCATTTTTTAATCCCTATTGTGTTACTGCAATTGTTATTAGCGCACTCTGAAACCCTTTTCTTTTCTTTTATTTATATATATATATATATAGGTTCTTGGTGACGGCGGCACTCAATACAAAGAAAGGGACCAGACAACTGGATAGTGATAGGGTCACTATCCAGTTGTCTGGTCCCTTTCTTTGTATTGAGTGCCGCCGTCACCAAGAACCTATCCACCCCGGACACCTTCCGGGCCTAACCACGGGGGGCACCGCATCATTATTGCTTTCAGCTGCACAGACAAGCAGAGTGCCGCACCACCCATTCTCTATATATATATAGAGGTGCAGGAGAGTTCAGTTGTGCTCACAAAATTCTGGTACACTCCTCCCCCTTTTTTCCAGCGCCCTATTCTGCCAAAAGGGCCCTTATTGAAGGCCTGTCTACATTGGAATTTTACAAAGTCCTTTCCGAACTTGATTCTTACAAAGAATTTTAAAAGATTGTTTTTACAACATACCGCATTCTACCGTGTACCCCTGAGGAAGTCTCTTCGGAGACGAAATGCGTCGGGTCGTTTCCTTGCGGTTCACAAGAATATGAATTTGTAAATGTCATACATTTGTATTTTTAATAAATGTGATTGAATTATTACTCTACCTATCTGCTTGAAACTTGAGCACACAACAAGGTGGTGGGAATTTCTACAGCGCCCTCTACTTCTTTTTCTCATATATATATATATATATATATATATATATATATATATATATATATATATATGAGGAACAGGGGAAGAACGGTCACTCAGGTCTTATCTTAGCTGCAAACAGCTGTAGCTTGCTCCGTTGCCATAAGCTAGGAGACTGCACCAGGTACAGCCAACAATGTAGAGAATGGGGAGACAAAGGCACTCGGAGACTTCTTAGGTGAAGCAAACATGGACCAGTTTAATCCATATATACCAGCCTTATTGTCCTGACGACGGGGGCTTGACCCCCGAAACGTAGACAGGCTTTGCTCTATGTGGATTAAACTGGTCCATGTTTGCTTCACCTAAGAAGTCTCCGAGTGCCTTTGTCTCCCCATTCTCTCTCTCTCTCTCTTTCTCTCTCTCTCTCTCTCTCTCTATATATATATATATATATAATACTGCGATGCAATGTCCGGCACTCCTGTATAGCAAGTAACGGTGCCCGGGTGCCTTCCTCCTCTGGGACTAGCCCATACACACAATGTCGGTAAATGATAGGCGTCACTCCGGGGCTTAGTATCAACCAAATTTTATATGAAAAAGCGGTGTCACGGTCAACGCCGTTTCGGATAAACCGTCATCAGGACCATACAATGTGAAGTGACAAATAAAGTGCATTTTATACTTACAGAATCAGATGCCGCAGCGTGGAGCTCTCCTCCGAACGGCCTCCGCCGATGACATCTACCTGACGTCATCAGGAGGTGTCCTGCCGCAAAGTACTGGCAGCGGAAGATGCCCATACTGCTGCAACAACAAAAGTGCAGCAAAACATTATAATAGTGACTAATAAACATTTACAATAATATACAATGTGTATAAGTTGTGATTGTTAATAAAATGGTGAATAATGAAAAAGTTAAAAACCAGCGTCATGTGTTACAGGTTGTTTCATTCAAGCACAGTATATGCATTAATGAAAGCCTCCACTAGATGTCCGTCTGGTACCGTAATTCCCATACATGTATGGCCAGACTGATGGATATGTGAAAAAGAAATTATTTAATAAGTGGAAGGAATCATTAATGAAAAAACATAATGAGAAAATTTCTTTCTTAGAATTCTAAATATGAAATATTCACAATGACTAATAAACTGCATATTATGTACCAAGGATTTTTTTGAACAATCTGTTATGAAAATTTTTTTAAAAAGGATCTGGAGTCTATAAGAAACATCCTAAACTATAACATTCATTAAGTCCTCCTGGGGCTATGGTACCCAACCTATGGATCCATTTGTTCTCAATTTGAAGTAAACGTTTCCCCCTGTTGCCTCCCCTTAAGCTCTCTGGGACATGGTCAATAAGTTGGAATTTAAAATTGGCCATGGTGTGGCGGGCAGTGACAAAATGTCTTGCCACTGTTTGTTCACTATGCCCCTTTTCCCATGCATTACGTATGGCTGCCCTGTGATTAGCCATGCGTTCTTTAATAGTACATGTGGTTTTCCCGATGTAACTTAATCCACAGGGACAAGTTACCATATATATAACGAATCGGGTCGAACAAGTGAGTATATGATTGATCAAAATATTTTTACCTGACTGGGGATGTCTAAAGGTGCGACCAGGAGTCATATGTCTACATGTTGTGCATCCCGTGCATCGGTAGCAGCCATTGGGTCTAGACAAAAAATGGGCAGGTTTTTTAGATGTTGTAAGGTTTTTAGAGGAGCCAATGTGATTGGCAATTGTGGGTCCACGAAGGTAAGCAGTCTGTAATCTAGTATTATTAAGACTAGGTAATGCAGGGTCCGTGGATACTATCGGCCAGAATTTTTTGACTCTTTTGACAATACCCGGGGTTTTGTTGGAAAAATGAGTTACCCAAGTAAATGACTTATCCTTGTGCCCCTCCCCCTTCTTACTGGTTTTTAATAAATCTTCTCTTGTAGTGGACTTAGCTTTGGTCATGGCCTGCATTAGTAGGTCATACGGGTACCCCCGTTGTAGGAATCTATCACACATGGCCTCTAATTGCAAGTCTCGTGTAGAGTTGTCACTATTGATCCTGCACACTCTCAAAAATTGGGAGTAGGGTAAACTCCTTATGGTGGCTTTTGGATGAAAACTTTGAAAGTGTAGGAGCATATTCCTGTCAGTTTCTTTCGAGAATAATTTAGTGCTCAGTTTATTAGCCCTTTTAGTGATCCTAACATCGAGAAAATCTAATTGTTCCTCACTTATGGTGAATGTCAATTTAGCTGGACAAGTTGATGCATTATGTTCTGAAAGCAAATTGACTAATGTGTCTTTTTCACCAGTCCACAATAGGATCAGATCGTCAATGTAACGATAATAAAATAAAGCATGTTTTTTAAATATCTCGTTATTCAAAAAGCTATCAGTCTCAACTTGAAACATAAATGCATTAGCATATACAGGAGCAGCTGGAGAACCCATGGCACAGCCCGAGGTTTGAATGAAAAACTTGTTATCAAAAATGAAAATATTGTGAAAAAGTACAAACTCCAAAAGTTTCAGAAAAAAGCTGGAGTCAGGTCCAGTGTACAATGAATTATTGGTCAAGATGTCTGTTACTGCTTTCAAGCCCAACTCGTGCGGAATGCACGTGTATAGACTTGAGACATCTATACCAACCAATAAGGTGTGACTTGGAATTTCCCCCAAAGCGTCCAATTTAACTAGCAATGATGTCGTGTCTTTAAGATAAGTTGGGGTCCCTTGTATGCATGACTGGAGATGTAAGTCCACATAACGAGCCACATGTTCACATAAAGATCCTTCCGCTGCTATAATGGGTCTTCCCGGCGGTTTCTGCGGATTTTTATGCAGCTTAGGTAATATGTAAAAATATGGTATGAGAGTGTCTTTCTTTAACAGGGCAGATTTGGTGTCTGGAGAAATGATGCGAGAAAGAATGGCCTCATCCAATAATTGTTCCAATTCTTTATAATGTTCCAAAATGGGATTTTTTTCAAGTGGAGCATATGTGGATCCATCCGATAGAAGTCGCTCACATTCAGTTTTGTAATCATCCTTATTCATCACCACAATGGCTCCTCCCTTATCGGCCTTGGAGATAATGATGGTATCTTTCTCTTTAAGGCTTTTTAGGGCCAGCAGCTCTCGCTTAGTTAGATTGGGTTTAGTTGGATTTTTGACAAATTTGCTGGAATCCTCCAATAGCCTACTGAAGGTTTTTAGGGAGGGATTGTTACTCAGCGGATCGAATGTACTTTTAGGCTTCAATTTTTGTATAATAGGATCATAAAGTGCTTCGTCATTCTGTACAGGGGAATGTTGGTCAAAATATTCTCTTAATCTGAGTTTGCGATTGATTTTAAAATTATCTATCAGCCAGTCAAAATCATCAAATTGAACATTAGGGACAAAATTGAGACCCTTATTTAATAGGGTAAGTTCATCTTGGCTCAATTGAGTGTCCGATAAATTGAACACTACATCCTGTGTTCTCTTCCTGGCTGTCGCTTTCCTCTCCCTTTCTTTTTGACGACCTCTGCGTGTGCGCTTTGTATAGTATTCGCATCTCTCGCCCGTGTGCCCACTGATAAAGGGACATGCACTTTAGGTTTTCTCTGTCTGGTGGCAGTCGCTTGTTCTGTCTCACTAGCCGATGTGCTGGTTTCATCTGCCCTAGAGTGAGTTTGTCGACGTCCTTGTCTGCGCATAGGTCTCTGATTGGGACCTGTTGAAGCCGATCCTTGTAGCCAACGGTACACTCTGTGATTAGCATAATCCTCCTTGACCTTAGCTAACTTGGTTTTTTTAAATATTATTAGATCTTTTCTATAGTTTTCCACCTGCTCCTGCAGTTTGGACAAGCTGTCCTTGTAATTGTCGGAGTTTAGTGTGCTGATATTGTCCTCTTCCAATTTTTTGATCTTATCCCGCACTGCAATCAGCTCCCGGTTAGATTCCTCGACCACTAGTACCGGAGTGACGCCTATCATTTACCGACATTGTGTGTATGGGCTAGTCCCAGAGGAGGAAGGCACCCGGGCACCGTTACTTGCTATACAGGAGTGCCGGACATTGCATCGCAGTATTGTATGTCTCCCAGTTGGCTTAAAACTCTTAAGCACTGTGAAGGGTCAAGGCACCTGGCGCATCTCATCTTCAAAATACAGAGTCCAGACCCCGGCTGTAGAACATCAGAAACAGCCGGTGCTTGCAGCACCACCATCCAGCCAGTTTCTACTCTGGCTAATTCCAGCAAGCTGCGTTTCATTCATCTTTTTACCATCATTACGCACAGAGTCGTACCATAACATTAACAGCATTTACCCAGAGAGTCAGCGTCCCTGACACTGGACAACTGCCTTCAGCATGGATTCAGCTGCTATGGATCAAATGGCACAATTTCTCTCTTGTGACAACAGAGATATTTTCAGTTTCTCAGACAGTGAAACCAGCAGTATTTTACATACTGACCCGTTATTTGACATCACAGAACCCACTATGGATGATACTCTTAATGAGCTGCTGAAGCTCAAAAAAAGAGAAGTGGACTTTCTTCTTCATTGTGTGACTTTGTCGGAATATCATCGTTCCAAGTTGATCCCGAGAGGATTTAGAGTATCCAATACTCCAACTATTGGTAGATATAATCCCACCTTCTGCTCTAAATGGATTAGCATTTTAAACAAATGCTCCATGGACCTTATGGTACTAGTGGTCGAGGAATCTAACCGGGAGCTGATTGCAGTGCGGGATAAGATCAAAAAATTGGAAGAGGACAATATCAGCACACTAAACTCCGACAATTACAAGGACAGCTTGTCCAAACTGCAGGAGCAGGTGGAAAACTATAGAAAAGATCTAATAATATTTAAAAAAACCAAGTTAGCTAAGGTCAAGGAGGATTATGCTAATCACAGAGTGTACCGTTGGCTACAAGGATCGGCTTCAACAGGTCCCAATCAGAGACCTATGCGCAGACAAGGACGTCGACAAACTCACTCTAGGGCAGATGAAACCAGCACATCGGCTAGTGAGACAGAACAAGCGACTGCCACCAGACAGAGAAAACCTAAAGTGCATGTCCCTTTATCAGTGGGCACACGGGCGAGAGATGCGAATACTATACAAAGCGCACACGCAGAGGTCGTCAAAAAGAAAGGGAGAGGAAAGCGACAGCCAGGAAGAGAACACAGGATGTAGTGTTCAATTTATCGGACACTCAATTGAGCCAAGATGAACTTACCCTATTAAATAAGGGTCTCAATTTTGTCCCTAATGTTCAATTTGATGATTTTGACTGGCTGATAGATAATTTTAAAATCAATCGCAAACTCAGATTAAGAGAATATTTTGACCAACATTCCCCTGTACAGAATGACGAAGCACTTTATGATCCTATTATACAAAAATTGAAGCCTAAAAGTACATTCGATCCGCTGAGTAACAATCCCTCCCTAAAAACCTTCAGTAGGCTATTGGAGGATTCCAGCAAATTTGTCAAAAATCCAACTAAACCCAATCTAACTAAGCGAGAGCTGCTGGCCCTAAAAAGCCTTAAAGAGAAAGATACCATCATTATCTCCAAGGCCGATAAGGGAGGAGCCATTGTGGTGATGAATAAGGATGATTACAAAACTGAATGTGAGCGACTTCTATCGGATGGATCCACATATGCTCCACTTGAAAAAAATCCCATTTTGGAACATTATAAAGAATTGGAACAATTATTGGATGAGGCCATTCTTTCTCGCATCATTTCTCCAGACACCAAATCTGCCCTGTTAAAGAAAGACACTCTCATACCATATTTTTACATATTACCTAAGCTGCATAAAAATCCGCAGAAACCGCCGGGAAGACCCATTATAGCAGCGGAAGGATCTTTATGTGAACATGTGGCTCGTTATGTGGACTTACATCTCCAGTCATGCATACAAGGGACCCCAACTTATCTTAAAGACACGACATCATTGCTAGTTAAATTGGACGCTTTGGGGGAAATTCCAAGTCACACCTTATTGGTTGGTATAGATGTCTCAAGTCTATACACGTGCATTCCGCACGAGTTGGGCTTGAAAGCAGTAACAGACATCTTGACCAATAATTCATTGTACACTGGACCTGACTCCAGCTTTTTTCTGAAACTTTTGGAGTTTGTACTTTTTCACAATATTTTCATTTTTGATAACAAGTTTTTCATTCAAACCTCGGGCTGTGCCATGGGTTCTCCAGCTGCTCCTGTATATGCTAATGCATTTATGTTTCAAGTTGAGACTGATAGCTTTTTGAATAACGAGATATTTAAAAAACATGCTTTATTTTATTATCGTTACATTGACGATCTGATCCTATTGTGGACTGGTGAAAAAGACACATTAGTCAATTTGCTTTCAGAACATAATGCATCAACTTGTCCAGCTAAATTGACATTCACCATAAGTGAGGAACAATTAGATTTTCTCGATGTTAGGATCACTAAAAGGGCTAATAAACTGAGCACTAAATTATTCTCGAAAGAAACTGACAGGAATATGCTCCTACACTTTCAAAGTTTTCATCCAAAAGCCACCATAAGGAGTTTACCCTACTCCCAATTTTTGAGAGTGTGCAGGATCAATAGTGACAACTCTACACGAGACTTGCAATTAGAGGCCATGTGTGATAGATTCCTACAACGGGGGTACCCGTATGACCTACTAATGCAGGCCATGACCAAAGCTAAGTCCACTACAAGAGAAGATTTATTAAAAACCAGTAAGAAGGGGGAGGGGCACAAGGATAAGTCATTTACTTGGGTAACTCATTTTTCCAACAAAACCCCGGGTATTGTCAAAAGAGTCAAAAAATTCTGGCCGATAGTATCCACGGACCCTGCATTACCTAGTCTTAATAATACTAGATTACAGACTGCTTACCTTCGTGGACCCACAATTGCCAATCACATTGGCTCCTCTAAAAACCTTACAACATCTAAAAAACCTGCCCATTTTTTGTCTAGACCCAATGGCTGCTACCGATGCACGGGATGCACAACATGTAGACATATGACTCCTGGTCGCACCTTTAGACATCCCCAGTCAGGTAAAAATATTTTGATCAATCATATACTCACTTGTTCGACCCGATTCGTTATATATATGGTAACTTGTCCCTGTGGATTAAGTTACATCGGGAAAACCACATGTACTATTAAAGAACGCATGGCTAATCACAGGGCAGCCATACGTAATGCATTGGAAAAGGGGCATAGTGAACAAACAGTGGCAAGACATTTTGTCACTGCCCGCCACACCATGGCCAATTTTAAATTCCAACTTATTGACCATGTCCCAGAGAGCTTAAGGGGAGGCAACAGGGGGAAACGTTTACTTCAAATTGAGAACAAATGGATCCATAGGTTGGGTACCATAGCCCCAGGAGGACTTAATGAATGTTATAGTTTAGGATGTTTCTTATAGACTCCAGATCCTTTTTAAAAAAAATTTCATAACAGATTGTTCAAAAAAATCCTTGGTACATAATATGCAGTTTATTAGTCATTGTGAATATTTCATATTTAGAATTCTAAGAAAGAAATTTTCTCATTATGTTTTTTCATTAATGATTCCTTCCACTTATTAAATAATTTCTTTTTCACATATCCATCAGTCTGGCCATACATGTATGGGAATTACGGTACCAGACGGACATCTAGTGGAGGCTTTCATTAATGCATATACTGTGCTTGAATGAAACAACCTGTAACACATGACGCTGGTTTTTAACTTTTTCATTATTCACCATTTTATTAACAATCACAACTTATACACATTGTATATTATTGTAAATGTTTATTAGTCACTATTATAATGTTTTGCTGCACTTTTGTTGTTGCAGCAGTATGGGCATCTTCCGCTGCCAGTACTTTGCGGCAGGACACCTCCTGATGACGTCAGGTAGATGTCATCGGCGGAGGCCGTTCGGAGGAGAGCTCCACGCTGCGGCATCTGATTCTGTAAGTATAAAATGCACTTTATTTGTCACTTCACATTGTATGGTCCTGATGACGGTTTATCCGAAACGGCGTTGACCGTGACACCGCTTTTTCATATAAAATTTGGTTGATACTAAGCCCCGGAGTGACGCCTATCATTTACCGACATTATATATATATATATATATATATATATATATATATATATAAGGACAGGTTACCCCAACCGCGCTTTGAAGATATGTGGCAGCAATACTGGGGGGCCCTCTGTTAGACAGGACCCGAGATAGAAATAGAAATAGGGTGGGTTTCCCAGAATGCGCCTTTCCTAAAATACAGGATAGTAATTCGGTATATCCAACACTGAGCAGATCTATATTGACAATACAGAAATAATTTTCCTTTTACAATACAAAATCTTAAAAAATCTTTTTTATTGAAAGATGTCTTCTCAGTGACGATTTGAGCCCAACGCGTTTTGTCAATGAATTGACTTCATCAGGGGCATTTTGACAGCAGACCAATACACACCAGTATATACTCCTTAAATTGGATACAAGTAGCGATCTGTTCTCATATATTGGAAGTAGTCTTGACAATAAGATCATTGGATATTACCATTAAAGAAAATCCCAAGTGGAAACTAAGTCCACTGATGAATCCCAGATATCTTCTGAGGGAAGTTATATGACCTCAGGGACAGAATTTGAGGAATTGGCACCGATATGCAATTTTTTATAGAGTGGTGGTCAAACCGGATGTGCTCTCCTGGATTCCAATCACTGAAATTCAGTGATTGGAATCCAGGAGAGCACATCCGGTTTGACCACCACTCTATAAAAAATTGCATATCGGTGCCAATTCCTCAAATTCTGTCCCTGAGGTCATATAACTTCCCTCAGAAGATATCTGGGATTCATCAGTGGACTTAGTTTCCACTTGGGATTTTCTTTAATGGTAATATCCAATGATCTTATTGTCAAGACTACTTCCAATATATGAGAACAGATCGCTACTTGTATCCAATTTAAGGAGTATATACTGGTGTGTATTGTTCTGCTGTCAAAATGCCCCTGATGAAGTCAATTCATTGACGAAACGCGTTGGGCTCAAATCGTCACTGAGAAGACATCTTTCAATAAAAAAGATTTTTTAAGATTTTGTATTGTAAAAGGAAAATTATTTCTGTATTGTCAATATAGATCTGCTCAGTGTTGGATATACCGAATTACTATCCTGTATTTTAGGAAAGGCGCATTCTGGGAAACCCACCCTATTTATATATATATATATATATATAGTAGATCAAGATGTGCAGCACTCCAGTCAGGATCATACGAAAATCAGCTTTATTGGAAACAACGTTTCAATATCGGGTCGATATTGTCATCAGGTTAACATACAGAGTAAAACAGACACATTAAATAGACAGTGAAATTAATGTCAGCTGGAGCGTGCAGGAAACTCGCGCCAAACGTGTCCAAAGACAACGTCGGCGTCTGTCTAAAACACACCCCCTCTGACATAGTACACATTACATCACCAGTGGCCATAGAAACAACAATAACAAAACAAAAAAGCCGTTCAGAATATATCACATTCTAAACCAGCCATAGAAAAATAAAAATTGAAATAAACAACAAAAGAACATAAAGGAATCATATAGGAAGAAATGACAATCAGTAACAAGTGTCTGTGGTAAACAACATACACCAATTGACAACTGTCGACATAATGTCGACATAAACATAATTGCATAGAATAAAAACATACATATATACAAAATCAAGATTAAGCATATAAATCATATTACAAAGCACCAGGAGAGATAAATACAGGAGAAGTGGTTTCAACAATAGAAAATTTAGCGAAAAAGATTCAGAATATGAAGCCATATAGCAGCATGTCCAGTAGTGATACCAAATACTGGGTCGATCACCTTGTAAAAAAATCAGTTAAACTAAATGAGTAATGAGGAAATGCCGGATTGCTCGTTGAGCCCATTCGGAGTCAGGGTCCCCAAGCGTGCAATCCAGCGTGCCTCACACTGAAGTAACATAAGTTTTCTGTTGCCACCTCTAATGGGCACAGGGATATGGTCAATCATGCGATATCTAATAGTGGTCACACCATGTCTCGCCATCGCAAAGTGCCGTGCAACCGGCTGATCGCTCACACCGGCTGCTAAGGCTCCCTTGATGGCCGATCTGTGGGCAGCCATCCTGTCTTTAAAAGGTCTTTCAGTCTTACCAATGTAAGACAACCCACACGGGCAGATAATCTGGTAGACAGTGTAACAAGAATTGCATGAAAGAGTATGTCTGATAGATAGACTTTTCCCTGTGCGAGGGTGATTAAACAAGGCACCTGGCAACATAAATTTACACGATGTACAGGTACACCTCACGCAACCCAATTTTCTACCCAATGGCTGATTGGTAAGTGGTGCAGCATTGGATTTAACCAGAAAATTGCCCAAATTTCTAGATCGTTTGAAACTGGGCAACAATCTGGTATTACCAAGTCCCAGGTCCACATCGGATTGAATGATGGGCCAATGGTTGCGGGCAATTTTCACAATCTCAGGACTAAGCTGGGTGTATGTGGTGACCCAGGGTAAAACATCGGGTTTCAACTCAGAGGAGTTAGTGGATGATAGCAAACTGATACGATCTAAACCCATAACTTTGGCTTTAATGGTCAATAATTCGGGTAATGGATATCCACGGTCAATGAACCGCTCGATCATGAGGTCCATTTGATGATCAGCCATCAAGGGATCTGAAACAATCCGTTTGATGCGCAGAAGTTGGGAATAAGGTAAACTTCTTACCATCGCTCTAGGGTGGCAGCTAGTAAACGCTAATAAATTATTGCGGTCAGTTTCCTTCTTAAAAAGGTCAGTATGGATATTGCCGTCTTTAAGAGTAATATTCACATCCAAAAAACTGATGCAAGACTGGTTATAGGTAAATGTGAACTTAATGGGATCTAAACCAGCATTGTGCTGGGTCAGAAAATTACACAACATATCGGGTGGTCCCTTCCAAAAAACCAGCAGATCGTCTATATAGCGATTATAATAAACAATATTGCTGGCAATGGCTGGATTATCAAAAAACAAAGTTTGCTCGTATTCAAACATAAAAATATTGGCGTATGAGGGAGCGACCGCCGCCCCCATCGCAACACCAATTTTTTGCAAAAAAAAATTATTATTGTAAAGAAAAAAGTTTTTTTCTAAAACCAGTTGCATCAAGGAGAAGATTGCACAATTTGAGGCTGCACACAAACCAAACTTGGCAAATGATACAACAAATGATACAACAGTTGATTGGTACGACAAACTTAACACACAGTTGCAGATTCACAAAAGAGAGTTGATTAAATTCAAAAAAGAAAAAAAGAGCAAAGTCGACCTCGACTATGAACTGAATACTGTATACCAATGGACAATACCCCAGAGAGAAGGTGATTCTAAGAAACCCTTCTTCAGACGTAACAGAGGCAGATTTCAGCGTGACTACCAATCCTCAACAGATTTTCATTCATCAAGTAGTGATACAACTGACAGACCGTCCAACTCCAAAAAAATCCCTTTAGGAGTGAGGACCAGGCGACAAATCGCCGCTCCCGTCGATTCACCAGGCGTGGTGGCCAGTGGCGGCGGCAGAGGTCGGGGCAAAAAAACACCGAAAACTCAGAGTTAGTAATAAATCTATCCTCGTATGAACTATCAGCAGCAGAAACTAAAGTGTTGTCCAAAGGCTTGTCGTTTATCCCCTCTGCAGACTTTAATAACATTGAATGGGACATTGAAAGTCACAGGCTGGCAAGACAATTGCGCCTCAAAGAACATTTTTCCAAACCATCTTCGGCTAAATCTATGTTACCTACTAAAGAGGTTCTACCTACTTCACTACAGAGGCTACAACCAAGATCCACTTATGATCCGCAATCTTTTAACGCGTCTATACGGACATTTAATCGCATGCTGAACTCTGATGTCCTAGCCGTGTCTAAATCCCCCAGGACGCAGTTTAATAATCTGAATAAAACTGAACGGGACATTGTTAAAAATCTTGCCTCCAATAACTCCCTGGTTTTCCGGGGAGCTGACAAAGGGGGCGCCCTGGTGGTCCAGGATATGGACAAATACCACCTACAAGTGATGACCCACCTGGACGATTCAGGGACTTATGTTTCGTTGTCAGGTGATCCCACTGTTATCTTTGCCAAAGAATTACGTGAGTTACTCTCTGAAGCTGTTTCTCGTGATGTCATTTCCACTGACTTAATGAATGCTTTGATTCCTAGTTTCCCGATTGTGCCTTTGTTTTACTGCCTCCCCAAGGTACATAAGCGCCTGATTGATCCCCCCGGCAGACCCATTGTGGCTGCACGAGGTTCTCTTTTGCAACATGTATCTGTGTATTTGGATTGTCTTTTTCAGCCGTGTATACGGGGGCACCCGAGGTATCTATTGGATACTAATACACTACTGAAAAAACTCATTGAACTGGGACGTATCGATGGTGAGGTCACGATGTTTGCCATCGATGTTTCTGCGCTGTATACCTCCATCCCCCATGCTTTGGGGTTGGCGGCGCTCAGACATTTCCTTACTAATAATAGTCTTTATAAAGGTCCGGACATCTCACTTACCTTAGAACTGATGCAACTGGTTTTAGAAAAAAACTTTTTTCTTTACAATAATAATTTTTTTTTGCAAAAAATTGGTGTTGCGATGGGGGCGGCGGTCGCTCCCTCATACGCCAATATTTTTATGTTTGAATACGAGCAAACTTTGTTTTTTGATAATCCAGCCATTGCCAGCAATATTGTTTATTATAATCGCTATATAGACGATCTGCTGGTTTTTTGGAAGGGACCACCCGATATGTTGTGTAATTTTCTGACCCAGCACAATGCTGGTTTAGATCCCATTAAGTTCACATTTACCTATAACCAGTCTTGCATCAGTTTTTTGGATGTGAATATTACTCTTAAAGACGGCAATATCCATACTGACCTTTTTAAGAAGGAAACTGACCGCAATAATTTATTAGCGTTTACTAGCTGCCACCCTAGAGCGATGGTAAGAAGTTTACCTTATTCCCAACTTCTGCGCATCAAACGGATTGTTTCAGATCCCTTGATGGCTGATCATCAAATGGACCTCATGATCGAGCGGTTCATTGACCGTGGATATCCATTACCCGAATTATTGACCATTAAAGCCAAAGTTATGGGTTTAGATCGTATCAGTTTGCTATCATCCACTAACTCCTCTGAGTTGAAACCCGATGTTTTACCCTGGGTCACCACATACACCCAGCTTAGTCCTGAGATTGTGAAAATTGCCCGCAACCATTGGCCCATCATTCAATCCGATGTGGACCTGGGACTTGGTAATACCAGATTGTTGCCCAGTTTCAAACGATCTAGAAATTTGGGCAATTTTCTGGTTAAATCCAATGCTGCACCACTTACCAATCAGCCATTGGGTAGAAAATTGGGTTGCGTGAGGTGTACCTGTACATCGTGTAAATTTATGTTGCCAGGTGCCTTGTTTAATCACCCTCGCACAGGGAAAAGTCTATCTATCAGACATACTCTTTCATGCAATTCTTGTTACACTGTCTACCAGATTATCTGCCCGTGTGGGTTGTCTTACATTGGTAAGACTGAAAGACCTTTTAAAGACAGGATGGCTGCCCACAGATCGGCCATCAAGGGAGCCTTAGCAGCCGGTGTGAGCGATCAGCCGGTTGCACGGCACTTTGCGATGGCGAGACATGGTGTGACCACTATTAGATATCGCATGATTGACCATATCCCTGTGCCCATTAGAGGTGGCAACAGAAAACTTATGTTACTTCAGTGTGAGGCACGCTGGATTGCACGCTTGGGGACCCTGACTCCGAATGGGCTCAACGAGCAATCCGGCATTTCCTCATTACTCATTTAGTTTAACTGATTTTTTTACAAGGTGATCGACCCAGTATTTGGTATCACTACTGGACATGCTGCTATATGGCTTCATATTCTGAATCTTTTTCGCTAAATTTTCTATTGTTGAAACCACTTCTCCTGTATTTATCTCTCCTGGTGCTTTGTAATATGATTTATATGCTTAATCTTGATTTTGTATATATGTATGTTTTTATTCTATGCAATTATGTTTATGTCGACATTATGTCGACAGTTGTCAATTGGTGTATGTTGTTTACCACAGACACTTGTTACTGATTGTCATTTCTTCCTATATGATTCCTTTATGTTCTTTTGTTGTTTATTTCAATTTTTATTTTTCTATGGCTGGTTTAGAATGTGATATATTCTGAACGGCTTTTTTGTTTTGTTATTGTTGTTTCTATGGCCACTGGTGATGTAATGTGTACTATGTCAGAGGGGGTGTGTTTTAGACAGACGCCGACGTTGTCTTTGGACACGTTTGGCGCGAGTTTCCTGCACGCTCCAGCTGACATTAATTTCACTGTCTATTTAATGTGTCTGTTTTACTCTGTATGTTAACCTGATGACAATATCGACCCGATATTGAAACGTTGTTTCCAATAAAGCTGATTTTCGTATGATCCTGACTGGAGTGCTGCACATCTTGATCTACTATCTAATACCCCCCAATGCGGGCACCCACACAGTAACGTTAACGGAGGAAGTGCTTGGCATTCTGCGCTATATATATATATATATATATATATATATATATATATACATATTGTCCAATATGTCAGCACTCTGCAATAAATGGCCAATCCCGGTGCACTCCAGAAACAACAATATTCATCCAGCAAAAGGGACACACGGACGCAAATGGGTTTTTTGTTTCTGGCTGCCATAAATGTAAATGTAAATGTTTTCAAAACTAAAATTCTAGGTTAATTTAAATATACTGAGGGTTATTCCAGACAACAGTAGCATGAGGTCATTGTTAAAGAATGTAACTAAATTATTATATTTATTTATAGTTATTAAATATAATTTATTAAGTGTGAACTGTCTTGTGTGTTATTCAGCCAGCGCTGGCACATTTCTTTCTTTATGATTTGGGATTTCACCTGTTTGGCCCGATCTGCTGGAGTCAGGTTAAATTGGGCTCAAATTGCATAGTGTATTACACCAATTACAGATACAGTGGCTTGCTCCATAAACCTAGCATCCTCATGGTTCAAGGGTGGTGGTGGTGGGGGGCTTATTGCTGGACCCAATAGTTTTAAAGATACAATATAAAGAGGTGCTAAGATACTGAAGCTTCTGAGATCTCAGATTTTAAATTATTTACTGCTGTACAATATATGACAACTATACATAACTTTAATTACTGTAGGAAAAACATAAACTTTCTGATTGTTATACAAAATGAGTAGAAAAAAGTAGAAACTGTGTCAGAGAAGCAACCTAGATATCAATCTACAACATTTTATTGTAGACAGTGTGGACTTCATTCTTAATAATAATAAGTACTTATTTTTCAACATGAGTTTCTATGTTCAAAAAATAGGAACAGCCATGGGCACCAGAGTTTCTCCAAACTACTGTATGCCAATATTTTATGGGCCTCTGGGAGGAAGAATGTGTATGAGGCGGGCATGGCTTTTGTGCAGACCTGGTGTCCTGGTCTAGGTACATTGACGACATCATGTTTGTCTGGAAATGCATCAAGGAGAATTTTGATTTTTTTTTGTGACTTGTATGCATTATCAGCCAATCCACAGTTGACTTATTAGACATTACCATATCTAATAACAACAGTATCCTGGAAACAAAAACATTTACAAAACCCACAGACTGTCTTACAGTTTACACAATGGAACAGTTGCCATCACTCCACGTGGCTTAATGCCATTCTGGGAGGCCCTTTTAAACTCCTCAAGTGAAACTGCTCAAATATACACACCTATTAAGAACAAGCCACTTAGATGGCAGACAGATTTATTGCAAGTGGCTATTCCCCCAAGCAGGTAAAACACTTCGGAAGAGATAGAAAGAGAGACACTTCAGATAACAAAACACCCTCAGAAGGCCAAAAAAAGTGATTACAACTGGGCTTTAATCATGGGGTACAAAGCCCAACATAAAATCATAGAAAACTCCATTAAAAAAACTGGCAGGTCTTATAAAGAGATCCTATTATTGGAAGCCACCTACTCAATGTCCCAAAATTAATGTATAGAATAGCTCCAACCATTCAAAATATACTTGATTATCGCTCATTTTCCATATCCAAACCATCTGGTAAAATACTAAGAAAAGGTTTTCATAGATGTGCTGCATGTAAGGGGTGTTGATCGATTAAGAGTGTGGCGGTCTTCCAAAATCACAGATCTACCAATCAATAACATCAAATGCACAATTGGTGATTGTAATACAAGTAATAAATCAAATGTAGTATATGCCATAGAATGCACTTGTCACTTATTCTACATCGGCCGGACATCAAGGCCTCCAAAAACTAGAATAAGTGAACATTTGAATAATGTCTTGAAAGGTCTTGAGTCCCATAACCTATTCCTCCATTTTAAACAAAAACATGGTTCCAACACAGGAGACATTGTTAGATTTATGGGTCTAAAAGCTATTATCTATATAATAAGTTGAAGAGTGTGTGTGTGTGCGTGTGTATGCGTGCGTGCATGCGTGTCTGTTGCATTGCGGGCACACCATGGCACTCAGAGATGCAAAATTCGGCAACAAGGTACCCCTGGACCTGTTGGTGTGCACCTCGAAGCTGTTTTTGGGAAATTTCACTTAGAAATGGAAAAAAATACCAAGGTTCAATTTGCCTTAATTGATGATCTGGAGAAAAGATTGATTATCTGGGAAACCGAAGACAAAGGAACAACACCACGCCCGATTTTATTGCTGTCATTGAGTATAAATGCAAACACATTCTAACATTATGGTGAAGGCTTTAAGCAATTGGGAATTATTGTGGAAATACATAGACCACACATCACACACACACACATACACAATTTATACACACACACAGTACACCATATACGCACACACAGCACACTACACACACATATATACATAGCACACCTCACACACTTACACATTGGACAGATACACACAACACACACTCATACACAACACACCAAAAGCAATTCAACACACTCATATACACTACAACACACCCAAACACAGTACAACACAACACACAGAACACACACACACCTCTTTTACACCAAAAATCCTGGAGCCGACATGGCTTTTGGAACATTGATCCAAGCCAGGTCGGATCCGGGATGTGCACCTTTTACACTGTGGTGCCTACCTGCAGTGTAGACGGAGGTGGCGCTTAAAGATGACATCATCTCCAAGCTCTGGGACCACGTTCACCCCCACCAGGACCGCCGATCATTGTGCTGGGGGCAAGCCCAGCACCAAAAAAAGATGCTGGGCTGCCCCTGTGCTTCCCTCCAGCCCCTGTCTGTGAGGTGAATGGATGCCGCACACAGACATCCATTCACCTCCTCCCTGACTCTGCTGCTGTCTGCAGAGTACAGCAGACAGCAGCGGAGGCTGTGTGTGACCCCCGTCCAACCTCCATACTGATGCTGCAGTCCGGAGGTTGGGCTTCCCCCATTGATGTAAACAGGAGCCGGGTTAGATGAGCGAGACAGGTATCAGGTGGGATGAATGTGACATGTAGTGTGACATAGAGGTGCATGTCCCTGCATCACCCCACCATCTCTGTCCCTGCAATCTCTGTCCCTGCATAACCTCGCCATCTCTGTCCCTGTGTCACCCCACCATCTCTGTCCCTGCGTCACCCCACCATCTCTGTCCCTGTATCACCCACCATCTCTGTCCCTGCATCACCTTGCCATCTCTGTCCCTGTATCACCCCACCATCTCAGTCTCTGCATCACCCCGCCATCTCTGTCCCAGTA
Source organism: Crinia signifera (assembly GCF_055691185.1). Taxonomy (NCBI): domain Eukaryota; kingdom Metazoa; phylum Chordata; class Amphibia; order Anura; family Myobatrachidae; genus Crinia; species Crinia signifera. Next base: position 17,590,923 of record NC_139217.1, on the reverse strand, counting down.
TCACCACACCTTCTCTGTCCGTGCATCACCCCGCCATCTCTGTCCCTGCATCACCCCACCATCTCTGCCCCTGTATCACCCCACCATCTCTGTCCCTGTATCGCCCCACCATCTCTGTCCCTGTATCACCCCAATGTACATGCGTCACCCTGCCATGTGGCATAATGTGAATTTTGGCTCAATCCAGGTGGTATAATGTGAATTTTGGCTCAATCCGGGAGGCATGATGTGAATTTTGCCTCATTCCATGTTGCATAACGTGATTTTTTTGCTCAATTTATGTAGCATAACAGGAATTTTGGCTCTTCCAGTTTGGCATAACATGAATTTTGGCTCAATCCGGGTGGTATAACGTGAATTGTTTTGCTCATTTTGTGTCGCATAAGAGGAATTTTGGCTCTTTCCGCGTCACATAATATTTAAGGGACAAGTGTAAGGGGGTTTACTACTGTTTTGCATAATGTGTATAAGAGGCATACAGCATAGTACACTACACTCAAGGACATGCCCCCTTTTCAGTGGTGGCACCCTCTTTTTCTGGAGTGTGCACATAACTTCAGCCTTCAATTTCCCATACCCCCACTTAAAAAATCCCACTTCGACCATTGCACACACATATTTATACGTAACGCACCTCACACACTTACACATTGGACAGACACAATACAACACAACACAAAACACCACACCACACACCCACATGCACTACAACAAGCACACAAACACACAAAAATAAATGCATCATAGGTGTTAAATCTCAGGAGTGGATGTGAAATTCATCAACACACACAAGCTATGAAGTCAGGAGTGGTGCTTTTCAAATAACAACAACACCACTGATTTCATTGCTGGCATTCAATCCAAACATATTCTAACATGGTGGAGGTTTTAATAAATTACAATCTTGAGCCTTTAACGCAGCACAAGACAACATTTTACAGCAATTTCGGAAATAAAAAAAAAAAAAAATTTCCGGGCAACGCCAGGCGGATCAGCTAGTATATAATAAGTTGAAGAGTGTCTTTGTGTGCGTGTGTGCGTGTCAGTCGCATTGCGGACACACCGTGGCCCTCAGAGCCACTAAATTCAGTAGCAAGATACTCGGTGGTGTGCACCTCAAAGCCGTTTTTGGGAAATTTCACTTAAAAAACACCAAGTTTTAATTTGCCTTCATTGATGATCTGGGAAAAAGATCGACGATCTGGAAAACCTTTAAGGAAGGAACAACTCCACACCTGGGGCGAAATGTAATAGGGTGCGATTTTTTTCTTACGAAATCGCACCTTTAAAAATCAAGTTTTTTGCCGCGAATTCGCATATGTAATGAGATGCGAATTTGCGGCAAAAAAAGTGCGATATGGAGCGATTTCGGGCGATTTTTAAGTCCTGAAAATGTGCGATTTTCAGTCATGAAAATCGGCACATTTTCAGTACTGTGCGTTGTGTTGGAAAAAAAAACAAAAAACGGCGTGCAGTCCCCCTCCTAAGCATAACCAGCCCCAGGCTCAAAAAGCCGGTGCTGGTATCATAAAATCAGAGGGACAAACAAATAGGGGTTCCCTTGATTTAATGAAACCAGCACCAGGCTCAAGGTCCAGCGCTGGTTCCCAAAATACGGGGGACAAAATGACTAGGGGTCCCCTGTATTTTAAGAACCAGCACCAGACCCAACCAGCCAGCAGGGTAATTCCACAGCCGGGGGACACTTATTATATAAGGTCCCGTGGCCAAAGCATTATCCCCGTGGCTGGTTAGCATGGGCAGGGGTCCTGGGGAAGTGGGGACCCCCCCCAATGAAGGGGTCCCACCCCTCCAGGACTTACCAGCCCATGCTGAAAGTCTGGGGTTGTCCCTGATGCCCCTGGGCGGTGGGCATCTGGCTAATGAAAAGTGTAAAAAAAATAATAAAAACTATTGTCTTATACTGTAGAACTATGAGTCCCAGCAAGCCTACCCCGCATGCTGAGACTTGGAGAACCACAAGTCCCAGCATGCAGGGCATTAAAGGGCCCACTGGCACTTGTATTTCTACAGTACAAAAAATAGTTAAATAAAACACACTGACACCCTGAAAAATAAAAGTTTAATACATACATAACACACACATACTGATACTTACCTACCTTGAGCCCGTAGGTCGGTCCCTGGATCCTGGGTCCGGGGCTCCAGGGCTGAAGAGTCCGGTTCCGGGGCCTTGGTCCTGGTTCCGGGGCTGGTCCGGGGTCCGGGGCTCCAGGGCTGAAGAGTCCGGTTCCAGGGCCTTGGTCCTGGTTCCCGGGGCTGGTCCGGGGTCCTGGGCTCTACTGGAATTCTTATTTCAAGAAGATATTGTAGGGAACCCAAATAGACGCACGTTTGTACAGCAACCTGTACGCTTACTTGAACTTCTCTTGATCAGTCTGCTTCCCGGAATTGATCGTTACACTACCTTGTATTGTATTACACTGTATAACATCAGGTCTCAGATACCTGGGATACTAGGCGATAACCATATCATAATAACCATCTATCAGAACATATGATAATACTCTGGGTAGATTACCCTCACTGGAGCTAGGTGTAAGAACTAGGAGACCCCACTAAACCAGTAAGTTTTGAATGCTCTTTAATAAGAGATAATGAGGTTATGAAAACCCCTAAAAATTAAAACTCTTTATAAAATAAAAACTCCTTATAAAATAAATACAATTTAAAAAAAAAAAAAATATATAGAAAAAAGTCACCCCCCAAAAAAATACTTTAATAAACCAAAAAAACGAAAAACCTCTGTATATATTATGTTCTTTATGTTTACCACTATTATTTAATTTTTTTCTCATCTTTATCAAAGAGAGGAATGTGCACCGTATGCACTCCGCCTATCTCTCCAATAAAAAAGTATTTTTTTCACAAAAAAATATTTTTTTTTGAAAAATGTCGACACATATGTCAACACCCAAATATTTTTTTTCCCATGTCCAATTAGAGATCCGTTCAAATATAGCCAGTTACCAGCATCTTAGTGATCTAATACTAAAAATTAATATAGTGCCATCAATAAATAAAAGTTATTATGTGAACATAACGATAAGTAACATGTTCACTTCAGTACTGGCTATTGAAAGTGGCCCCGGGTTTCCCCTATTATATAATCTCCCTTTTCCTTCATTAAGCTAACGATCACCAGTACACTTGCACTTAAAACTTAAAACCACCCAGAACTATTTCAACGGGGGCTTTGTTTCAGAAGTAGAACACACGCATCGCTTTAGTAAATCACTAGTAAGCCGTGCGTTCCACTGGTGCGGGTCATTAGCCGCTACTTCCGGTCCCGAACTTCCGGTGACGCCGGAAGTAGCGCTGTCAGAGTGTGGACTCGGCATCCACGAGCTAGCAATTAGCTGATAGAGGGGATGTATAGCCGGGCCCGGGCAGTGCAATTTAGCAGCAGCTCCAGGCACTACAGGGTTTTCCATCCCCATCTCCGATGATTGACAGTCTCTTTTGCTAAAAAAGTAAGACCCCATTTTTGACTTTTTGTATTTCTGTTTATTTGTGTTGTTTTAATTATTCACTAAAAGGCAATGTTATAATGTATGTTATAGGCTCCTTGAAAAAGGTCCGTCTACTTAGGGCCGAAACGTCGGGGCATATTCTATGACTACCTGTGACAAGATTTATTGCTCATATGACTAACTGGATAGTTGAATAAAACTTCACAAACCTTGGATTTTATTAAACCATCTGGACTTACTATTATTAGGCGAGTGCCTGACATTCCACACCAGAACAGGTGTGGATACACCCCGGACTATTATCTGGACACACGCACACCACGTGTATCCTTTGTCTGGCACCCCGCAGTATATATACAAAAATTGAGTGTGAGTGCGGTCCACACACGGATCTATATATATATATATATATATATACAAAGAAGATCAGGGTGCGCTAAGGTAAATTACACAACTTTCTCATTAAAACATAAATATTTAATAAAAAGCCTCTGATAAGGCTTAGAATAAATCAAATCAAAAAGAGTTACACAGCCATTTCATAGAATAATTTAACAATCCACAGTATGGAACAGGCCCAACGCGTTTCGTCACCCACGTGACTTCATCAGGGGCGCTTTGGATGTTGATTGAAATAAGGTGCGATAGCACTGCAAATGATAAACATAAATTCAACATAATGCATAAAACAGCAGAATGCATATAAAAAATACGTATTTCTACACAAAGATGAGGTAATCGAAAAAAGATGAAGAGGACAAAGGAGAGGCAGAACAATTGATAGTTCAAAATTATCTTGATACAAATATATATATATATATATATATATATATTTTTTTTTAAACAGTATACAGATATTTTCCACCGTGTCTAAAAAAACACATTTTTAACAAATATAAGGATTCCATGTGTGCATTTAACATCCACCGAAAAGATCCTTATATAGACATTGAAGAAAAAGAGTACCTTCTAGGGGTGTATCCAATTGGTCAAACCATAGATATTGTATTCAAGCAAGACCCATACAGATATTTATCTGAATAAAGGGACATACATGATAGTAAGGTACTTATTCATCATCTGTTACTGCATCAGAAAAATGCACATCACATATAATAAAATTGGGGTATAAAAATTGTACCTTCTTGGAGCGTCTCTAAATGACCAAATAAATAGCTGTGTACTTCAGCTAAAGTTGCACAGATGTAAATCTAAATGGAGAGACATATATGGTGGCCGAGTCAGACAATATCAACTTATATTTAACCACCACCAACACCTAATGATAGTTAGGGGTATTTTTCATAGGACTTACATATCGCCAAATATCGGAACAAAAAATGCAATAGTCCAGGCGTATGTCACCAAGTATCACGTTTCTCACACCTTTTATATCGGTGTTAACATCAAGGACCAATGAGCAGCTTCAAAAAAATCTAGTAATATAAAAAGTTTTTTTTTTCCCCCATTAGGAATACATACAATGAGGCATAAATGCCCAATATGAGATCATAATAAAAAACAGGAGTTCAAACTTCCCAAAAAAGGGAGGGCATAAGGTTAAGTACTTACATAAGGCTGGGAGGCCAGAAGTTCACTCTAGTGGATCCAAATGCAGAATGACTGCTGGTGTGGAAAAAGGGCTATATAAGGACCCAGGGAGAAAACATCACTTCCTGTATAAATTAATCCCAGGTGTCCCCAATGAAAGTAAGCCTGTGTGTTAAAACACAATTGCCAAGACCTTTAATGAGACCCTAAGGCTCAGATAACAGGACAAGAGAATCCAATATTAGAATAGCATTGTGTGCTGATAAAAAAAATAAAATAAAAAAATAAAAAAAATAAATAATAAAAAAAAAACGAAACGTCAGGCAGCTCCGCTATGCGTTCCAAATCGGCGCCATTTTGCCTGACATGGAACGCACACGCTGCGCCGGATATGACTGGCCGCTAAGCTTCTGTATTGAATATAAACTGGTGAGCGTGAATGTGCTGTGATAGGTCGCTGGTCCGCCAATGACTTAGTAATGAAAACTGTGATCTAATAAATCCGGAAGTAGCATGCGTTTCAAAGCAGCGCCATTTTCCTAAGTTGACACGCAATAGCGCTGTGTTTAAGAAGCTCCGCTTCTCATACCTGAAAAACTAGAAATGTATATGGTGGTCCTTATATACGCTAATGCTAAGACCCTCATAGCTAGTGAAACCCTATTAAGGGAAAAATATATCTATAAACTAATATATCTAAATGCGTTCCAAATGGCTGCCATTTTTAATGTCATTGGAACGCAAAACACCCTAAGATTGCCAATGTGCTGAATCACCAATAAAACGGACTGGATCCATAATACCAATAAAGTTGTTTCATATTACTTTAATTAAACTAACCTTACGTTTAGTGCTTTTATGTGATAAATATAGTGTACTGATAGGGGTTTCAGTTATACTTAATATGGTGTCTCTATGTGCTCCGAAAGTGCACAGTAGGAATGTAACTGCAATGCTTAGTTATAAAGCGTGATGTACATTCAGTCATAGTGAATCTATATTATAGAGATTATATTTAATTTAGTGTATCTAGTTTATTTATAAATGTACCTAGTGATACAGTGAAGGACTATTAGACTATTCTTTATAGGGATCCAGTCCCTAGAGTCTCAAAAAAAAAAAACCACACCTTGGGGGGGGGGGGAAGGGATCGAAAAAATACTATTATTACAACTCCCGTTAGTTCATTACCGTCTCATTTACATCTAGATGATTTTACCATAGATAGCGATTATAATACAACATTAATATGTACACTTGGTGTGAATTATATGAAACAAGAAAAGAAAAAGAGGAAAAAAACATTGAAGGTGGGATCAGAGGAAAGCCACTATATCAACGCCTTCATTGAGACCCTTTGGCGTAAGAGAATTAAGGGAATAAATCCAAAAGCTTTCCTTTTTAATCAGCTCTTGGCCCCTATTTCCTCCTCTAGGATTGATCGGGACACGTTCCAAAATGGTGAATTTGAAATTGTCCTTGGTTACCAAAGAGTTATGTTTCTCGAGGAAGTGTCTGGGCAGGCTGTGCACTTTCAATTTATTTTTAATATTGCGCATATGCTCCTGTATCCTCAACTTCGTCTGTCTGATGGTTTTCCCAACGTAGACTAGGTTGCAGCTGCAGGTGATTTTATAAACCACGTGATCCGAATTGCAAGTCACTGCTTCCCTAATTCTATACTCTTTGCCATTATCCAAAGTGTGATGGAAGAAACGGGCAGAAAATGCACTTGTTACAGGGCAGGACCCCCCGGTTTTTTGTTTAGGAAATGTGGTGTTTTGGAAGTGGAAGGAATGGTTGGTTTCATTCTGCTAGGTGCTAGCATGGATTTTAAATTTTTTGCTCGGCGGTATACTAAGTTCGGCCTCGGAGGTAGATGTTGACCTAGGACCGGATCTCTTAAGAGGATGGACCAATGCTTTTCAAGCACTTTTTTAATTTGATGATTCTCACAGTTGTACTGTGTTACAAAAGGCCTGCTCTTAAATTCTTTCTGCGGTCTGATTGTTTTCACTAGTAGCTCCTCTCTTCCACGTGAGAATGCTTTAGATCTAGCTTCTTCTACCAAATCGACTTTGTAGCCCCTTTCGATGAACCGGTCGAATAACAGCTGTGACTGAGACATAAATTCACTCCCGTCGCTACAATTACGTCTTATTCTTAAGAACTGCGCATATGGAACGTTGTTCTTCCATGCTGGGAAGTGGCAACTCGTTGCCGGAATGAAACTATTAGCATCTACTGATTTAAAGTGTGTACGGGTGATGACTTCCTCATCAGGTCTTCCTTCGAGTTCTAGATCCAAGTAATCAATCTTTGTAGGGTTGGATTTAAACGTAAACTTCAAATTGAAGTCGTTACAATGGATATAAGTCATGAAGTCAGAAATACTTGTCTCATCTCCGCGCCAGATGAGCAAAAGATCATCTATGTATCTCTTATACACTATTATATTATCTTTAAACCGAGAATCATAGACAAATTGATCTTCCCAGGCTCGCATATGGAGGTTCGCATATGCTGGGGCAAACTTTGTCCCCATAGCAGTGCCCTGCTGTTGGATGTAAAATTCTCCATTAAATTCAAAGAAATTATGGTTTAAGATGAAGTTAATGCCATTAATGAGGAAGGTCACTTCTGCATCAGATTTCTCTGGATCACTCCGTAGGATTTTTTCTACCGACTGAAGACCCTTGATGTGAGGAATTGAAGAATATAACCCCTGCACATCAATTGTCAGCCAGCAGAAGTCGGCAGACCAAATTTTTCCTTTAAGTAATTGCAAAACTGAGGCACTGTCCCTTAAATGAGAGGTGTTCTGTAAGACGTAAGGTTGCAATTTTAAGTCTAGATAATGAGAAAGATTGGACGTAAGAGAATTCACCCCTGCTATTATGGGGCGTCCCGGTGGCTGGTTTTTGTCCTTGTGAACCTTCGGGATATGGTAGAATATAGGAAGGACAGGGTGTTTTACATTAATATAATCAAATTCTTCCTTGCACAGGACACCTTTCTGTAGAACCGAGGTTAGGAGGATTTCCAGTTCGTCCTGGAAAGCTTTAGTGGGGTTATCCGGTATTTTCTTATAGGTGGATTCATCCTCTAAAATTCTATTCGCTTCAATTAGATAGTTGGATTTGTCTTGAAGAACGACGGCTCCACCTTTGTCCGCGCATTTTATGATGGTGTTGTCATCTTTTATTAGACTTTTTAGGGCCTTGTTCTCTAGATGATTCAAATTTTTGACCTGATGTTTTTTAGGTTTGATGTCCCTGAAATCCTCACGGACTGCTTCATAAAAAATGTTCAGATGGCTACCCCTTGATTCCACAGGGTAAAAGTGGGAAACTGGGGCTACCAAGGGTTTAACCTCTGTGTTTTTAATTTCATTTGATTGATTCTTTAAGAAGTGCCGTTGAACCGTGAGATTTCTAATGTATCTGTTGAGATCAATAAACAAGTTAAAATGATTAATATGGCCATCTGGCGCGAACTTGAGGCCTCTATCTAATAGCGTGCTCTCTTCTGTAGATAGCTCTTTCGCTGAGTTATTGATGATTCCTGTCCTAGAGATGGTGGTATCGGTGGTCCTTTTTTCTTCTTTGGAGAGCCGTTTGCCCCCTCTGCATCCTCTATGTCCCCGTTTAGTCTGCGTTTTAACCCGTGTGGTGAATCTAGGCGTGGGTACAGTTCTTCTCTTACGGTACGATGGGGGGGACCGGAGTCTCGTTCCACCTCTAAAAAATGATGTTGATTCCTATATGGAGAAGGGGATTTGTATCTATCGTTTCGATTATAATGTTGGTAGTCCTGATAAGACGGTAATCGATTTCTAAATGTCCTTCTTGGATGGTAATTATCCCTTTGATCTCTTGGGTCTTGCCTCCTAGGCCTCTCATTATACCTCTCGGTATGTTTATAACTGTGGTAGGCGTTATGATATTGATTTGGAGGTCGATATTGGGTTTCATCTCTATCACGGAAGGAACCCCTTCTGGGTTTATCCCACACCGGGTTGTTATTCACGGGGCGGAATCTTCTGGAGGATGGGTCAGCATTCCTATTTTCGTTTGGCCAGATGTGTATATGGCCATTGATTCAATCCCTTTTATCTCGCATGAACTTTTTTTGTTTCCGCTGGATGATCTCCTTCTCCAGGTTGTCCAATTTTTGCTGTAGGTCTGCTATATCTCTTTTGAATTCTTCGCTTGAATCAAATTTGGCTAACAAACCTTCAATTCGACCCATTTCACTTTCCAACGTGATTAACTCCTTTTTCCTTTCATTGACTAATGCTGTAATTAATTTGATAGAACAGTCATCCAGAATTGAGTTCCACGTTTTCAGAAAGGTTGGGTTATCGATACCATATGCTGGAGTTTTTTGTAGGCGAAGACCTCTGGGAATTCTGTTGACCTCCAGATATTTCTCCAAAGTTACGATGTCATACCACCCTTTAAGCTCTTTTACAGCTAACTTTTCCAATGTATTCAGATGTCCAAAATAATCCTCTCCTTCGTCCTCCATATCCAGATCGAATTCCTCATCTTCAAAGATGTTCTTTACATTAAAATTTCTTTTGGTTCTGTCTTTAAACAGTGGCATGTTGCTAAGGCAGCAGTGATAGGTGGCTAACAAAGAATAGACACAAGAAAGGCAAGGGGTACCCAACACCGCGCCCTATTAGCCCAAAGCTGCACCTCTGAAGGATCCCTGTTAGCTGAGACCCGGGACGGACAGAAATACAAAGAAGATCAGGGTGCGCTAAGGTAAATTACACAACTTTCTCATTAAAACATAAATATTTAATAAAAAGCCTCTGATAAGGCTTAGAATAAATCAAATCAAAAAGAGTTACACAGCCATTTCATAGAATAATTTAACAATCCACAGTATGGAACAGGCCCAACGCGTTTCGTCACCCACGTGACTTCATCAGGGGCGCTTTGGATGTTGATTGAAATAAGGTGCGATAGCACTGCAAATGATAAACATAAATTCAACATAATGCATAAAACAGCAGAATGCATATAAAAAATACGTATTTCTACACAAAGATGAGGTAATCGAAAAAAGATGAAGAGGACAAAGGAGAGGCAGAACAATTGATAGTTCAAAATTATCTTGATACAAATATATATATATATATATATATATTTTTTTTTTTAAAACAGTATACAGATATTTTCCACCGTGTCTAAAAAAACACATTTTTAACAAATATAAGGATTCCATGTGTGCATTTAACATCCACCGAAAAGATCCTTATATAGACATTGAAGAAAAAGAGTACCTTCTAGGGGTGTATCCAATTGGTCAAACCATAGATATTGTATTCAAGCAAGACCCATACAGATATATATCTGAATAAAGGGACATACATGATAGTAAGGTACTTATTCATCATCTGTTACTGCATCAGAAAAATGCACATCACATATAATAAAATTGGGGTATAAAAATTGTACCTTCTTGGAGCGTCTCTAAATGACCAAATAAATAGCTGTGTACTTCAGCTAAAGTTGCACAGATGTAAATCTAAATGGAGAGACATATATGGTGGCCGAGTCAGACAATATCAACTTATATTTAACCACCACCAACACCTAATGATAGTTAGGGGTATTTTTCATAGGACTTACATATCGCCAAATATCGGAACAAAAAATGCAATAGTCCAGGCGTATGTCACCAAGTATCACGTTTCTCACACCTTTTATATCGGTGTTAACATCAAGGACCAATGAGCAGCTTCAAAAAAATCTAGTAATATAAAAAGTTTTTTTTTTCCCCCATTAGGAATACATATAATGAGGCATAAATGCCCAATATGAGACCATAATAAAAAACAGGAGTTCAAACTTCCCAAAAAAGGGAGGGCATAAGGTTAAGTACTTACATAAGGCTGGGAGGCCAGAAGTTCACTCTAGTGGATCCAAATGCAGAATGACTGCTGGTGTGGAAAAAGGGCTATATAAGGACCCAGGGAGAAAACATCACTTCCTGTATAAATTAATCCCAGGTGTCCCCAATGAAAGTAAGCCTGTGTGTTAAAACACAATTGCCAAGACCTTTTATGAGACCCTAAGGCTCAGATAACAGGACAAGAGAATCCAATATTAGAATAGCATTGTGTGCTGATAAAAAAAATAAAATAAAAAAATAAAAAAAATAAATAATTAAAAAAAAACGAAACGTCAGGCAGCTCCGCTATGCGTTCCAAATCGGCGCCATTTTGCCTGACATGGAACGCACACGCTGCGCCGGATATGACTGGCCGCTAAGCTTCTGTATTGAATATAAACTGGTGAGCGTGAATGTGCTGTGATAGGTCGCTGGTCCGCCAATGACTTAGTAATGAAAACTGTGATCTAATAAATCCGGAAGTAGCATGCGTTTCAAAGCAGCGCCATTTTCCTAAGTTGACACGCAATAGCGCTGTGTTTAAGAAGCTCCGCTTCTCATACCTGAAAAACTAGAAATGTATATGGTGGTCCTTATATACGCTAATGCTAAGACCCTCATAGCTAGTGAAACCCTATTAAGGGAAAAATATATCTATAAACTAATATATCTAAATGCGTTCCAAATGGCTGCCATTTTTAATGTCATTGGAACGCAAAACACCCTAAGATTGCCAATGTGCTGAATCACCAATAAAACGGACTGGATCCATAATACCAATAAAGTTGTTTCATATTACTTTAATTAAACTAACCTTACGTTTAGTGCTTTTATGTGATAAATATAGTGTACTGATAGGGGTTTCAGTTATACTTAATATGGTGTCTCTATGTGCTCCGAAAGTGCACAGTAGGAATGTAACTGCAATGCTTAGTTATAAAGCGTGATGTACATTCAGTCATAGTGAATCTATATTATAGAGATTATATTTAATTTAGTGTATCTAGTTTATTTATAAATGTACCTAGTGATACAGTGAAGGACTATTAGACTATTCTTTATAGGGATCCAGTCCCTAGAGTCTCAAAAAAAAAAAAACCCACACCTTGGGGGGGGGGGGGGGGGGGGGAAGGGATCGAAAAAATACTATTATTACAACTCCCGTTAGTTCATTACCGTCTCATTTACATCTAGATGATTTTACCATAGATAGCGATTATAATACAACATTAATATGTACACTTGGTGTGAATTATATGAAACAAGAAAAGAAAAAGAGGAAAAAAACATTGAAGGTGGGATCAGAGGAAAGCCACTATATCAACGCCTTCATTGAGACCCTTTGGCGTAAGAGAATTAAGGGAATAAATCCAAAAGCTTTCCTTTTTAATCAGCTCTTGGCCCCTATTTCCTCCTCTAGGATTGATCGGGACACGTTCCAAAATACTTCCGGATTTATTAGATCACAGTTTTCATTACTAAGTCATTGGCGGACCAGCGACCTATCACAGCACATTCACGCTCACCAGTTTATATTCAATACAGGAGCTTAGCGGCCAGTCATATCCGACACAGCGTGTGCGTTCCATGTCAGGCAAAATGGCGCCGATTTGGAACGCATAGCGGAACTGCCTGACGTTTCGTTTTTTTTTTTTTTTTAATTATTTTTTTTTTTATTTTTTTATTTTATTTTTTTTTATCAGCACACAATGCTATTCTAATATTGGATTCTCTTGTCCTGTTATCTGAGCCTTAGGGTCTCATTAAAGGTCTTGGCAATTGTGTTTTAACACACAGGCTTACTTTCATTGGGGACACCTGGGATTAATTTATACAGGAAGTGATGTTTTCTCCCTGGGTCCTTATATAGCCCTTTTTCCACACCAGCAGTCATTCTGCATTTGGATCCACTAGAGTGAACTTCTGGCCTCCCAGCCTTATGTAAGTACTTAACCTTATGCCCTCCCTTTTTTGGGAAGTTTGAACTCCTGTTTTTTATTATGGTCTCATATTGGGCATTTATGCCTCATTGTATGTATTCCTAATGGGGGGAAAAAAAAACTTTTTATATTACTAGATTTTTTTGAAGCTGCTCATTGGTCCTTGATGTTAACACCGATATAAAAGGTGTGAGAAACGTGATACTTGGTGACATACGCCTGGACTATTGCATTTTTTGTTCCGATATTTGGCGATATGTAAGTCCTATGAAAAATACCCCTAACTATCATTAGGTGTTGGTGGTGGTTAAATATAAGTTGATATTGTCTGACTCGGCCACCATATATGTCTCTCCATTTAGATTTACATCTGTGCAACTTTAGCTGAAGTACACAGCTATTTATTTGGTCATTTAGAGACGCTCCAAGAAGGTACAATTTTTATACCCCAATTTTATTATATGTGATGTGCATTTTTCTGATGCAGTAACAGATGATGAATAAGTACCTTACTATCATGTATGTCCCTTTATTCAGATATATATCTGTATGGGTCTTGCTTGAATACAATATCTATGGTTTGACCAATTGGATACACCCCTAGAAGGTACTCTTTTTCTTCAATGTCTATATAAGGATCTTTTCGGTGGATGTTAAATGCACACATGGAATCCTTATATTTGTTAAAAATGTGTTTTTTTAGACACGGTGGAAAATATCTGTATACTGTTTTAAAAAAAAAAAAAATATATATATATATATTTGTATCAAGATAATTTTGAACTATCAATTGTTCTGCCTCTCCTTTGTCCTCTTCATCTTTTTTCGATTACCTCATCTTTGTGTAGAAATACGTATTTTTTATATGCATTCTGCTGTTTTATGCATTATGTTGAATTTATGTTTATCATTTGCAGTGCTATCGCACCTTATTTCAATCAACATCCAAAGCGCCCCTGATGAAGTCACGTGGGTGACGAAACACGTTGGGCCTGTTCCATACTGTGGATTGTTAAATTATTCTATGAAATGGCTGTGTAACTCTTTTTGATTTGATTTATTCTAAGCCTTATCAGAGGCTTTTTATTAAATATTTATGTTTTAATGAGAAAGTTGTGTAATTTACCTTAGCGCACCCTGATCTTCTTTGTATTTCTGTCCGTCCCGGGTCTCAGCTAACAGGGATCCTTCAGAGGTGCAGCTTTGGGCTAATAGGGCGCGGTGTTGGGTACCCCTTGCCTTTCTTGTGTCTATTCTTTGTTAGCCACCTATCACTGCTGCCTTAGCAACATGCCACTGTTTAAAGACAGAACCAAAAAAAAATTTAATGTAAAGAACATCTTTGAAGATGAGGAATTCGATCTGGATATGGAGGACGAAGGAGAGGATTATTTTGGACATCTGAATACATTGGAAAAGTTAGCTGTAAAAGAGCTTAAAGGGTGGTATGACATCGTAACTTTGGAGAAATATCTGGAGGTCAACAGAATTCCCAGAGGTCTTCGCCTACAAAAAACTCCAACATATGGTATCGATAACCCAACCTTTCTGAAAACGTGGAACTCAATTCTGGATGACTGTTCTATCAAATTAATTACAGCATTAGTCAATGAAAGGAAAAAGGAGTTAATCACGTTGGAAAGTGAAATGGGTCGAATTGAAGGTTTGTTAGCCAAATTTGATTCAAGCGAAGAATTCAAAAGAGATATAGCAGACCTACAGCAAAAATTGGACAACCTGGAGAAGGAGATCATCCAGCGGAAACAAAAAAAGTTCATGCGAGATAAAAGGGATTATATCAATGGCCATATACACATCTGGCCAAACGAAAATAGGAATGCTGACCCATCCTCCAGAAGATTCCGCCCCTTGAATAACAACCCGGTGTGGGATAAACCCAGAAGGGGTTCCTTCCGTGATAGAGATGAAACCCAATATCGACCTCCAAATCAATATCATAACGCCTACCACAGTTATAAACATACCGAGAGGTATAATGAGAGGCCTAGGAGGCAAGACCCAAGAGATCAAAGGGATAATTACCATCCAAGAAGGACATTTAGAAATCGATTACCGTCTTATCAGGACTACCAACATTATAATCGAAACGATAGATACAAATCCCCTTCTCCATATAGGAATCAACATCATTTTTTAGAGGTGGAACGAGACTCCGGTCCCCCCCATCGTACCGTAAGAGAAGAACTGTACCCACGCCTAGATTCACCACACGGGTTAAAACGCAGACTAAACGGGGACATAGAGGATGCAGAGGGGGCAAACGGCTCTCCAAAGAAGAAAAAAGGACCACCGATACCACCATCTCTAGGACAGGAATCATCAATAACTCAGCGAAAGAGCTATCTACAGAAGAGAGCACGCTATTAGATAGAGGCCTCAAGTTCGCGCCAGATGGCCATATTAATCATTTTAACTTGTTTATTGATCTCAACAGATACATTAGAAATCTCACGGTTCAACGGCACTTCTTAAAGAATCAATCAAATGAAATTAAAAACACAGAGGTTAAACCCTTGGTAGCCCCAGTTTCCCACTTTTACCCTGTGGAATCAAGGGGTAGCCATCTGAACATTTTTTATGAAGCAGTCCGTGAGGATTTCAGGGACATCAAACCTAAAAAACATCAGGTCAAAAATTTGAATCATCTAGAGAACAAGGCCCTAAAAAGTCTAATAAAAGATGACAACACCATCATAAAATGCGCGGACAAAGGTGGAGCCGTCGTTCTTCAAGACAAATCCAACTATCTAATTGAAGCGAATAGAATTTTAGAGGATGAATCCACCTATAAGAAAATACCGGATAACCCCACTAAAGCTTTCCAGGACGAACTGGAAATCCTCCTAACCTCGGGTCTACAGAAAGGTGTCCTGTGCAAGGAAGAATTTGATTATATTAATGTAAAACACCCTGTCCTTCCTGTATTCTACCATATCCCGAAGGTTCACAAGGACAAAAACCAGCCACCGGGACGCCCCATAATAGCAGGGGTGAATTCTCTTACGTCCAATCTTTCTCATTATCTAGACTTAAAATTGCAACCTTACGTCTTACAGAACACCTCTCATTTAAGGGACAGTGCCTCAGTTTTGCAATTACTTAAAGGAAAAATTTGGTCTGCCGACTTCTGCTGGCTGACAATTGATGTGCAGGGGTTATATTCTTCAATTCCTCACATCAAGGGTCTTCAGTCGGTAGAAAAAATCCTACGGAGTGATCCAGAGAAATCTGATGCAGAAGTGACCTTCCTCATTAATGGCATTAACTTCATCTTAAACCATAATTTCTTTGAATTTAATGGAGAATTTTACATCCAACAGCAGGGCACTGCTATGGGGACAAAGTTTGCCCCAGCATATGCGAACCTCCATATGCGAGCCTGGGAAGATCAATTTGTCTATGATTCTCGGTTTAAAGATAATATAATAGTGTATAAGAGATACATAGATGATCTTTTGCTCATCTGGCGCGGAGATGAGACAAGTATTTCTGACTTCATGACTTATATCCATTGTAACGACTTCAATTTGAAGTTTACGTTTAAATCCAACCCTACAAAGATTGATTACTTGGATCTAGAACTCGAAGGAAGACCTGATGAGGAAGTCATCACCCGTACACACTTTAAATCAGTAGATGCTAATAGTTTCATTCCGGCAACGAGTTGCCACTTCCCAGCATGGAAGAACAACGTTCCATATGCGCAGTTCTTAAGAATAAGACGTAATTGTAGCGACGGGAGTGAATTTATGTCTCAGTCACAGCTGTTATTCGACCGGTTCATCGAAAGGGGCTACAAAGTCGATTTGGTAGAAGAAGCTAGATCTAAAGCATTCTCACGTGGAAGAGAGGAGCTACTAGTGAAAACAATCAGACCGCAGAAAGAATTTAAGAGCAGGCCTTTTGTAACACAGTACAACTGTGAGAATCATCAAATTAAAAAAGTGCTTGAAAAGCATTGGTCCATCCTCTTAAGAGATCCGGTCCTAGGTCAACATCTACCTCCGAGGCCGAACTTAGTATACCGCCGAGCAAAAAATTTAAAATCCATGCTAGCACCTAGCAGAATGAAACCAACCATTCCTTCCACTTCCAAAACGCCACATTTCCTAAACAAAAAACCGGGGGTCCTGCCCTGTAACAAGTGCATTTGCTGCCCGTTTCTAGACAAGACACCCTTCCATCACACTTTGGATAATGGCAAAGAGTATAGAATTAGGGAAGCAGTGACTTGCAATTCGGATCACGTGGTTTATAAAATCACCTGCAGCTGCAACCTAGTCTACGTTGGGAAAACCATCAGACAGACGAAGTTGAGGATACAGGAGCATATGCGCAATATTAAAAATAAAGTGAAAGTGCACAGCCTGCCCAGACACTTCCTCGAGAAACATAACTCTTTGGTAACCAAGGACAATTTCAAATTCACCATTTTGGAACGTGTCCCGATCAATCCTAGAGGAGGAAATAGGGGCCAAGAGCTGATTAAAAAGGAAAGCTTTTGGATTTATTCCCTTAATTCTCTTACGCCAAAGGGTCTCAATGAAGGCGTTGATATAGTGGCTTTCCTCTGATCCCACCTTCAATGTTTTTTTACTCTTTTTCTTTTCTTGTTTCATATAATTCACACCAAGTGTACATATTAATGTTGTATTATAATCGCTATCTATGGTAAAATCATCTAGATGTAAATGAGACGGTAATGAACTAACGGGAGTTGTAATAATAGTATTTTTTCGATCCCTCCCCCCCCCCCCCCCCAAGGTGTGGGGGTTTTTTTGAGACTCTAGGGACTGGATCCCTATAAAGAATAGTCTAATAGTCCTTCACTGTATCACTAGGTACATTTATAAATAAACTAGATACACTAAATTAAATATAATCTCTATAATATAGATTCACTATGACTGAATGTACATCACGCTTTATAACTAAGCATTGCAGTTACATTCCTACTGTGCACTTTCGGAGCACATAGAGACACCATATTAAGTATAACTGAAACCCCTATCAGTACACTATATTTATCACATAAAAGCACTAAACGTAAGGTTAGTTTAATTAAAGTAATATGAAACAACTTTATTGGTATTATGGATCCAGTCCGTTTTATTGGGGATTCAGCACATTGGCAATCTTAGGGTGTTTTGCGTTCCAATGACATTAAAAATGGCAGCCATTTGGAACGCATTTAGATATATTAGTTTATAGATATATTTTTCCCTTAATAGGGTTTCACTAGCTATGAGGGTCTTAGCATTAGCGTATATAAGGACCACCATATACATTTCTAGTTTTTCAGGTATGAGAAGCGGAGCTTCTTTAACACAGCGCTATTGCGTGTCAACTTAGGAAAATGGCGCTGCTTTGAAACGCATGCTACTTCCGGATTTATTAGATCACAGTTTTCATTACTAAGTCATTGGCGGACCAGCGACCTATCACAGCACATTCACGCTCACCAGTTTATATTCAATACAGGAGCTTAGCGGCCAGTCATATCCGGCGCAGCGTGTGCGTTCCATGTCAGGCAAAATGGCGCCGATTTGGAACGCATAGCGGAGCTGCCTGACGTTTCGTTTTTTTTTTTTTTTTTAATTATTTTATTTTTTAATTTTTTTTATTTTTTTTATCAGCACACAATGCTATTCTAATATTGGATTCTCTTGTCCTGTTATCTGAGCCTTAGGGTCTCATTAAAGGTCTTGGCAATTGTGTTTTAACACACAGGCTTACTTTCATTGGGGACACCTGGGATTAATTTATACAGGAAGTGATGTTTTCTCCCTGGGTCCTTATATAGCCCTTTTTCCACACCAGCAGTCATTCTGCATTTGGATCCACTAGAGTGAACTTCTGGCCTCCCAGCCTTATGTAAGTACTTAACCTTATGCCCTCCCTTTTTTGGGAAGTTTGAACTCCTGTTTTTTATTATGGTCTCATATTGGGCATTTATGCCTCATTGTATGTATTCCTAATGGGGGAAAAAAAAAACTTTTTATATTACTAGATTTTTTTGAAGCTGCTCATTGGTCCTTGATGTTAACACCGATATAAAAGGTGTGAGAAACGTGATACTTGGTGACATACGCCTGGACTATTGCATTTTTTGTTCCGATATTTGGCGATATGTAAGTCCTATGAAAAATACCCCTAACTATCATTAGGTGTTGGTGGTGGTTAAATATAAGTTGATATTGTCTGACTCGGCCACCATATATGTCTCTCCATTTAGATTTACATCTGTGCAACTTTAGCAACTTTAGCTGAAGTACACAGCTATTTATTTGGTCATTTAGAGACGCTCCAAGAAGGTACAATTTTTATACCCCAATTTTATTATATGTGATGTGCATTTTTCTGATGCAGTAACAGATGATGAATAAGTACCTTACTATCATGTATGTCCCTTTATTCAGATATATATCTGTATGGGTCTTGCTTGAATACAATATCTATGGTTTGACCAATTGGATACACCCCTAGAAGGTACTCTTTTTCTTCAATGTCTATATAAGGATCTTTTCGGTGGATGTTAAATGCACACATGGAATCCTTATATTTGTATACTGTTTAAAAAAAAAAAAAATATATATATATATATATATTTGTATCAAGATAATTTTGAACTATCAATTGTTCTGCCTCTCCTTTGTCCTCTTCATCTTTTTTCGATTACCTCATCTTTGTGTAGAAATACGTATTTTTTATATGCATTCTGCTGTTTTATGCATTATGTTGAATTTATGTTTATCATTTGCAGTGCTATCGCACCTTATTTCAATCAACATCCAAAGCGCCCCTGATGAAGTCACGTGGGTGACGAAACGCGTTGGGCCTGTTCCATACTGTGGATTGTTAAATTATTCTATGAAATGGCTGTGTAACTCTTTTTGATTTGATTTATTCTAAGCCTTATCAGAGGCTTTTTATTAAATATTTATGTTTTAATGAGAAAGTTGTGTAATTTACCTTAGCGCACCCTGATCTTCTTTGTATTTCTGTCCGTCCCGGGTCTCAGCTAACAGGGATCCTTCAGAGGTGCAGCTTTGGGCTAATAGGGCGCGGTGTTGGGTACCCCTTGCCTTTCTTATATATATATATATATATATATATATATATATATATATATATATATATAGATACTGTATATATATATATATATATATATATATATATTCCAGAGTCTCAGCACTCACCCATCCTTTTCAGGGCTTTAATACTGGCTCTGGTGCCTTTGGTTTCTAGTATCGGAGCACTCCTATCCACCTGACCGGAAGTTAGACATAGAGCTTAAGGAAGTGGGGCAGCGGCAATGAACACATGGATAACACTGTTTACCCACCACCCAGCTGACTGGAAATATGGAGTGCAGATATCAGAAGTGGGGCAGTGGCCAACAACTTTAACTGTAACCCCTTCGGTTTGGTGCCCAAATAAAATGTTTCTATTGGCTATCAGTCTCATAAATAAGGAGCACTTGCTTTTTCCAACTAACACACAAAAAATATCCTTGAAAAATGCATCGGAGCCTACAGACCAGACCAAATCTGAGGAGATCAATATTGAGACAATCCAGCCTATTCACAATGCCAGTAACCAGGACTCTCATCCTGTGTAAAGTGCTTTTAGAGAACTGTTTTACCAACTAGGTCTCCACCCTATCCAGTATTTATTTCCTTTACTGGTGTACATGTTTTACATTATGCTATATTTGGTCCACTTTCCTAACTAAACTAAATTTGTATGACTTAGAGTGGATATCTACCTATGGCTTTATCCACTTGTTCATAACCAGAGAGGTGGAGAAGAGGAGATACCGATCCCCGCCTAGGGATGTGCGGTATTTCTTCCCCCTCTCTGAAAACAATGGATTCCATTTAAGCCCTTCCTCCCATTTGTCCTAACTTTCTTTGAAATTAGACAGGCGGAGAAGAAGAGGCGTCCTTCCCATTCAAGGGATGTGCAGTGTTTCCTTTTCCTGAGTGCCGGTGGAGAGTGCACAACTCAGTGAATTTGTTAACACTAATTTGGACCATTAGTTAAGTGAGTTTCATGAGATCTGCAGTAATACACTGATTAGTCCACACAGTAATACACTGATTAGTCCACATAACATTCACTCACCTTGTGTTCAAATACAAATGTTTTTAAACCATGCTTTTCTCTGTACATATTCAAGGCAATATTCACATCATGTACTGCTTGTGCCATGGTGAGGACTGCGATATACACATGATAGGTGGCTGGATCTCCATAATAATTATATAATTCCATAAAACTCTCCTCACCAGTGCAGTTATTAAAATTGATGTGGAAAACCTCGGAAAAGACCCTGTTCTTATAAGAATTTGCTGACAAGCACATAAAGTACTGAAGCCAAATATCTTCCAGTAATGGATCACTCGGATCCCGGGATGGGTGAGAAGTGGACATACGATCCTGTAATGCCGGGATATGACGTGGTGGTTGGGAAAACACCAAACTGTTCTCAACTGCTTTATGTGTATCAATAAACAAAAGTTCTATAGCAATTGACCATGACGCTGGGAGGATAATTGTCTTGTTAGCGAGATTATCTGTTACACTTTTCAAAAATGCCACAGAAATTGCATTACTTGTTCCACACATAACAATAATCTCAGTGGAGGATGCTTTTAACACAATAAGATTGTTAGAAAAATAATCAGTTTGAGAAACTTTAATTTTGAATTCAATACAAATTCCATAGTTATACAATTGCTGGCTGAGATGTTCTAGCTCCTGTTCTGCAGTATTATCACCTGTTGTGATGATTCCGACCCAGTTCCACCCGAAGCTTCTTAGCAACTTTGCGATGGCCACATGCTGAATCTGGTAGTTTTGTACTGTGCGAAAGAAGTTTGGATACAGAATCCGGTCACTCAGCAGCGGGTCCCTCGCCCCATAGCTGATCTAGAAAAGATACTAGTGTAAACTTCCAAAAGAAAGAGTTAAAAATGTCTTTAGTGTATAAGAATTTCTCAGAATTAATGGCATGCGACCAGGGATAAACATCCAGATCTCATGTGTTAAGGTGCATACACACTGTACAAATTTTTTATCAATTTGGTTTAAAGACATTTCCATTGAACTCAGTGTCCTGGACGAAAGATGTTGACGACAGACGAAAGACGAAAGATCTAGCTACAGTTTATAGGCTCTTTTTGAAAGCTATCCAAATTGAGCTGCATGAACAGTTGACGAACAATCATGAAGAACAACTGGCGGGTATGTGCATCATCATTTGTCATTCGTCTGTCGTCAATATCTTTCGTCCAGGACACTGGGTTCAATGGAAATGTTTTCAATCAAATTGGTCAAAAAAATTGTACAGTGTGAATGCACCTTTACTGTGGTTTGGGGGCTGCTTATTGTGAATTACACTTCACATGCAAGGTTTTTAATTCATTTTCTAAATAGATGTAATATATTTAATTATTTATTACCAGTTTATAGCGCATACATATACCGCAGCGCTTTACAGAGAATATTTGACCATTCACATCTGTCCCTGCCCCAGTGGAGCTTACAATCTATATTCTCTACCACATGTACACACACATTCTAGGGTATTTTTTATTTTATGGGGGGGGGGGGCAATTAACCTACCAGTATATTTTTGGATTGTGGGAGGAATGCCACGCAAGTACAGGGAGGATATACAAACTCCACACAGGTAGGTCCATGGTGGTAATCAAACCCATGACCTTAGCGCTGTGAGATAGTAACCATTACACTGTTCGTGCTGCCCCATACATATTGTCACAATCCTGCCTTAATCCCGTGCCTCTGACCAGTCATTCTGCTAATCACTTCTGTGTGTTCCAGCCAACTGTTATTAGACTGCAATCATGCTTAACAGAGAGACTATGCTTGCTAGTAATTAGAGCCTGTGGTAGTCCTAGCTCTGTGTGAGATGTTCTGCTGCCAATCATGTGTAGTCCGGTTCCCTGTCATAATTGCCCAGCCAGGGGCGGATTTGGATGGAAAAGCAGCCCGGGAAATCTGTGAAAGCAGCCCTAAAAAAGGAGTGGAATCAATAAAGGTGTGGAGTCTTTTGAGGGCCGTGTAGGGGGGAAGAAAGGTAGGGGAGCCCAAAAGCAATAACCCCCTTTTGCCTTTAAAGAGAGAGAGAGATCGCAGAGAGAGAGAAAGAGAGATCGCAGAGAGAGATAGGGGCACATTTATCATTTATTGCATTAATTTACAATGCGATCTGGGTGGAATATACCGCCCAGGATCACATTGTAAAGTGTGATCATACCGGCGGAATGTATGAAATTTGAGTGCACAGAGACAGGGCTCCAAAAGGAGCCCGTCCCTGTGAAGCACTAACCCGGTCAGCACATGCATGATTATGCGCAGAGAGATAGAGAGAGGGATCGCAGAGAGAGAGAGAGAGCGATGGATCGCAGAGAAAGATAGAGAGGGATTGCAGAGAGAGATAGAGAGGGATTGCAGAGAGAGATAGAGAGGGATTGCAGAGAGAGATAGAGAGGGATTGCAGAGAGAGATAGAGAGGGATCGCATAGAGAGATAGAGAGGTATAACAGAGAGAGATAGAGAGGGAGGGATCACAGAGAGATAGAGAGGGAGGGATCGCAGAGAGATAGAGAGAGAGGGATCGCAGAGAGAGATAGAGAAAGAGGGATCGCAGAGATAGAGAGAGGGATCGCAGAGAGAGGTATCGCAGAGAGAGAGAGGGATCACAGAGAGAGATCGCAGAGAGAGAGAGAGGGATCGCAGATAGAGAGAGAGATCGTAGAGAGTGAGAGAGATTGAGAGAGAGAGGGAGGGATTGCAGAGAGAGAGAGAGGGATCACAGAGAGAATAGAGAGGGGGGTTGCAGAGAGAAATAGGGAGGGATCACAGAGATAGATAGAGAGGGATCACAGAGAGAGAGATAGAGAGAGAGGGGGGTTGCAGAGGGATCATAGAGAGAGAGATGAGAGATGGATCGCAGGGAGAGAGAATCCCTGATATTCATACTCTCCACATGCCTTTTCTCTATTACAGAGAGAAGCAATTTGTGGGAACCCCCCCCCCAAAAAAAAAAAATTGTGGGCACCCCTCCCCCACCCGCAACCCCACCCTGACACCCCCCCCCAAAAAAAAAAAAAAAAAAAATCCGGTGTGGGGTCTACAGTCATATGGTCAACCACTATTGGTCGACAGTGAAAAAATCAACAGGGTCCAATGGTTGACAGTGAAAAGGTCAACAGGGTCAAAAGGTCGACATTGTAAAGGTGAACATGAGTTTTTCATGTTTTTTTGGTGTCTATGTTGACATAGGTCAACATGGTCACTGTCGCATGGCTTGCTACGCTCACCATGCGTTCGGGCTTGGTGCCTCTCTGCACTCGGCACACTATTATATTCTTCCTCCTTGTCATAGTGGATGGTAAGGCATGAAATTCTGATGTAGAGAAGGACTTGGGGGTCATCATAGATTAAAAATTGGGTAATAGTGCACAGTGCTCAAGTGCAGCAGCAAAGGCAAACCAGACACTGGCATGCATTAAAAGGGGTATGGATTCAAGGGATGCCAATGTGATAGTGCCTCTTTACAAGGCATTGGTGAGACCACACTTGGAATACTGTGTTCAGTTCTGGGCACCACACCTTAAAAAGGACATAAATGAATTGGAACAGGTACAGAGAAGGGCGACTAAGCTAGTAATAGGTCTGGAATCACTAGAATACAAAGATAGGTTAACCAGGCTGAATATGTTTTCACTGGAGAAACAGAGGTTGAGAGGTGATATGATTAGTATGCACAAATACAGGACTGGGAATCATATGGAACTGGGAGATGATTGGTCACTAACAGGCCTATACTTAGGACACTCAGACATGTACTGAGGCTCGAGGAAAAGAAATTCCGTACAGAATAGACAGAAGTACGACACACTACATAAAAATGTTGAAGAAAGACTCAGAGAATATATAGAAAGCCAGATACCTTTGATAATTATAAAATAAATAGACATATACTGGAATCACATCTTTTAAGTCAGGCCAAGCATTCTCTGGATCATTCCAGAAACAAATTCTATAGATGGGGTAACCGCCCGGGTACGCTACTTGCCTCACTAACAGAGGCAAAAAAAGGCTGAAATAATAGCACAGCGCTAAAACCCCAGCCCGGTAGTCAGGTAGTAACAACACAAGAAGAAATTATTAATATAATGCAGGTGTATTATTCCAAAATATATACAGAAGAGACATGGGAGCTGGATCAGGTTGAGGCTCTCTTTAAACAAATAAATCTTCCAAAAATTAAGGCAGCCTACGTAGAACAGTTAAATTCAGATATTACAAAAGAGGAAATAGAGGGGGTATTTTGCTCTTTAAAAGCCAGAAAAGCTTCTGGCCCGGATGGCCTGGATAAAATCCTGCAGAATGAAATAATCGTCCCTATAACTAGTCTATTCCTACATCTGCAAAATAATACTCCTAGATATCCCCAAATTAATGCGGCTCTCACCACCCTGATCCTAAAAGCCAATAAAGACCCACAGAAGGAGTCTTCCTATCGCCCCATTACACTCTCAAATACTGATTGCAAAATTATGGCAAAAATTATTGCAAATAGGATTCAGAGAATAGCAGGAGACATCCTTACAGAGCACCAGCTTGGCTTTGTGTCAGGGCGTCATTCAGTAAAAGGGGTGAGGATGGCGGTGGCCGCACTCAATATACTCCAGAGATATAAGTATAATCCTTTTATTCTGCTAAGCCTGGATGCCAATAAGGCATTTGATTCATTATCATGGGGATATATGTATAAGGTCTTAAAGTTAAGACAGTTTGGGACAAAATTTATACATTTCATCCACTTTTTTTATCAAGATCCCCACACAGCACTCCTAATTAATGGAGACAACAGTACGGAAATTGTTGTGAGGAGAGGCACCAGGCAGGGGTGCCCCCTCTCTCCACTCCTTTTCAATATTGTGTTAGATCCAATGCTCCGCTTCTTACAAAATTGGGAGATTCTGAAAGGGGTTATGACTCGGAATCACGAAATTAGAATCTGTGCTTTCATGGATGATTTAATATTATATATAGCAGACCCTGCGGCCTCGGTTTAAAGATCTATTAAAACACTTGAGGAATTCGGTATGGCATCAGGGTTTACTATAAATTTAAAAAAATCAAACAAATGCCATGATTATATAAAAATATATAAAAGTATATATATACTATATATATATATATATATATATATATATATATATATATATATATATATATATATATAGGGAAGACGGTCCGGCACTCCCAGTAACAGTACCTCTCAGCGATCGGTGCCTTCACTGCAGGGACTTGCTGTGATATACAAACGAAGGTGCGGCACTCACGATCAGTCAAACAATAAACGATATGCTGCCATGGCAGCATATCGTTTATTGTTTGACTGATCGTGAGTGCCGCACCTTCGTTTGTATATATATATATATATATATATATATATATATATATATATATATATGTATATATATATATATGTATATATATATATATATATATATATATATATATATATATATATATATATATATATATATATATATATATACACAGGTCGAGTATCCCGTATCCGAATATCCGCTTTCCGAATTATTCCGAAAACCATACTTTCCAGAAAGTGGAAAAAAAAATTGTTTAGCTAAAAACTCACTGGGGACATTTGTAGCAGCACCACTGAGGACATGATATGTAACTGGCACTATATATGTACAAGAAAATTATTACTTGGCATTCAAATTCAATATCTGAGATAGTACACACATTTTGTTTCATGTTTTGAAACCTTGTTTTTTGAACAAATAAAATATATTTGTGTGTATTGTATGTGGTAATAAAAAATATTTGTGTTTATTTTATGTGTTTATACAGCATAAATGCAAGATACTTCAAAATACATCATTGAAATAGTAAAATATTCCAAAATACGGAATAATCCGTTATCCAAAATTCTCCTGGTCCCGAGCATTTTGGATACGGGATACTCAACCTGTATATATATATATTTCCAGTATCGCCCGGCACTCCACAGTAAAAAGCTTACAATAATTACCCGGTGCCTTCCTTTCTGGACCCGCAGGTCCCTCTATGCATAGGATATCGATCAGGCGGCACTCCCGGAATTTGGTGAAAACAAATGTGGTTTTATTCTTCCAACATGTTTCGGGCTATTGCCCGTTCTCAGGGAACAGGGTATTCTGTGTCCGCTCGCCACGCTTCGGGCTCGGTGGCTCGCTACGCTCGCCACAGGTTTATATCCAACTCCATTCCCACTTGGATAGTAGGGATATGAAAAGGACCCCTTTTCCCATTGAATTCCATGATAAAATGGACATTTTAACATTGAATCCTATGGAAAAATCGGGTCCATCGCATCGCATCGCATGCGATATGGTCGGATGCGATGCGATGGACCCGATTTCAAAATCGGCAGCCCAGTTAGTACATAAGTACCAAATATATAAATAAATAGATAAATGCAACATAAAAAAATAATAATAATAATTTTTACGTTGCATTTATCTATTTATTTATATATTTTTCCCAATATATAATATCGTATTATTAATTTATTATTTTGAGGAGACACACTTTAAAATAAAATGAAATAAAGTAAACATCTATATAGGCCATCAACCACGTAATGCTTTTCTATATTCAGCTGCTTATTATATTAGCAATTGATGATTTAAGATTATATGGTAGAATTAAGTATTCATATGTTTAATAAATTATCACTACTAGCTCCGATTAGGAGATAGCATTGCGACAAAAAGGTGCTTTTGGTCTTATTATTTTGTCTTTTACAAAATTGTATGTTTCTTTTTATTATATAAAATATTTCTCATACCAAGCGTGTCCAGTGTTATTCTGGTTACTCTATTATTACTCAGAGCTTATTATTCACCTAGCAGCGCACTGTGCTAAAAAAAACAACAACAGACTTGTTAATATAATATCATATATGTGCAAAAAAAATAAAAATAAAAAAAGAAATGTTACATTTACAAAAAATAAAGTCCTTTTTAATAAGTAAAAAAAAAAAAGAGGATTCTTCACCATTAGAGCAGTAACATTCTGGAACTCATTGCCGGTGGGGTGGTTACAGCAACATCAAATTTACATCAAAACTGGATGAATTATTGGCCACTAAGGGAATCCTATAGATATGACTTACTCAAATCAGTAGTTACAAGTCAGATAGGTTGAACTTGATGGACTAACGTTTACTATATTACTATGGGTACTTATGTAGTATCTGGGCTGCCGATTTCTAAATCGGGTCAGATCGGGAGATCGCATCGCATCGCATGCGACCATGCGATTCGATGCGATGCGATGCGATGCGATGACCCGATTTTTCCATAGGAATCAATGTTAAAATGGACTGAGTCCATTTTAACATGGAATTCAATGGGAAAAATGGGTCCTTTTCATACCCCTACTATCCAAGTGGGCATGGAGTTGGATATAAACCTGTGGCGAGCGTAGCGAGCCACCGAGCCCGAAGCGTGGCGAGCGAAGCGAGCCCCGCGAGGGGACGAATACCGTCCCCTCGCGGGGCTCGCTTCGCTCGCCACGCTTCGGGCTCGGTGGCTCGCTACGCTCGCCACAGGTTTATATCCAACTCCATGCCCACTTGGATAGTAGGGGTATGAAAAGGACCCATTTTTCCATAGGAATCATTTTAACATTGATTCCTATGGAAAAATCGGGTCATCGCATCCGATATCGGATGCGATGCGATGCGATGCGATGCGATATCGCATCGCATCGCATCTGATTGTATGCCTTAACTTAAGGCATACAATCAAAAAATCGGCAGCCCAGATACTACATAAGTACCTTACTATGTTATAAACAGACTGGCAGCACATGTAGGCTCAACATTTTGTTAAAAATGCATGTTGACATTTTCCATGTCGACCTTTAGACCATGTGGACCATTTCACTGTTGACCTTTGGACCCTGCCAACCTTTTGGCTGTCAACCTTTGGAACCTGTCGACCTTTTGACTATTGACCTTTTGACTGTTGACCTTTGGACCCTATTGACCTTTTCACTGTCGACCTACAGTCAATCTATCATCGGTCTGGATACCATCTAGCCCCCCACCCCCACCCCCTACATATTATATGAGGAAAGCACTGTTGTATCAATAAGATTTTTTACTAAAACACTTCCTAAAATGCATTAATTTCTTAAACTTTCTGTTTACAATTGTATTATGTGTTACTTCTATGTCATATCACATAGTCATCACTCAGTAAATAAGGGTATCTATGAGGCCATAGGGGAACTCATCTTTAGTATTTAAGTTAATATTTGTGGCCTAAAGGGCATGGGTTCAGTACATGGATACTTTTATTGACAAAATTATGCCTTCAGAATAAACAACCGCTTATATTAAATCAGGCAAACAGGAAGTCAACGCCTCCCTCTCCAGTAAATTTGGATCCAGGGACTTCTAAAACCATCCTCTTAAACTGCAAATGAGAGTTCTGATTTCATTATGCCTCTAATAAATGTCTCTAATGAATAAGAGGTTTAATGATCTACAGATTATTTTGGAGGTAGGTTTTGCTCAAATAGACTGTCATGTTGCCCGCTTTTCAACTCTAGAATCTAAAGTAACTGATATAGAGGATAGAGCTCAGCTATATCCAAAGGGGTGGACACTCTGACTAATGGCCTCATTCAGACCTGTTCTCACAGGTCCGAATTGAGCCCCATCCCTGATGGTGGGGGTCTGCACATGCTCGATAATGCACATACAAAAGCCCCGACAGCGAGTGCCTTCGGCAAATCTTGTGCCATTGTGTTTGTGCCCAAATCAGATTGTGTTATTTGGTTATTGTTACCTGCAATTGATTTTAGATTTGGGCAGTGCGGACGGTGTAATGATTAGCATTACTGCCTCACAGCACTGAGGTCATGGGTTATATTCCCACCATGGCTATCTGTGTGGAGTTTGTATATTCTCCCCATGCTTGCGTGGGTTTCCTCTGGGTACTTTGGTTTCCTCCCACATTCCAAAAATATACTGGTAGGCTAAATGGCTCCCAACAAATTAACCCTAGAATGTCTGTGTGTGTGTACATGTGGTAGGGAATATAGATTGTAAACTCCAATGGGGCAGGGACTGATGTGAGTGTTCAAATATTCTCTGTAAAGTGCTGCGGAATATGGGTGCGCTATATAAGAAACTGGTAATAAATAAATAATAAATAAATCATTTTAAAGCAACCTCTATTATCAGTTTTCAAAATAATTTGTATTATTTCTGTAATTCTTGTCCATGATGTTGTTTTAATTACATTAAATGTATTATTTCTATAGAATTGATACACGTCTGTTATATATTCTTAGCGCAGTTTAACCCTTCCTGTACTTTTTTTGTTTACCATTGGGATTGACTACCCATTTTTTAACTGCTGCTTGGCCAAAGCACACTCATATCTTAGCGCCTTTTTTGATATCTCGGTATCTATTTCTTTCCACTATTGTTGTGTAGTGTTAGATTAGGTGTTCAAATAAATAAAACATATCGTGATGATTAAACAAAGGGGTATTTTTTGTATCTTCTGTGTAAAAAAAAATACACAGGAAATACAGTACCTGAGTATATCCATAGAGATTCAGCAATTGTGCCATAGGAAGTGTGGTGACAGACTGGAGATCTCCAATAAAGCCGGCCACCTTACCATGTTCCCGACATGCATAATTCGGAGCTGTCAGCTTGGGCCCAGACAGTATCTGTAGAACATCCTTTAGAACTTTCATTATATTTCCACAGGAATCGTACACGTGATATCCCAGAGTGACATTGGGCAGAATCTCCGGGCTACTGTTAATCTCATCAATGGCCAATATAAAAGCTTTGAGCTGCTGATATTCTCTCAAGTGAACACTATGAAGAAGAAGAAAGATCATTCTTAATTCTAATTATAAAGCAAACAATTGTGTGAACCCACTGGTTATGTGTGAACCCACTGGTTATGGTCTGAACCCACTGGTTATGTGTGAACCCACTGGTTATGTGTGAACCCACTGGTTATGGTCTGAACCCACTGGTTATGTGTGAACCCACTGGTTATGTGTGAACCCACTGGTTATGTGTGAACCCACTGGTTATGGTCTGAACCCACTGGTTATGTGTGAACCCACTGGTTATGGTCTGAAACCATTGGTTATGTGTGAACCCACTGGTTATGGTCTGAAACCATTGGTTATGTGTGAACCCACTGGTTATGGTCTGAACCCACTGGTTATGTGTGAACCCACTGGTTATGGTCTGAAACCATTGGTTATGTGTGAACCCACAGAGTTATAGAGCAGTAAAAAAAGGTTTATTTCAGTCCCATCACCATATAAAAGACAAGAGGGTCAATGATGGAAGGTCTACCCAAGCTTATGGTCAACATGTGCATTGGCAAACACTAAAAAAAGGTTGACATAAATGTTTTTATTCTGATTTTTTCATATTAACTATCCAAGTGCGCATAGATGGAGAATATAATAGTGCCTGAAGCATGGCAAGTGCAGCGAACCATGCAAGGCAACGGGGTAAACAACATATGTCAACATAGACACTAAAAACATGAATAAGTTTTACATGTCGTGTGTGAAGACTCTTTGGAAAAGGTTTCATATTGAATATTTGGGACTAAAATAAAAGCAGAAACTAAAAAAGAAATACATATTTGTGGTCTGTTCTTTAATGGTGGCCCTTTTGGGTTATGGTGGCCCCTTGGCAAAGCCCTTTTAAAAAGTCCTTTTCTTATGTAATCTTTAGGAATAAACAAGCTTTACCTGGGTTAAGGACCTTATTCAGCTAAATTCTGTCCATTCTGTAGTGGGTGCTCATGGGGCCGATGAGCTGGTGCGTGCGGCCATGGCAAACAGATTGTTGGGTGATGGGGCATGGGGCGGTGGCCAGGGGTACTCGCCAACATTTCATGGGCGGTCCCATGAAAACACTGGGCGTTCCCATAGTAATTGCCGGGGGACGTGGGTGCCGGGTGCCGGGCAGCTGACATGACTGGATTTTCATGCCATGCGAACATATGCATGGTGCGAATGGTGGGCTGGTGTACCACCAATCGCAGGTTGGGTTCTGGTTGACTCTCAAGGATGCAAATTTGCATCTGAATGAATCAATTAGAATAACCCCCTAAGTGTAAACGGGGCTGATCCGGCAATTTACCGGGTAGCACTGCAGGGGAAATGTGTCTAAAACCCAGGTCCAACCCTACAATGACCCATGGACAAATAACCGGGTCTGACCCAGGTAGCTAGTGGAAAAGGGGTATTAAATGCTACTTTGTTATTGGTAATAATAATAATAATAATAATAATAATAATAATAATAATAATAATAGTAAAAATAATAATAGTAATAATATTTGTTTTTCTCCAGCAGGACTCAAGGCGCTTTACAGGCAGAAAAAATAATGCACATACCTCTAGTACAGAAGATGATACAGAACAAGACTAGCAACACAAACATATAAAGGAAACCTTGAGTAGTTATAATACAATGCATGTATTATAACTTTACATATGACAGAAAGCACCGTGTGTACCATTATAACAGCAGCCAGGTTACAGTTAGTAAGTAGCATTATTATACCCATCTGGACACTGGCACTGCCATGTATATACTGTACTCACTGTGGGCACAGACCTCCCTTTTCCTAAAAAGTTTTTGAAAAAGTAACATTTAAACCACATAAACTGCTCTTACGTATCACACATCTGATAGGCAATAATCTGATTATAATGGAATTTCCTTGTCCAAGAATGTACAGTAAATATTCCTCCTATAATTATATCTCCATCCTTGGAATATTCATATTCAAACAGGTATTTCTTAATATTAAGACGACAGCCGGGTGCTGATGTCGATGAGGCAGATTTGCAGGTGGGAACACACAGGACCAGCAACCAGAATAATCTGCATAAAGACGCATACAGAAAAATGCAGAATATCTGACACATTTCTGAAATCCTCTCCCTGCAGGCTCAGCAGTGACGGCAGCATGGAGTGTAGAGGTGTAATCAGCCGCCTGTTGAGAGATGGGACCGGGAGAGGTTTTTTATATGCTCTGCAGTATAGTCATGTGCATAAGAGTTATACTTACACATAAAAACAACAAGCAGCAAAATAGACCTAACACCAGGGAAATGTCACATTTACACTTGGTATATTATTTTCCACATTACAAATATAAATATACAGGTAACTGTGTAATTATCTCTCTGTGTCTGATATCTTAGAGAGGGCCTGGTTCTAAGCCACATGTAATGCAAATAAAACTATGAAAGCCTCTGAAAATGGGTGCAACATATTTACAAACAAAGGGCCTTATTCTGGTTGATGCATCATTTTCCGAATTTTTTTCGGATGGCGTTTTTTAGCCGTCTGCGCATGCGTGGGCAACGCTATGCGCATGTGCCACGCGCGGTCTCCGTACTCGTTCTCACTAATACCGTACAGAAAAGTGCACCGCATTCATTCGGCAGATATGGGCGTAATATGGGCGTCATTCGGACCTGTACAGGGGCGTAGTTTCAAAGTGGGCTAAACTGGGCGTAAACATGGGCGTACACGAGGGAGTGCACTTATTCTGGTAGGCGTGCATTCGGACAGAACACCGACTGCAAACGAACCAAAAGGCAGAAAACATGCGGTCTCCATAAGCAAGTATTGCTTTGCGGACACCACTCGGTCATGCGCTAGGCATTCGAAATGCCCAATTAGTACGGCCGCACCTGAACCAATGTCAGCTGAACACAATATAATCCACTCCTCTACTCATTACTCATTAATTACACTCTTGTCATTGCTTCAATTGGAAACATTGCAGCTTAAATGGGCCATTACAAAACACACAAATCTATGCTGAAAGCACGGCTGCATTTTTTACACATATTTACACATTTACACTGCAAGCAATGGACAGAACTTGCTATTACTTATATAAATATACATGTCACTTTTACATTCACCAATAACAGCACACATTTGGGGATAAAAATAAAAATTTATTACAGTTAGGGAAAACATAAAATTTTAAGAGCATGTTATTTGGCACATGCCAAAAATTAAAGGTACCATAACAGGAATCTTGAAAAAAAAAAAATCTACAAAAATGTATTCTTTTCATACATAGCCACAGCAGAATCATTAGGAACACATCAGGTAGCTTCACAAGAAAAGTATAGCACCAACACTTCAAGTACAGCAGACAGTAATGGTAGCCGAAAGAGGGCAACAGGGGAACCAAACAAAACATTCGAACCGAGGGCAAATGTGGGTACCCTGTGCACGGGATTGGGTTGCACACAGGAAGCTGACACACACAGCAAAATGAAAGATTTGGGAAGACATAAGGGTGGAGATTAATGCGGAGCCAAGTTGATTTGCGGGACTGTTTGGCCTTGGTAGGGCCTTTGCCACGTGCAGCAGCTCCTCGGCCACGGCCACGTACCGTACGGCTATGTACACCATGTGGCGCTTAGGCCACGCCCATACCAGCGGACAAACAAATGTACAAAACCAGGCATACTTTCCAAGTCTGATTTTGTACTCATTGCCAGATTTGAACACCAATAAACACCTACAACTTTGGCCAGACATAAAATCTATATGTGAATGTTCATTTGTACTGTGCACTTGTTTGGTATGTACAACAAATGACACTAACCCATTCCATATGTTAATCCAGTCCACAACTCCTGCATTAGTAATCACTGCTTGCATCCAAATCACATGTGATAGGCCTATAAATACTGCCTTGATGCTAGGTACATAAATGGCACCATGGGAATGGGAAAAGATATAGCACTATTTTGTATGTTAGTGGTGTATTGCTTTCTGACCAATAAGGCTGACTAATGTAGTACTTTGTACAGATATGTGTAACTGTATATTGTGCCACACTATTTCACCTGTTGTTTTCTGCCATGTTTGGTGATTATATTGGTTTTCAAACTTCTTTCACCCTGTCTGTTTTGAATATACTAAGTACTGCCAAGGTTAGCTCAGCGATGCCAACCTACAGCAAGTGTTGTTTTGCGATGCGATGATTTAGCCGTTTGTTGTGGCGCATACACGCTGTTAATGTAAAAATGATCAATAAAGTTATTAACAAATTTCACTGTGAACAACCAATTACAGGACATGATTGCTTGTATTGCGCCATTGCTAAGATGGTGGCCTATAGGAGAGCAGCCCCATTCTCGCCTGCGGAGCTTAGGGCACTGGTCTCCGTTATGGAGAGTAGGCTGGGCCGTGCGGGGCCTTTTATAACTAATAGGCAGAAGCGCAGTGCTTATGCTGCGGCCCGCCGCCGAATATTCGCCCGCACCCAGGTGCGGAGGACCATCGCCCAGCTGGAGAGGCGATGGTCAGACCTCCGGAGGTGACAGCCAGAAATGCTCCAGCAAATAATGGGCAGGATAGCTCGGATCCGATATGATATCCCGGCGGTCGGGATCCCGGCGGTCGGAATCCCGACACTGGAATCCCGACCGCCGAAATCCCGACAAGGGGGGGACATGGATCGCCCCCCCTTGCGGGCTCGCTGCGCTCGCCACGCAGCGGGCCCGGTGCCTCGCTACGCTCGGCACGCTATTATATTCTCCCTCTATGGGTGTCGTGGACACCCACGGAGGGAGAAAGTTTCGGGATTTCGGCGGTCGGGATTCCAGTGTCGGGATTCCGACCGCCGGGATCCCGACCGCCGGGAAATTAACCGCATCCCGGATAGCTCAATGTGAGTGTTTACACAATAAATGCACATTTTTAAATGATTGCTTAAATTAACTTTTTAAAGTCAATAAGGTAAACTGGCTGATCATGAGTTTAAAATGGCATACACTATATGTGTGCTACTTCCTCTTTGACATGCAGTCATGTAGATATAATATGTAATTCTATAGGATTAACAATAGATAAATCCAAGGGTGATAAGGAGAGATAAACGTCTATCCAATCACATCATAACGGCCATGTTACAGGCTGTGTTTGAAAAAAGTCAGTAAGGAGCTGATTGGCTGGACATTTATCTCTCCTTATCACCCTTGCATATATCTCTTGCTAAGGCTTAATACATCTGCCCCAATGACCCTTAATTGGCACTAATCGTTCTTTTCTCCAACACAGCGCGGGATCGAGCACGACAGGCCTGGGAGGAGGCAGAGGCGGGGCAGGCCCGGGAGGAGGTGCCGGAGGAGATGGAGGAGGAGGTGGTGCCGGAGGAGGTGGCGGAGGAGGTGGAGGAGGAGGTGGTGGCGGAGGAAGTGGAGGAGGAGGTGGTGGCGGAGGAGGTGGAGGAGGAGGTGGTGGCGGTGGAGGTGGAGGAGGAGGTGGTGGTGGAGGAGGTGGAGGAGGAGGTGGTGGCGGAGGAGGTTGAGGAGGAGGTGGTGGCTGTGGAGGAGGCCAGGAATGAAGTGGAGGAGGTCGAGCCGGAGGAGGAGGAGGCCTGTGAGGTGGTGCAGGTGGATGAAAGTGGTATGTATACATAATGCATCATTACTCATTTTTTGGACTACTATTTGTTATGTAGCACTGGTGAATCAATTGTGTTTTACAATAGTATAAAGTAATAAAACAAAGTGGGTAGCAACAGACACACTTAGGGGTTAGATAGGGTGACCAAGTCATCCCTTTCATCCGGGACACATCTTAATTACACAGGTTCTGGGGATGGCTTTCAGCTCGATTTTAACTGCCACAGAACCTGTGTAGTTAATCTGGATCCTGGATTAAAGGGATGACTTGCTCACCTTAGGGTTACATGCCCCTGCTGCAAGCGTACAATCTGTAGCCTCATATAGGTGAATAGAGTTTATAGTTGATTGATATTTCTAAACTAGATAAAGTATGGCATAAATGGAGTATGGACAGGCATGGCTTAAAATGGAGTCACAAGTGGTCAGTGCCCCTGGGCCCTCCTCTAGCTAGCCACCCCCTGTGGTTGGCATGTATTTTTGCAAACATAATTGTTGGTTGATTTTGTCTTAATAATGATTTTGTGCATGGGAGTGGGTTAGTGCTGCAGCTTCACCTAACTGGCAATATAACAATGATTTATGGAGCAGACCATCAGCAGCCAAGCCATCCATGATTGCACAAGTATACTGTGCATTCCTGAGAGTTGACTAAGTCCCATGCCACGTTGTATCATAGAACAGACACTGAGCGGTTTTTGATGAGTTGTTATTGGTGGAGCTCATTACATGCTTCTCATAGCTTAGTCATGGGTGGGTTGGGATTCAGAAGAAGCACTATGACTGTGAGGTGTTCTACAGAGTAACGGATAGAGGGACAAAAACAGGCTTTACATTTAGTATGTATGCATGTATGTATATATGTATGTGTCATATATATTTATATATGTCTCTATATACATATATATATATATATATATATATATATATATATATATATATATATATATATATATATATATATATATATATATATATATACACACACATGTCACCTTGCATTTATTAGATTTATGTCTGACTATGTTAAATGTATTCATGAATATCATTACTAATTTTACCCCCTTTAACATGCCCACAGATGAGCCTACCCATGCAGATGAGGGTGTCCGTGGGGCCCTCCTGTGACTGAGGGACCACCTGCACCTAGTCCTGGCAGACCTGCTGCTATAAAGTTTTTTTTTTTACATTTTTTACTTTTTAATATTTTGTTTAAAAAATAGGTACTTGTTTCCTAGCATGGCCACACCGATTTCCATCAGGGTGGTCGTGTCGGAAAAATCGCGTTGATCGCATAGCATGCGATTTGGTCGCATGCGATGCGACCGACGCACCCGAACCGATTTTTTTATTGAATCAAATGTGAATAGGGTCCCTGGGACCCGATTTTACATTGGATTCAATGTAAAATATTCCCTAGACCCCCAATCTGACAGCGTAAACCCCACCCCACGATTGACGTGAACCCGAAGCGTGGCGAGCGCAGCGAGCCCGCGGTGCGCGTCCTCCGACCTTTTCATTCCCCTACTATCCACGTCGGCTTGGAGTTGAGAATATATAGTGTGGCGAGCGCAGCAAGCCACCGAGCCCGAAGCATGGCGAGCGTAGCGAGCCCTGCGAGGGGACGCGTATAAATTCACAGGTATACGCGTGCGCTCGCCACGCTTCGGGCTCGGTGGCTCGCTGCGCTCGCCACACTATATATTCTCAACTCCACGCCGACGTGGATAGTAGGGGTTCACGTCAATAGTGGGGTAACGACGGGGCCATATCTAATGTGAAATGGGTCATATTGGCCCATTTCACATTTTGTACTATGTGAGATGGACTTTATCAAGTCCATCTCATCTTGTGCCATTATAATGGCTATACAGGGGTGGGGTCCTGGGGTGCACACCAATTGAGAGGTGCGACCCTGCGGAGACCTTTCAGTAGAACTGCATACAAAGCCAAAGGTGCAGGTGCACAAATCAAACTCCCAATTTAAAATTTTGCAATAAACTTTTGCACTTTTAGCGAGGTTCTTCGCTTATTTATGGCCATAAGTAACGGCTTGTCCACCGCGTCCAGGTGACCTCATTAGTCGGGCAAGTCCCTAACATTTTGGGGGGTACAAATCTAGGGCACAGGGCACCCCAAAACAGTGCAGCCGAGTGACCCCAAGGCAACACAAGACTGAAAGAAATATATAGTGAAACAAAGTGAGGATAGGTTAGTGAGAGAGGCTGCTAAAGATAGCAGGGGTAAGTAAGTGAGAGGTAAAAAAAGAGAGATAAAGTAGTGAGAGGTGAAGTAGTGAGAGGTAAAGTGAGAAATGAATTACATTGAAATAAAACACACAATAGGGATGAAAGTGAATATGAAAATAAGTGTTAATTTGTGTCGGGGCCAATATTAATGGTCCCGACCGACACGATGCCCCCGATTTTCCCTTTGCCGGCAAAATGGACCTGATTTCAAAGGAAATCGGGTCCATCGCGGCCATCGTGTACCTTAACTTAAAGGTACACAATGGCCGTGATTGTGGCCATTCTAGGAAACAAGTACCAAAAAATAAATAGTTGTTGACAGTTAGAAGTTGCCTGTGTGTTTTTTTTACATTAAACAGTATATGTGTAAATTGTTCAGAATATTTTTCAGTAGCAAAAGGTACATACTGTATATAGATGTATGTTATTGTAGTGTGCAGATCCTTGCAATACACAAATGTACTATAATTGTAGAGCAATTAACATTATCCAAACAACAAAATACACACACACTGTGTTTATACCTGTTGGTAAGTTTGCTTAAGTATGTGTTAGTAATAATTAGCACATTGTAGAATATTGCATTTCACGTGCAATTATGATATAATATGCATACATAAAACCTAGATAAAGGGGTAACAATGAATAAATAGCACTTCACACGATGTAAGGGTTAATGTCTGTAATGAATGTGGTAGTAATGTGTTTAAGTATCTATTTAGGATTTAATTGATTCCAATTCCAAACAAACACTTTTTAATGAGGTTGCCTAATTGCATAAGTGGGTCATGTGACCAATTTGTGAGTTCAGATAATAGTGGTGTGTTTTGCGTTAATACACCGCATCGGTGCATACGGGCAGGTTCCCGTCCGTTCTGACGCGGTAAGAACGTGCAGACGCTGTAAGACCGTGCAGAATATGTGTGTGTCCACCGCACACGCAAGGTTTGGATGTTGTCCATAAACACGCCCTCTTCTTAAAGTGTGAGTCCGTCCGAATGCGGAGGACCGGTGGGCGTTTCTTCGTACGATGTCCGCTTAGCGTGGTGTGCGGTCTGCTCTGAAAGAATTCGGAAATTTACACACCAATCAGAATAACCTCCAAAATGCTAATGTGTTATTATGCAAAATGCTAATGTATTATTATGATAATAATAATAATAATAATAATAATAATAATAATAATAATAATAATAATAATAATAATACAGCTTTGCCAATTCTATGTGTGAGCCAGGCTTGCCTACCCTCCCGGAATGGCCGGGAGGCTCACAAAAACTAGTTCCACCTCCCCCCCGTAGAGGTAGGCTCCCTTTCCCAGCTGTTTAAATTACCGCAAATTGCAGTCCGCATAGAGGGGGCGGTACTAAAATTACCCGCTAGCGGCATGATGCGTCATTTAAGCCTTGCCCCCACCCCCCTTGACGTGTTGCCTCTCTGGGCTTCTCCCGCAGAGGTGGGAATAAAAGTAGGCGAGTATGGTGTGAACTACATGGGCATGATTCATATTGATGTACATAAGAAATGTTTCACATATAATTGTATGCACCACTGTGGTTTTCAATTAGGAATCTTCTGAAAGTGGGACTAGTTACACTTTTTCAGCACTCCAATGGAGATAAAGCAGGGGACAGGTGGAAAGAGACAACTCTACAAAACTATATAATATGGGGAATGGTGAGAATGTACAGTGGGGTACTCAATCTTGGATTCCGACTGCCAGAGCGTTCTGACAGTCCATAGTTTCTTGACAGGTGGAATTTTAATGTTCCGCCTACTTAGTGCCAAAAGGGGTCGTGCAAGCGAAAATGGGCTTGGATGATTGAGGTACTCAATCCACAGCCATTTCCGACAAAACACACACATGACTGGCATTAAAGTTGGATCTGTTTTGTTGAATTCCGCCTTCAATACTAATAAAGAGATGTAGCCTGTTTTTTTTTATTTAGTTGGTGAGTAAATCACTTAGGACCTAATTCTGGTTAATGCGGTCCGTTCCGAATTCTTTCGGAGGACGATTTTTAGCTACTTGCGCATGCGCATGCAACACAATTTGCATGTGCAACGCAGTTTCTTAATTACACTCTTTTCACAGGTTCAATTGGAAGCATTGCTGGCTAAATGGGCCATTACAAAATACTACAACACAGGTAAAGGGGCAACAATGAAGTATTTCAACTTAACATGATGTAAGGGTTGATCTAAAGTGCAAGTAATGTGTTTAAGTGTCATTTAGGAAGTAATTGATTTCATTATAAATAAATATATATGTTATGAGGTACCCTAATTGGATAAGTGTGTCATGTTGCTGAAGCATGACTTCCGAATAGATTACTGAGGTTTGCGCAAATACACCAACTCGGTGCGTACGGTCAGACTCCCGTCCGTTCGGACGCAGTAAGACCGTGCAGATTCTTTGACTTCCCACCACACACGCACGTTTGGATGCAGTGTGAAGACACTCCCTCTTTTTAGCGAGTCTGTCCGAACGGATGCAGACGAGCTGTGGGTGTGTTTTCTTAGAATGTCCGCCGTGCATGGCATTCAGTCATTTCCGAAAGAACGCGCATCCCAAAGAACCAACTAGAATAAGGCCCTTAGTCTAGACATGGATCAATGGATTACCATGTGGGGTCTTGAGGTTACACACACTTGACACCCCTATTCCTGACACATATTCAAAAGTTATTATTTACTCACATACATCACTGGATGAATAGGAAGCCCCAGTTAATTCGAGATAGGAGACCTCATTGACCTTCTAAATGATAGATCTTGTAAAAATTTGGAAAATACACAGAAGGCCCAAAAACATCTCTAGAAAGTGTTAAAGGCTAGCCTGTGGGGAGTGTGGGGGGGGGGGGGTGGAGAGCAGGTAATCAATGAAGCGAAGGCCATGTTGAAATTAGGCTACAGTACATTGAAGAAATACTGTAACTAGTGATTTGTGTAGCCCAATTGATCTGAAACCAAATAGCTCCACAAGATTGTGTGTTGTCCTTTTCTCATTTAATAAAACAACAATATCTGATGCTTTCCTAATGCAAAGGGTGAAATAGCTGCATGACAGATTAGGCTTGGCCATGTATATTTCCAGGGGTGTAACTAGATATTCATAGGCCTCATAGCAAACGTTTGTAAGGGTCCCCTATTTAGCAACTGATGGTGATAAATATATGTAAAACATATTACAAGCACTCCCTCAAACCCACTTCTTCTGACTGGCCTATCCCTCCTCCTCCTAACCTCTTTCGCACCTCCTATCCTGCCTACCCTACCCCTCCATCCATTCCTACTTATCCTATTGTTTTTCGTTCGTCCACCCACCTCCTTTTAGTATGTTAACTCTTATGAGTAGGGCCCTCCTTCCTCACGTACTCACCCTACCTCTTTACCTCACCAGTGCTCCTGCCCTGTTCTTCCCTTCATCTACTTCATCTTTAGTCTCCTCGACAATTTCGACACCTACTTCAGAACTGATGCTGATTTTAGTTCTACTAGCTATACCCCTATTTATGCTGTATTTTATCAGCACACCCTGTACGTTACCTTGTAATTTGTTTTTTGTTTGCTATGTACGGCGCTGCGGACACTTTGTGGTGCCTTATAAATAAACGTACTACTACTACTTACTTAATGGGCCTCCTGCAGCTCTGGGCCCCATAGCACCTGTACCACTTGCAGCTATGGTAGTTACACCCCAGTACATCCTATGATGGTACAGTACAGTATATAGTCACATTGAGATACAGTAGCAGAGGAAGCTAGGAAGGAAACTTAATTTTCTACTCTGTTAGGCATCCACCAGTTTAAAACATTACATTATGGACTGATACTTTTCAAAGGTTAATGGACTGCCTCCATCCTCACCAGAATTACACTGCCGCAAACCTTCAACACTTTATACAGATGTAGCCACACTCATCCAGCCCATGATGTGTACGCATTGCAGCATGAATCAAGCGACCAGTGTGCCTATGAATGGGATACCTCATTAATTTCATGTAAGTGGCAGCAGGGACGTGGAAAGCAAGATGCGTTCCACACTCTACATCCTGTTTAGCCGACGTATGAACAGCTTCCCCAGACATAAGGGGAAGTCACCAGTGGAACGCATGGCATGATACCATGCGTTCCAAAGACAAATTAGGCTTTATTTGATATGGTATAGATCAAATTTAGATAACTAAACATGTGGTATACTGGCGCTAGTTGAGTCTATCAATACACCAGACAGTTACACTTTAAAATTACTTGCACATCCTAAAAATTATATTATAAGCATTTCCTCCAAGAGGAAATGAGATATGATTTTCTGGCACTATATAAGATGGCTAGGTTCACTCACTCACTTCAGTTTTGGGATCCAACTGATACACATTGCCTATGTAAGTACCTCTGACTGGTTTTGATTGTCACTCTAGAATACTATTCACTGGTTTGTAAATATAGATCTTTTCCTCCTTATGCTATATATAAGTTTGAAGGAAAAAAAAAGTTTAAGTAATCACATCCATAGGATATACATTTTTTCACATTAAACTTTTCCATTAGATATGGTTGTTGGCTGGATTAAAGGCCATACATTCTGAGCTCATTTTGAGCTAATTATCATCGTAGAAGCATTCTCTTCCACGGTGTGTAAGCAACCCTTTTGTTTCCCCTAAATTTGCTTTGGGATTTGACAATAGAGATTTAGATGTATATATCATTCACCATAGGCTGATTTCTCTGAATGTATATGAGATTCTGGATTACTGGTTTGGTATACAACCTATTCAATATTTAAGGTATGCAATTTTTTCAATTTCCAGACTTCTCTGACCTTATTATCTGTTTGATTAATACGTATATTGTATCTGTCTCCATTGTCTCTCTTTCTCCAAAACCTGTTCGTTCTTCTGTGTTTTAATATCGATTGTAATTGTTTGTAATAATCGTGGAACTATTTTTGAACACTTCATTTATTTCACTGTATCATAATTTACAGTATCGGTATGCTCTTGCCCCTGAGGAAGTCTTACTGACGAAACGCTTTGGTATTCACATCCTAACCGACTAAAACCCTACTAACAAACAGTCAAAGAACAGTACTAACAACGACTGATAATCTGTTAAAGGAGATTTCAAGTGCAAAAAATTGAAGTGTCTATATACAACCAAAACTGTACATTTTGAAATACACATATATGTGTTTTTATGTCATTTTAAGGTATTTTTTGATGTTATCCTAATTGAACCATTACATTGAGTATTGTTAAAGTAAATACATTATTACATAGCGCCCTCATCCTTTCATACCTATTTCCAGATTCTACCTAACAGAGGATACTTTAGAGGTGCTGCTCCTATTTCCTTTGAGCGCAGATTGGGGAACCCCTATATATATATATATATATATATATATATATATATATATATATATATATATATATATATATATATTAAACAATGGGAAGATAAGTGCGCAAAATAACCTTCAGTACCGACAGTTAAAGTCCTGTATAACAGAGATTGATTATCTCCTTCAAAACTTTTTTTCCTTGCACTTTAGGTCCAATCCACCTGGCAGCTCTTAGCACCTGGATTCCACAGGTGATTAAGTCTAGGAGGAAAAATAAGAGCGCTCCATAGTGCAGTATCAAAGGTATAAAGTTTTTTATTTAAAATACATTGAAAGGTAAAACAAATATCGGGTAACGTCCCAGAATGGGCGGTTAAACCCCCGCACTTTTACAGCATGAGAATCTGTGTATCCACACAGAGAGGTTGGAGCGGTTATACTCGTGGTCAGCGGGCAAGACAGCAAACGCCAGGCCACGCGCCAATGCGTTTCGTACACCGTACTTCGTCAGAGGGCTGGCCCGGCGTTGGACAGATACCTCTTTTATACACCTCTCTGCAGCACAGCTGATTATTAACACTATGTGGCTGCAGAGTCAGCTGATTATTAGCACTATGTGGCTGCAGAGTCAGCTGATTATTAACACGTTGTGGCTGCAGAGTCAGCTGATTATTAGCACTATGTGGCTGCAGAGTCAGCTGATTATTAACAC
This sequence comes from Crinia signifera, assembly GCF_055691185.1. Taxonomy (NCBI): domain Eukaryota; kingdom Metazoa; phylum Chordata; class Amphibia; order Anura; family Myobatrachidae; genus Crinia; species Crinia signifera. Next base: position 17,546,137 of record NC_139217.1, on the reverse strand, counting down.
GTTGTGGCTGCAGAGTCAGCTGATTATTAGCACTATGTGGCTGCAGAGTCAGCTGATTATTAGCACTATGTGGCTGCAGAGTCAGCTGATTATTAGCACTATGTGGCTGCAGAGTCAGCTGATTATTAGCACTATGTGGCTGCAGAGTCAGCTGATTATTAACACGTTGTGGCTGCAGAGTCAGCTGATTATTAGCACTATGTGGCTGCAGAGTCAGCTGATTATTAACACTATGTGGCTGCAGAGTCAGCTGATTATTAACACGTTGTGGCTGCAGAGTCAGCTGATTATTAACACGTTGTGGCTGCAGAGTCAGCTGATTATTAACACGATGTGGCTGCAGAGTCAGCTGATTATTAGCACTATGTGGCTGCAGAGTCAGCTTATTATTAGCACTATGTGGCTGCAGAGTCAGCTGATTATTAACACGTTGTGGCTGCAGAGTCAGCTGATTATTAGCACTATGTGGCTGCAGAGTCAGCTGATTATTAGCACTATGTGGCTGCAGAGTCAGCTGATTATTAGCACTATGTGGCTGCAGAGTCAGCTGATTATTAGCACTATGTGGCTGCAGAGTCAGCTGATTATTAGCATTATGTGGCTGCAGAGTCAGCTGATTATTAACACTATGTGGCTGCAGAGTCAGCTGATTATTAGCACTATGTGGCTGCAGAGTCAGCTGATTATTAGCACTATGTGGCTGCAGAGTCAGCTGATTATTAGCACTATGTGGCTGCAGAGTCAGCTGATTATTAGCACTATGTGGCTGCAGAGTCAGCTGATTATTAGCACTATGTGGCTGCAGAGTCAGCTGATTATTAGCATTATGTGGCTGCAGAGTCAGCTGATTATTAACACTATGTGGCTGCAGAGCCAGCTGATTATTAGCACTATGTGGCTGCAGAGTCAGCTGATTATTAACACTATGTGGCTGCAGAGCCAGCTGATTATTAGCACTATGTGGCTGCAGAGTCAGCTGATTATTAGCACTATGTGGCTGCAGAGTCAGCTGACTATTAGGACTATGTGGCTGCAGAGTCAGCTGTGGATCTCCAGCGGCTAATTTATAATAGACACAACATGTTGTAGCTATTTTCCATGGTACATACACATTACATAAAAATACATAGGAAATCCATAAAAAATCACATCAAATTATCTCCACATAGTGCGGTATATGGCCATATTAGGCCCAATCAAAACTACACTTCTGTGTTTACATACAATATTTACATAAAATATAGACGTAAAATATAGACGTTCAGAAAATAAAAAAGAGAATAGTAAAAACAATATTGTGCATCCACATAAATACATTTTTGTACATCAAACATTCCTTTGTACATAAAAATTCTCTGCATAATATAAATGACTTCATACAATTTACTTTCAGTGATATTAATACAAATGGCATTCACTTTTCTGTAGATCACTCCATTTTTTCTTATACAGTGATATTTTTTCCACAATTCCATTTGTATAAACTTAACCCAAAAACATAAAATAGCTTCAATTGGTTAATTGATTGATTGTTTGTCTAATTCTTAAACTTAGCTTTAGGCCTTTAGGCCTCTTCACTTTTGCTGACACCTCAGCATTATGGGAGGGAGCTAAGTGTAACAGTTTTTAGCGTAGGATTTTCATCTCACATCGCTCAAGATGTACATACATCTAGCGCACTCAACACCACAGTATTCCCTGTCAGTATTGGGTATACATTTCTTTTAGCAAAACAATCTATATGTTTGAGAAATTACCAGGAGCAGTACTGGTGATACAGGGACATAACGGATATATTCTTTAAGGCAAAGATATAGTGATTTCTACACCCTCAGATGGAGCTAGGCGGTGCCTGTGTAACATTATACTGAGTTACGAAGGGGCAGAAGAGTAAAAAGAGTAAAAAAAAAATTACTCTTCTGCCCCTTCGTAACTCAGTATAATGTGCGTAATCAACAAATTAGGAAAATACTGAGAGAAAATTGGCATAGAATAAAAGCAGACCCCATCCTGGGAGAACATCTAACAATGGCACCAGAATTAGTCTTTAGAAGGTTGACTACATTGAAAACCCGTCTTTCCCCCAGTCTCCTTCCTATGATTGACAATCAAGTAGGAAAGACTTTTTTAGACAACAAGTTAGAGGGTTTCTTCACCTGCGGCAAATGTAAAATGTGTGCGCACGGTGTTAGAGGAACAAAAACCATAAAAAGTGGGGATGGAAAAATAAAGAATATCAAAAGTTTTATAAACTGTAATACAACATTCGTAGTGTACTTGCTGTACTGTAAGTGTGGAAAAGCATATGTAGGAAAAACGAAGATAAGTTTAAAGATTCGTATACTGGAACACTACAGAAACATTGAGAACTGTGTCGAGAATCACAGTGTTCCCAGACACTTTAAACAATGCCAAGGGAGTGATCCCAAAAATATGCGGTTCTTGGGTCTTGAGCATGTCACTTTGGACATAAGAGTCCCAATTGTTAAAGCGTGAATCCTATTGGATATACACCATGAAAACCCTACACCACGAGGGTTTAAATGAGGGTGTAGAAATTACCCCTTTTCTGACTTAAATAATTTATTATTCAGGCCCTTATGTCATTAGTACTACTTTTCGTTTTATCCAGCTGGTAATTTTCCACACATAAGACAGTTTTGTAATGAAATGTTTCATGTTTCGTTTTAAGGTTAACTTCCTACATATATTCAATATCGGCAGTTAATACTGCGTTGTTTGGTGTATCATATGTCTGTACCTTGTGGTGATGTGAGATAAAAATCCTTTGCCAAAAATTGCTGCACTTTGCATCCCCCCATAGTGCTGAGGTTGCAGCAATAGCAACAGAAAAAGTTACCATCTTTTTGTTACACAGGCACCGCCTAGCTCCATCTGAGGGTGTAGAAATCACTCTGTCTTTGCCTTAAAGAATATATCCGTTATGTCCCTGTATCACCGGTACTGCTCCTGGTAATTTCTCAAACATATAGATTGTTTTGCTAAAAGAAATGCATACCCAATACTGATTCTCATGCTGTAAAAGTGCGGTGGTTTAACCGCCCACTCTGGGACATTACCCGATATTTGTTTACCTTTGGATGTCTTTTAAATAAAAAACTTTATACCTTTGATACTGCACTATGGAGCGCTCTTATTTTTCCTTTTATATATATATATATATATATATATATATATATATATATATATATATATATATATATACAGACCAATAATCCAATCGCGCTAGATACAGAAAGAATTAGACTATTGGCAGCCTTACCACAGTGTCCCTAGAGGGTTAGGGGACAAATACAACAATCTAAACACACAATTGTGGTATGGCGCCTAAATTGTGTTAGTTTCAAGTCCATAAATGGTGTTTATCCAAATTGACAATCAATGAAATTGCTGTTTTTCTCCAGATATTGTTTTATTGTTTCTTAGAAGTTCACAGGAAACAGGTAAAATACTCCCGACGCGTTTCGTCTAGCAAGACTTCATCAGGGGAATACAATATACAATATACATCTAAAAATACATAAGTACTGAGTTTTAATACAATGTAAAAAAACATTAAAAAACTGTTTTTTAAAAAACTTTTTTAATATATTGTATACAGCGGTTTCACTTATCAGGTAAAAGATTATTACAAAAGAAAAGCTATTACCAAGAAGAAATGGAAAAAAGGAAAACGAGTGGTGGTGATGATGAAAAAGATCAGAAAAATTTATATAATAATTTATATAATAAAAGTGTGAAAAATTATATATATATATATTTCTATTGTAGTTAAGGTAAGTGTACCTTCGTGGTGTCTAAAGGGTGTTTCCATATGTTAGTGCACCGTGGTTTTTTTTTTTTTTTTTTTTTTATTATTATACAATCCATCGTGTGTCAAAACACAATAATAATAATACATACCGTTCTGAGTGTGTGTTTATTAATTAACACGTAGAAAAAAGATTTTTTTAAGGTGCTTTGGTCACCTAAGTGCATGAGACCTACAAATATATACATATACAAATTAGAACTAGAGAAGATGTACTCATAATTTAAAAATACATAAAATTAAAACGATAGAAATTGATAAATATCCTACCATTAAAAATAATTGAAGACTAATTGTCTTCCCCAGTGGTATAATATCCAACAGAATCCTATAATGAGGTATTCACATGTAAATATAGTTGTACTTTTTTACACGGTTGTAATTATACATAACTGTAATGACACATACCCAAGAGAAGGTGTGGTGAATTCTCCTTTGCACTTGGGCTGGGATTATCGTCTACAATTATAATATCATCATATTAAAAATTATTGTTTTAAATTAAATACAAATATAATTAACTCATGCATATATGAACAAAGAAGAAGGGGAGAACGAAATATTTGGGTCTTTTTCCATAAGAACAAGTATACAGCTTTTAGTCCTACAGGTATAGAAATCCTGGAGTAGCATTATCCCTTACCTCTCTCTGGTGTGTCCTACTTCAACTGGGGAAGGCAGCTGAATGAGTGAGAGATCTGGAGGGGTATATATAGTGATTAGATGGTGACCTCACTTCCTCTACAAATTGATTGGTTGGCAGTGTTATAGGTTAATTAGTAGCCATTTAGAGTGGTATTTATTCATTACTTTATATGCATCCTTCCTATTGTTGAAAGTGTCGTATCTAAATGGTCCCCCACTATATTATATTCTCTGCATATCCCTATTAAGTGCTAAATCTACCATTACCCATAATCCATCAGGTTTACCCATAATTCCCTACGTGGGACGGGTGTAAATAAATAATATCCAAAATCCCTGGAGGAAACTGTATTAGTATAAAAAGAAGAGCTCCATATGTAAAGGGGATGGCGGGGAACCTACTCCCCTGAGTTGAATTGTGTACCTCACTCTCTGATCTTAGATCCGAGAGGAGCACAGTGTAGCGTTAAACCGCTATACTAGCGGCCGCTTACTTCCGGCTTGCGTTTCACCTAGCCGGATATGCGGTCCAAACGGTGGCCATTTTAGGTCGCTACGTGACCGTCTTTTAGAAGCCGGCTGGAAGTTATCTTCAGGCTTGCGTTCCACCTCAATAGATATGCGGTTCAAGCCGAATCCCTATTAGACAGCGGAAAAATGAGTGTTTCATAGGTACTGTGGTGCGTTCTACCCATTCTTAAAAAGCTGTAAATGGCTGTATCAATGATGTATAGCTGGAAAAAGGCTTCAACATGTTAAATTTAGGATGATAGGAAATATTAAGAGATAATAATTACTCTCATTCATACCTGTAGTACTTTACAAATTAATCATGTTATATCACTTTGCACATAATATACATATATATATATGGAGTACAGCATCAAGTAATAAAATAGTAGTGATTGAGTCTAAATCAATACAGAATCCATAAAGTCCATTGATCTTAGTTTAGCACATTATAGTATATTGGCTAATTTTTAAAAACTACACAGTGGATCTAATAAAGGTTTTTTAATAGGCTATTTATATTATAATCCGAATTTTAAAGGAAGGCCGTCATTTCTATTGTCTCATTCAGACCATTCGGAATCAAAGAGTTTAGCGAATAGATCCAAAATGATTCCCTCCTAATAAGCCTTAAATCTCTATCCCCTCCTCTGGAGTCTTGTTTTACATGTTCTAAGGCGATAAACGTAAGGTCTTTAATATCGGAGTTATGTACTTTTTGAAAATGGCGGGGAACACTATGGTTATGTACTTTATTTTTAATGTTCCGCATATGCTCCTGAATTCTCAATTTGAGGTTCCTCTTGGTTTTTCCCACATACACTAGGTTACAGCTGCATCTCAGTAAATACACTATATGCGTGGATTCGCAGGTTACTATATCGGTACAGCTTGGAAGGTTCTTAAAGTTGGATTTGACCCAATTGTACAGTCCTCTGTCGATGTGCTTGCAGCATATGCACCTATTACAAGGGTAGATTCCAGTGCGTTTACCCAGGAACTGCTGTTTAGGTGGTATCGTGGGTCCTGGTTGGGGTTTAAGTTTGCTAGGTGCCAACATATTTTTCAAATTGTTGGCCCTTTTAAAGATCACTGGTGGTTTCCCTGGTAGATGCGGCCCCAAAATAGGGTCCTTAAGTAGGAGATGCCAATGTGCATCTAAGCATTTTCTTATTTTCACATGTTCCTGATTGTATGTTGTTATGAATGGTTTATGCTCTGAGAAGACAGTTGATGAAGTTTTCACTTTATCAGTCAGTAAAAATTCTCTTTCCTGGGTTGATGCCCTAAGTCTGTCCTTTTCTAATAGTGTCTTGTCATATCCTTTTTCTAAAAATTTGGTTAGTAATGAATAGGATTGTTCCCAATAAGAGTCTATAGTGCTACAATTCTTTCTTAAACGTAGAAATTGAGAATAAGGTACTGACTTCTTCCATTGGTTAAGGTGGCAGCTATCCACTGGGATGTAGCTGTTGGCATCTGTCGGTTTAAAAAATGTTCTTGTGATGATATTGTCCTCATTATTTGCTGTTAATACCAGATCCAAGTAATCAATTTCGATCTCATTCTGTTTATAGGTGAATTTGAGATTAAACTCATTGTTCTGGATCCCTTCCACGAATCGATCTGCACTGGTCTTATCCCCATTCCAGATTAGAATGAGGTCGTCAATATACCGTTTGTAATAGACGATTTCAGGATATTTGAATCCGCTATCTAAATAGAGGGACTCTTCCTCCCAACTGTTCATATATATATTAGCGTAGGAGGGGGCTACTTTAGTCCCCATAGCGGTTCCACAGCGCTGCAGGTAATAGTGACCTTCAAATTCAAAATAATTATGGTCAAGTATAAATTCTATTCCCTCCAAAATGAATCCACTTTCCACCTCTGTTATTTGGTCATCTTTCTTTAGAACATCATTGATTGCTCTTAGGCCATTTTTATGTGGGATGCAGGTATATAGGGCTTGTACGTCAATCGTCAACCATCTGAAAGTGTCCCGCCACTGTAATTCTTTCATCTCCCTTAGGAGTTGGGTGGAATCCTTCAAGTGGGAGCGTTGATTCTTGACATATTTCTGTAGTTTCAGATCAAGGTAATGGGACAAATTGGAAGAAAGAGAATTGACTCCCGCCACAATGGGTCGTCCCGGTGGTTCTTCCCTATTTTTGTGGACTTTAGGGAGATGGTAAAACACTGGGATTTTCGGATTCGCTATGTAGATGTATACAAATTCTTCTTTAAGGATTGCTTTATTCAAGTTGGCATTTTTCAGTAAATTCAGTAACTGGTTATTATAGTTGGACGTGGGGTCTCCCTCTAATTTAACATATGTTGTCTCATCTCCAATTAGTTTTTGGGCTTCGTTAATGTATTTGGTTTTGTCCTGTATGACCACTGCTCCTCCCTTGTCGGCCATCTTTATAATGATGTCATCATTGTTTTTCAATTGTTTGAGTGCTTGCTTCTCTTGTGGATCCAGGTTACTGACATTTTGTTTACTAGGTTTGATTTTTCTGAAGTCGTCCTTCACCGACTCAAAGAAAATGTCTATGTGGCTACCTCTCGATTCTATTGGATAATACTTGGAGGGGGGAGCCACTAGAGGTTTTTTTCTTGTGGGATCTTGTTCGAAATTTTTTGGGGGGTTCTTCAAAAAGTGTCTTTTTAATGTTAAACTTCTAATATATCTGTTTAAATCAACGAATAAGTTGAATTTGTCCAGGTGCTGATCGGGGGCAAACTTTAAACCCCTGTTCAGTAGGTTTGCTTCTGATTTAGAAAGGTCCTTCTTGGATAGGTTAATGTAGTTAGTTCTGTTGAATCCATAGGGGCATGATTTGTTCTTTTCTTTTTTGGTGAGTTTACGATATTTTCCTCCTCTACATCCTCTGTTCTTATATATCGTTTCATTCCTTGAGGAGAATCTAGTCTTGTATGAAGGTGGTCCCTCCTTTCTATATTCCTGAAGCTTACTTTTTTTGACTCCCCTAAAAAAGATGTGGAGGGGCGATTTCTATCTGGAGTCGGTGACCTGTAAAATCTTTGACGTCTGGGTTGATAATCCCTATTGGGAGAGGAGTAATATCCATTAGATGATTTTCTTCTTCTTCTCATTTGTGGAGACTGTCTGCGATTTCTGGATCTTGAATGGTAGTAATCATCCTGGTTATTTCTGTAAACCGGTAGTTGAGATCTTACAAACACGTCATTGTCCATCCTTCTAGGTGGTCTCTCTCTTCGTTGTTCATATCTTTGCTCCCTTTTATCAAATCTCTGTGGTATATTTGATGTCCAGTCATGTATCCTTCCACTTACGTAATCGTTCTTATCTCTCAAGAATTTTTTTTGTTTACGTACGATGATCTCATCCTCCAATGTGTCCAATTTACTTTGTAGGTCTTTGACATCTCTATGGAATTCTTCGCTTTTATCGAATTTAGTTAGGGACTTCTCCAATGTCGTAATTTGACCTTCCAATATTGTCAGTTCTTTCTTTCTTTCCTTGACTATTAAGTTGACCAAATTGTTACCGCAGTCCTCAAGGGCTTTATTCCAATTGGAGATGAATTCTTCGTTTTGGGAGATAAAAGTCGGTGTTTTATTAAGGCGAAGGCCCCTAGGGACTCTTCCTACCTCCAAATACTTTTCCAAGGTCACCATATCGTACCAACATTTTAACTCTTTCGTCATGGATTTTTCCATGGAATTCAGGAGATTGTAGTAATCCAAATCATCATCACCATCCCGTTCAGTTAGTTCCAAATCTTCATCAAATATAATTTTATATTTTTGGGAACGATTAGTTCTATCCTTAAATAAGGGCATAGTAAAGAAGCGTGTAGGATTAACCCTCCTAGTTACAATACACACAGACCAATAATCCAATCGCGCTAGATACAGAAAGAATTAGACTATTGGCAGCCTTACCACAGTGTCCCTAGAGGGTTAGGGGACAAATACAACAATCTAAACACACAATTGTGGTATGGCGCCTAAATTGTGTTAGTTTCAAGTCCATAAATGGTGTTTATCCAAATTGACAATCAATGAAACTGCTGTTTTTCTCCAGATATTGTTTTATTGTTTCTTAGAAGTTCACAGGAAACAGGTAAAATACTCCCGACGCGTTTCGTCTAGCAAGACTTCATCAGGGGAATACAATATACAATATACATCTAAAAATACATAAGTACTGAGTTTTAATACAATGTAAAAAAACATTAAAAAACTGTTTTTTAAAAAACTTTTTTAATATATTGTATACAGCGGTTTCACTTATCAGGTAAAAGATTATTACAAAAGAAAAGCTATTACCAAGAAGAAATGGAAAAAAGGAAAACGAGTGGTGGTGATGATGAAAAAGATCAGAAAAATTTATATAATAATTTATATAATAAAAGTGTGAAAAATTATATATATATATATATTTCTATTGTAGTTAAGGTAAGTGTACCTTCGTGGTGTCTAAAGGGTGTTTCCATATGTTAGTGCACCGTGGGTTTTTTTTTTTTTTTTATTATACAATCCATCGTGTGTCAAAACACAATAATAATAATACATACCGTTCTGAGTGTGTGTTTATTAATTAACACGTAGAAAAAAGATTTTTTTAAGGTGCTTTGGTCACCTAAGTGCATGAGACCTACAAATATATACATATACAAATTAGAACTAGAGAAGATGTACTCATAATTTAAAAATACATAAAATTAAAACGATAGAAATTGATAAATATCCTACCATTAAAAATAATTGAAGACTAATTGTCTTCCCCAGTGGTATAATATCCAACAGAATCCTATAATGAGGTATTCACATGTAAATATAGTTGTACTTTTTTACACGGTTGTAATTATACATAACTGTAATGACACATACCCAAGAGAAGGTGTGGTGAATTCTCCTTTGCACTTGGGCTGGGATTATCGTCTACAATTATAATATCATCATATTAAAAATTATTGTTTTAAATTAAATACAAATATAATTAACTCATGCATATATGAACAAAGAAGAAGGGGAGAACGAAATATTTGGGTCTTTTTCCATAAGCACAAGTATACAGCTTTTAGTCCTACAGGTATAGAAATCCTGGAGTAGCATTATCCCTTACCTCTCTCTGGTGTGTCCTACTTCAACTGGGGAAGGCAGCTGAATGAGTGAGAGATCTGGAGGGGTATATATAGTGATTAGATGGTGACCTCACTTCCTCTACAAATTGATTGGTTGGCAGTGTTATAGGTTAATTAGTAGCCATTTAGAGTGGTATTTATTCATTACTTTATATGCATCCTTCCTATTGTTGAAAGTGTCGTATCTAAATGGTCCCCCACTATATTATATTCTCTGCATATCCCTATTAAGTGCTAAATCTACCATTACCCATAATCCATCAGGTTTACCCATAATTCCCTACGTGGGACGGGTGTAAATAAATAATATCCAAAATCCCTGGAGGAAACTGTATTAGTATAAAAAGAAGAGCTCCATATGTAAAGGGGATGGCGGGGAACCTACTCCCCTGAGTTGAATTGTGTACCTCACTCTCTGATCTTAGATCCGAGAGGAGCACAGTGTAGCGTTAAACCGCTATACTAGCGGCCGCTTACTTCCGGCTTGCGTTTCACCTAGCCGGATATGCGGTCCAAACGGTGGCCATTTTAGGACGCTACGTGACCGTCTTTTAGAAGCCGGCTGGAAGTTATCTTCAGGCTTGCGTTCCACCTCAATAGATATGCGGTTCAAGCCGAATCCCTATTAGACAGCGGAAAAATTAGTGTTTCATAGGTACTGTGGTGCGTTCTACCCATTCTTAAAAAGCTGTAAATGGCTGTATCAATGATGTATAGCTGGAAAAAGGCTTCAACATGTTAAATTTAGGATGATAGGAAATATTAAGAGATAATAATTACTCTCATTCATACCTGTAGTACTTTACAAATTAATCATGTTATATCACTTTGCACATAATATACATATATATATATGGAGTACAGCATCAAGTAATAAAATAGTAGTGATTGAGTCTAAATCAATACAGAATCCATAAAGTCCATTGATCTTAGTTTAGCACATTATAGTATATTGGCTAATTTTTGAAAACTACACAGTGGATCTAATAAAGGTTTTTTAATAGGCTATTTATATTATAATCCGAATTTTAAAGGAAGGCCGTCATTTCTATTGTCTCATTCAGACCATTCGGAATCAAAGAGTTTAGCGAATAGATCCAAAATGATTCCCTCCTAATAAGCCTTAAATCTCTATCCCCTCCTCTGGAGTCTTGTTTTACATGTTCTAAGGCGATAAACGTAAGGTCTTTAATATCGGAGTTATGTACTTTTTGAAAATGGCGGGGAACACTATGGTTATGTACTTTATTTTTAATGTTCCGCATATGCTCCTGAATTCTCAATTTGAGGTTCCTCTTGGTTTTTCCCACATACACTAGGTTACAGCTGCATCTCAGTAAATACACTATATGCGTGGATTCGCAGGTTACTATATCGGTACAGCTTGGAAGGTTCTTAAAGTTGGATTTGACCCAATTGTACAGTCCTCTGTCGATGTGCTTGCAGCATATGCACCTATTACAAGGGTAGATTCCAGTACGTTTACCCAGGAACTGCTGTTTAGGTGGTATCGTGGGTCCTGGTTGGGGTTTAAGTTTGCTAGGTGCCAACATATTTTTCAAATTGTTGGCCCTTTTAAAGATCACTGGTGGTTTCCCTGGTAGATGCGGCCCCAAAATAGGGTCCTTAAGTAGGAGATGCCAATGTGCATCTAAGCATTTTCTTATTTTCACATGTTCCTGATTGTATGTTGTTATGAATGGTTTATGCTCTGAGAAGACAGTTGATGAAGTTTTCACTTTATCAGTCAGTAAAAATTCAAATTGAGAATTCAGGAGCATATGCGGAACATTAAAAATAAAGTACATAACCATAGTGTTCCCCGCCATTTTCAAAAAGTACATAACTCCGATATTAAAGACCTTACGTTTATCGCCTTAGAACATGTAAAACAAGACTCCAGAGGAGGGGATAGAGATTTAAGGCTTATTAGGAGGGAATCATTTTGGATCTATTCGCTAAACTCTTTGATTCCGAATGGTCTGAATGAGACAATAGAAATGACGGCCTTCCTTTAAAATTCGGATTATAATATAAATAGCCTATTAAAAAACCTTTATTAGATCCACTGTGTAGTTTTCAAAAATTAGCCAATATACTATAATGTGCTAAACTAAGATCAATGGACTTTATGGATTCTGTATTGATTTAGACTCAATCACTACTATTTTATTACTTGATGCTGTACTCCATATATATATATGTATATTATGTGCAAAGTGATATAACATGATTAATTTGTAAAGTACTACAGGTATGAATGAGAGTAATTATTATCTCTTAATATTTCCTATCATCCTAAATTTAACATGTTGAAGCCTTTTTCCAGCTATACATCATTGATACAGCCATTTACAGCTTTTTAAGAATGGGTAGAACGCACCACAGTACCTATGAAACACTCATTTTTCCGCTGTCTAATAGGGATTCGGCTTGAACCGCATATCTATTGAGGTGGAACGCAAGCCTGAAGATAACTTCCAGCCGGCTTCTAAAAGACGGTCACGTAGCGACCTAAAATGGCCACCGTTTGGACCGCATATCCGGCTAGGTGAAACGCAAGCCGGAAGTAAGCGGCCGCTAGTATAGCGGTTTAACGCTACACTGTGCTCCTCTCGGATCTAAGATCAGAGAGTGAGGTACACAATTCAACTCAGGGGAGTAGGTTCCCCGCCATCCCCTTTACATATGGAGCTCTTCTTTTTATACTAATACAGTTTCCTCCAGGGATTTTGGATATTATTTATTTACACCCGTCCCACGTAGGGAATTATGGGTAAACCTGATGGATTATGGGTAATGGTAGATTTAGCACTTAATAGGGATATGCAGAGAATATAATATAGTGGGGGACCATTTAGATACGACACTTTCAACAATAGGAAGGATGCATATAAAGTAATGAATAAATACCACTCTAAATGGCTACTAATTAACCTATAACACTGCCAACCAATCAATTTGTAGAGGAAGTGAGGTCACCATCTAATCACTATATATACCCCTCCAGATCTCTCACTCATTCAGCTGCCTTCCCCAGTTGAAGTAGGACACACCAGAGAGAGGTAAGGGATAATGCTACTCCAGGATTTCTATACCTGTAGGACTAAAAGCTGTATACTTGTTCTTATGGAAAAAGACCCAAATATTTCGTTCTCCCCTTCTTCTTTGTTCATATATGCATGAGTTAATTATATTTGTATTTAATTTAAAACAATAATTTTTAATATGATGATATTATAATTGTAGACGATAATCCCAGCCCAAGTGCAAAGGAGAATTCACCACACCTTCTCTTGGGTATGTGTCATTACAGTTATGTATAATTACAACCGTGTAAAAAAGTACAACTATATTTACATGTGAATACCTCATTATAGGATTCTGTTGGATATTATACCACTGGGGAAGACAATTAGTCTTCAATTATTTTTAATGGTAGGATATTTATCAATTTCTATCGTTTTAATTTTATGTATTTTTAAATTATGAGTACATCTTCTCTAGTTCTAATTTGTATATGTATATATTTGTAGGTCTCATGCACTTAGGTGACCAAAGCACCTTAAAAAAATCTTTTTTCTACGTGTTAATTAATAAACACACACTCAGAACGGTATGTATTATTATTATTGTGTTTTGACACACGATGGATTGTATAATAAAAAAAAAAAAAAAAAAAAAAAACCCACGGTGCACTAACATATGGAAACACCCTTTAGACACCACGAAGGTACACTTACCTTAACTACAATAGAAATATATATATATATAATTTTTCACACTTTTATTATTTAAATTATTATATAAATTTTTCTGATCTTTTTCATCATCACCACCACTCGTTTTCCTTTTTTCCATTTCTTCTTGGTAATAGCTTTTCTTTTGTAATAATCTTTTACCTGATAAGTGAAACCGCTGTATACAATATATTAAAAAAGTTTTTTAAAAAACAGTTTTTTAATGTTTTTTTACATTGTATTAAAACTCAGTACTTATGTATTTTTAGATGTATATTGTATTCCCCTGATGAAGTCTTGCTAGACGAAACGCGTCGGGAGTATTTTACCTGTTTCCTGTGAACTTCTAAGAAACAATAAAACAATATCTGGAGAAAAACAGCAGTTTCATTGATTGTCAATTTGGATAAACACCATTTATGGACTTGAAACTAACACAATTTAGGCGCCATACCACAATTGTGTGTTTAGATTGTTGTATTTGTCCCCTAACCCTCTAGGGACACTGTGGTAAGGCTGCCAATAGTCTAATTCTTTCTGTATCTAGCGCGATTGGATTATTGGTCTGTGTGTATTGTAACTAGGAGGGTTAATCCTACACGCTGCTTTACTATGCCCTTATTTAAGGATAGAACTAATCGTTCCCAAAAATATAAAATTATATTTGATGAAGATTTGGAACTAACTGAACGGGATGGTGATGATGATTTGGATTACTACAATCTCCTGAATTCCATGGAAAAATCCATGACGAAAGAGTTAAAATGTTGGTACGATATGGTGACCTTGGAAAAGTATTTGGAGGTAGGAAGAGTCCCTAGGGGCCTTCGCCTTAATAAAACACCGACTTTTATCTCCCAAAACGAAGAATTCATCTCCAATTGGAATAAAGCCCTTGAGGACTGCGGTAACAATTTGGTCAACTTAATAGTCAAGGAAAGAAAGAAAGAACTGACAATATTGGAAGGTCAAATTACGACATTGGAGAAGTCCCTAACTAAATTCGATAAAAGCGAAGAATTCCATAGAGATGTCAAAGACCTACAAAGTAAATTGGACACATTGGAGGATGAGATCATCGTACGTAAACAAAAAAAATTCTTGAGAGATAAGAACGATTACGTAAGTGGAAGGATACATGACTGGACATCAAATATACCACAGAGATTTGATAAAAGGGAGCAAAGATATGAACAACGAAGAGAGAGACCACCTAGAAGGATGGACAATGACGTGTTTGTAAGATCTCAACTACCGGTTTACAGAAATAACCAGGATGATTACTACCATTCAAGATCCAGAAATCGCAGACAGTCTCCACAAATGAGAAGAAGAAGAAAATCATCTAATGGATATTACTCCTCTCCCAATAGGGATTATCAACCCAGACGTCAAAGATTTTACAGGTCACCGACTCCAGATAGAAATCGCCCCTCCACATCTTTTTTAGGGGAGTCAAAAAAAGTAAGCTTCAGGAATATAGAAAGGAGGGACCACCTTCATACAAGACTAGATTCTCCTCAAGGAATGAAACGATATATAAGAACAGAGGATGTAGAGGAGGAAAATATCGTAAACTCACCAAAAAAGAAAAGAACAAATCATGCCCCTATGGATTCAACAGAACTAACTACATTAACCTATCCAAGATTGACCTTTCTAAATCAGAAGCAAACCTACTGAACAGGGGTTTAAAGTTTGCCCCCGATCAGCACCTGGACAAATTCAACTTATTCGTTGATTTAAACAGATATATTAGAAGTTTAACATTAAAAAGACACTTTTTGAAGAACCCCCCAAAAAATTTCGAACAAGATCCCACAAGAAAAAAACCTCTAGTGGCTCCCCCCTCCAAGTATTATCCAATAGAATCGAGAGGTAGCCACATAGACATTTTCTTTGAGTCGGTGAAGGACGACTTCAGAAAAATCAAACCTAGTAAACAAAATGTCAGTAACCTGGATCCACAAGAGAAGCAAGCACTCAAACAATTGAAAAACAATGATGACATCATTATAAAGATGGCCGACAAGGGAGGAGCAGTGGTCATACAGGACAAAACCAAATACATTAACGAAGCCCAAAAACTAATTGGAGATGAGACAACATATGTTAAATTAGAGGGAGACCCCACGTCCAACTATAATAACCAGTTACTGAATTTACTGAAAAATGCCAACTTGAATAAAGCAATCCTTAAAGAAGAATTTTTATACATCTACATAGCGAATCCGAAAATCCCAGTGTTTTACCATCTCCCTAAAGTCCACAAAAATAGGGAAGAACCACCGGGACGACCCATTGTGGCGGGAGTCAATTCTCTTTCTTCCAATTTGTCCCATTACCTTGATCTGAAACTACAGAAATATGTCAAGAATCAACGCTCCCACTTGAAGGATTCCACCCAACTCCTAAGGGAGATGAAAGAATTACAGTGGCGGGACACTTTCAGATGGTTGACGATTGACGTACAAGCCCTATATACCTGCATCCCACATAAAAATGGCCTAAGAGCAATCAATGATGTTCTAAAGAAAGATGACCAAATAACAGAGGTGGAAAGTGGATTCATTTTGGAGGGAATAGAATTTATACTTGACCATAATTATTTTGAATTTGAAGGTCACTATTACCTGCAGCGCTGTGGAACCGCTATGGGGACTAAAGTAGCCCCCTCCTACGCTAATATATATGAACAGTTGGGAGGAAGAGTCCCTCTATTTAGATAGCGGATTCAAATATCCTGAAATCGTCTATTACAAACGGTATATTGACGACCTCATTCTAATCTGGAATGGGGATAAGACCAGCGCAGATCGATTCGTGGAAGGGATCCAGAACAATGAGTTTAATCTCAAATTCACCTATAAACAGAATGAGATCGAAATTGATTACTTGGATCTGGTATTAACAGCAAATAATGAGGACAATATCATCACGAGAACATTTTTTAAACCGACAGATGCCAACAGCTACATCCCAGTGGATAGCTGCCACCTTAACCAATGGAAGAAGTCAGTACCTTATTCTCAATTTCTACGTTTAAGAAAGAATTGTAGCACTATAGACTCTTATTGGGAACAATCCTATTCATTACTAACCAAATTTTTAGAAAAAGGATATGACAAGACACTAATAGAAAAGGACAGACTTAGGGCATCAACCCAGGAAAGAGAATTTTTACTGACTGATAAAGTGAAAACTTCATCAACTGTCTTCTCAGAGCATAAACCATTCATAACAACATACAATCAGGAACATGTGAAAATAAGAAAATGCTTAGATGCACATTGGCATCTCCTACTTAAGGACCCTATTTTGGGGCCGCATCTACCAGGGAAACCACCAGTGATCTTTAAAAGGGCCAACAATTTGAAAAATATGTTGGCACCTAGCAAACTTAAACCCCAACCAGGACCCACGATACCACCTAAACAGCAGTTCCTGGGTAAACGTACTGGAATCTACCCTTGTAATAGGTGCATATGCTGCAAGCACATCGACAGAGGACTGTACAATTGGGTCAAATCCAACTTTAAGAACCTTCCAAGCTGTACCGATATAGTAACCTGCGAATCCACGCATATAGTGTATTTACTGAGATGCAGCTGTAACCTAGTGTATGTGGGAAAAACCAAGAGGAACCTCAAATTGAGAATTCAGGAGCATATGCGGAACATTAAAAATAAAGTACATAACCATAGTGTTCCCCGCCATTTTCAAAAAGTACATAACTCCGATATTAAAGACCTTACGTTTATCGCCTTAGAACATGTAAAACAAGACTCCAGAGGAGGGGATAGAGATTTAAGGCTTATTAGGAGGGAATCATTTTGGATCTATTCGCTAAACTCTTTGATTCCGAATGGTCTGAATGAGACAATAGAAATGACGGCCTTCCTTTAAAATTCGGATTATAATATAAATAGCCTATTAAAAAACCTTTATTAGATCCACTGTGTAGTTTTCAAAAATTAGCCAATATACTATAATGTGCTAAACTAAGATCAATGGACTTTATGGATTCTGTATTGATTTAGACTCAATCACTACTATTTTATTACTTGATGCTGTACTCCATATATATATATGTATATTATGTGCAAAGTGATATACAGATGGGTCTTTTGCCATCCTTGCTGGCGGGTCGCCAGAACGTACGCGCTGGCGACCCGCCAGCAGCCTCGCCAGCGAGGAGACTGAGACGCGCGTGCGTCTCACGCGCACGCGCGTCTCAGTCTCCGGCGCTAGCGCGACGGAAACCCTGTCCGTCTCCGCCTCAGGGAGACGGACAGGGCTAGGGGGGTTAGTGGGGGGTGCGGGCAGGCGGCGGGGACCCCGGGTTACCGCCGGCAAGCCGGCGGGGACCCGGGGGAACGCATCGAAGCGCCGTCGGAAGGGGACGCGCGCGCCTCTCGTGCGCGCGCGTCCGCTTCTCACCGTCGCCATGGCGCTGGCGGGGGATGGCGGCTGGCGACACCAGCGCCATCCCCTGCAAAGATGGGACAAGACCCATCTGTAACATGATTAATTTGTAAAGTACTACAGGTATGAATGAGAGTAATTATTATCTCTTAATATTTCCTATCATCCTAAATTTAACATGTTGAAGCCTTTTTCCAGCTATACATCATTGATACAGCCATTTACAGCTTTTTAAGAATGGGTAGAACGCACCACAGTACCTATGAAACACTAATTTTTCCGCTGTCTAATAGGGATTCGGCTTGAACCGCATATCTATTGAGGTGGAACGCAAGCCTGAAGATAACTTCCAGCCGGCTTCTAAAAGACGGTCACGTAGCGACCTAAAATGGCCACCGTTTGGACCGCATATCCGGCTAGGTGAAACGCAAGCCGGAAGTAAGCGGCCGCTAGTATAGCGGTTTAACGCTACACTGTGCTCCTCTCGGATCTAAGATCAGAGAGTGAGGTACACAATTCAACTCAGGGGAGTAGGTTCCCCGCCATCCCCTTTACATATGGAGCTCTTCTTTTTATACTAATACAGTTTCCTCCAGGGATTTTGGATATTATTTATTTACACCCGTCCCACGTAGGGAATTATGGGTAAACCTGATGGATTATGGGTAATGGTAGATTTAGCACTTAATAGGGATATGCAGAGAATATAATATAGTGGGGGACCATTTAGATACGACACTTTCAACAATAGGAAGGATGCATATAAAGTAATGAATAAATACCACTCTAAATGGCTACTAATTAACCTATAACACTGCCAACCAATCAATTTGTAGAGGAAGTGAGGTCACCATCTAATCACTATATATACCCCTCCAGATCTCTCACTCATTCAGCTGCCTTCCCCAGTTGAAGTAGGACACACCAGAGAGAGGTAAGGGATAATGCTACTCCAGGATTTCTATACCTGTAGGACTAAAAGCTGTATACTTGTTCTTATGGAAAAAGACCCAAATATTTCGTTCTCCCCTTCTTCTTTGTTCATATATGCATGAGTTAATTATATTTGTATTTAATTTAAAACAATAATTTTTAATATGATGATATTATAATTGTAGACGATAATCCCAGCCCAAGTGCAAAGGAGAATTCACCACACCTTCTCTTGGGTATGTGTCATTACAGTTATGTATAATTACAACCGTGTAAAAAAGTACAACTATATTTACATGTGAATACCTCATTATAGGATTCTGTTGGATATTATACCACTGGGGAAGACAATTAGTCTTCAATTATTTTTAATGGTAGGATATTTATCAATTTCTATCGTTTTAATTTTATGTATTTTTAAATTATGAGTACATCTTCTCTAGTTCTAATTTGTATATGTATATATTTGTAGGTCTCATGCACTTAGGTGACCAAAGCACCTTAAAAAAATCTTTTTTCTACGTGTTAATTAATAAACACACACTCAGAACGGTATGTATTATTATTATTGTGTTTTGACACACGATGGATTGTATAATAAAAAAAAAAAAAAAAAAAAAACCCACGGTGCACTAACATATGGAAACACCCTTTAGACACCACGAAGGTACACTTACCTTAACTACAATAGAAATATATATATATATAATTTTTCACACTTTTATTATATAAATTATTATATCAATTTTTCTGATCTTTTTCATCATCACCACCACTCGTTTTCCTTTTTTCCATTTCTTCTTGGTAATAGCTTTTCTTTTGTAATAATCTTTTACCTGATAAGTGAAACCGCTGTATACAATATATTAAAAAAGTTTTTTAAAAAACAGTTTTTTAATGTTTTTTTACATTGTATTAAAACTCAGTACTTATGTATTTTTAGATGTATATTGTATATTGTATTCCCCTGATGAAGTCTTGCTAGACGAAACGCGTCGGGAGTATTTTACCTGTTTCCTGTGAACTTCTAAGAAACAATAAAACAATATCTGGAGAAAAACAGCAGTTTCATTGATTGTCAATTTGGATAAACACCATTTATGGACTTGAAACTAACACAATTTAGGCGCCATACCACAATTGTGTGTTTATATATATATATATATATATATATATATATATATATATATATATATATATATATGTTAAATCCTAATATATCCCAAAACAATGGATAATAAGTGAGTTTCGCAGTTTAATGGCGCTCACCCGGGTCCCAGCTGCCTCCACCACCGCCGGTTTTTCTAGCCGCCCCGACCCCCCTTTCCTGAACCCTGAAGAGGAGATGGGCAGGGACCCGCTGCCCTGCCGCTGAGAGACTGGGACGCACGTGTGTCTCACATGCAGTTTAATTGGGTCCCTGTCCGCCAGCACTCAGTTCTGTCAGGCGCTGAGCAAGGAAAAGGGGCAATACATCTGTACCTAACTACGGGTGAACCAATGTGTAGCACCATGTAGTGAACCTTATCAGCGTATCTCTCATGCTAAACTGATACCCTTATGGTGGTATCCTTTGCAGTACTAAGGGCCTTATTCTAGTTCACTCTTTATGACAAAATCCTTCTTAGATCCATGTGCACTGCAGGGGGCAGATGTAACGTGCAGAGAAAATTCGATTTGGGTGAGTTATTTTGTTTCTGTGCAGGGTAAATACTGGCTGCTTTATTTTTACACTGCAATATACATCTCACTTTGAAGTAAAACCCCTCCCAAATCTAACTCACTCTGCACAAGTAACATCTGCCCCACCTGCAGTGCACATGGTTTTGTCCATCTAAGAAGGATTTTGTCAGAAAGAGTGAACTAGAATAACCCCCTCAGTACTTAAACAACAGTCTCATTAACCAGGTATCATTCCTGTAAACCCTTCCGTTTATTGAAAATAATTACACAAGACTTGGTATATATTCTGGAGCAGGGGTACAATACTATACAGCACAATGGGCAGTGCCTCTGGCCATAGTAACCCTGTTTCAGCCATAACTTTACCCAGTTTTTTCTTAATAGTACCAATTAGTCTTTCAAACTTTGCACTTGCTTGGGGTTGATAGGGAGAATGAAGTTTACCATTAAATCCCAGGAGTTTACACATGACTTGGAAGATTTCCCCAATTAAATGAGTGCCTCTGTCACTCTCAGTAACCTTTGGGATACCATACCTACAAATAAATTATTGACATATTTTCTTTGCAGTAACAGTAGCAATGTTGGTGGCAGCAGGGAATGCCTCCACCCAATTGGAAAACATGTCAACACAAACTAACACATACTTTGAATTCCTACAGGGTGGCAACTGTATGAAGTCAATTTGTATTACCTGAAAATGGCCTTCCGTATGAGGGATGTGGGATGGCTTTGTTGGAATGGTTTTCCCAATGTTCTTTCTCAAACAGGTTAGTCATGACATTGCCACTCTACCTGCTTATGAGGCGAACCCTGGGGCACACCAATATGCCTTGACCAATTTGCACATACCTTCCCTGCCAAGATGGGTCAGCCCATGAGCCGCCTCTGCCAGGACAGGAAGGTATGCTCTGGGGGTCACTGATTTTCCATGTCCATCTCTATAGAGTGCGGTGAACTCTTGGCCACACCCCTTCGACTTCCAAACCGCCCTCTCCTGTGGGGAACACAAATTCTGCATCTCTGTGAGTTTGGATGTAGATATCATGATAAATGAACAAATGTTTACAGGAGAAAAAAAATATTAGCTGCTTCATCAGCACGGCTTTTACCACGGGACACCTGATCCTTATATGATGTATGGGCCTTGCATTTGATAACAGCCACCCTGTCTGGTAGCTGGATAGCCACCATAAGTCTCTTAATGTATGACTCATGCGCCACTGGTTTGCCAATTGCCGCCATGAATTTTCAGAGGTGCCATAGAGCCCCGAAATCATGCACTGTTCCCAGAAGCATATGTAGAGTTGATATATATATATATATTGACTGATTTCCCTTCTGCCAGTTCACATGCCTTGGTCAGTGCCACCAGTTCCGCTACTTGTTCAGAGTGAGGTGTTCCAAGGGGTTCAGTCTCCACAATACATTCTCCATATACCACCGCATTGCCTGTGCACAGCTCTCCCATTTTCCTTTTTTTTAAATTGAGTAATTTTTATTGATTTTACAAAAGAAAACAAATCAAAACAACAGACAGCAGTGCTACCGTAGATACGTATAGGAATGGTAACATATATATATATAGTAAAACATACATACATAATCACGTATATGGATTTAAGGATATAGGAAACAAATATTGGCCTTTAAGAACAATGATCAGTAGACGTTAGCCCAGAGGCGCCATCCGGGTCGTCGTGGAACATTAAAGTGTAAGGAGGTATAAATATAGAATTGTGGTGCATGAAGAAACATTAAGCACCATCAAGCTGCAACACAAAACAGTCAACAGTCGAAAGCACTACTGTCTACACTAAAATAACCCTCTATCCCACTAACAATATTAAAGAAAACCACCCAGAAAGCCCAAGACAAACCTCCCACATAACCTTCCACCCTGTACAACCCACCCCCAACTCAGGCGTACTTGGAGCCCTTTAACCATACTTCCCCTATTCTAAAACTAACTCTAATAGATACCCCATTAACTACTATGAACTAGAGGAGGGAGTAAATCAGTGGCCCATATCTAAAACAAAGTTAAGATATCCCTTGCCAAAAAATCCAATTTACCCCTCCCACCCACCCGACTATCTTACCCACCCAACCACCCATCCACCCAACTAGAGGATAATAGACGCATGGACTGGCAGGGGCAATGGACAAATAATAATATAACGGAGCAAGCGCAGTGATGCAGAAGGGCAATTTGAACCGGCCAGTGCCAGCTACATTCAACGAATGTGTATAACAGATTCCCGTATCAATTTTAGTGTATAACACAGACTTAACATAGAAGGAACATTAAGTCACTAGAACCTAGAACTAGTCACTAGAACTATATTCAGGCATGGCGGAGTAGCCAATAGATCAAAAAAATGAGCACAGGGGTGTGAAACAAGAAGTCCTGCTAGGCTCTCCTCTTCCACAAAGTCATAAGGAGAGCAGTCCCTCCATCATATACCATAGCTTCAGACATTCGTGAATGAACCGAATGGGAGCCAGGATGTCCACGTAACCAAGGCCAGGAGTTAAGAACAGCCCAAATAAACAATAAATGAGGCTTTTGGAGGTTCCCTTCAGCTTCCACATGCAGTACAGGGAGATGGTAGATATCTGAAAATCGGAGCAAGGTCGTCAGGGAGCACTCCTCCATGGGGCAATCAGTCTCAGGATCTGTGCAAGCTGTAGGACCACGGCCACATGGAATAACTTCCCCAACAGAAACCTCATATTTATTACAAGTATAGGAGAGGAAATTCGCTGAGACAGGGTAGCAATTGTCCACATAGAACGAGGAGGCCATCAGAGAGAGCTCATCCAGGGTACAGTGTGGAGCCTTTTCAGTATGGGCAGGAGGTCCACGGCTCAGAAATATAGGCATATCCTTGGGAGTACAGGAGATTGAAAGGGCATCCCCCTGCACTGCAGCAATCTTGGCAAGGAGTCTATCAGCAGAGGCATAAATAGTCTGTAGGATAAGCTGTACAGAGGCTGCCATGTCAAGTTGTATAGGAGATGAAACTGCACTTAGAGCATATAGGGTAACAAAAACTGTATGCTGGTGGTCAAAAACACAAAAAGAATCAGGGCACATCGACGGTGGCTAGCACACCGCCAAAAACAGTAGGATGGTAGTGATCATAGAAACTGTATGTCAGGCCAGACTGTGCAGGAGGGTGAAAAAAAAAACATTTTTTAAAGTATCCCACATTTCCTGAGCATTTATCCCCTCAAAAACTGTTTCCCACACAATTTTTGTTAGGGCTTCTCTGAATAATTCGAAGTTAGCTTTCTGAAGTTTAGTATTTTTGCCAATCCTTTATGACGTAATTTACTGAAGTTGATTTCCAGTGAAACCATATTGTGGTCACTGTTCCCTAGATGTTCAATTACTTTTGTGTTTGAAATTAAATCTATGTTATTTGTTAATACCAAATCCAATAATGCCTTATTACGAGTTGGAGCTTCTATAGTTTGTGTGATAAACTGGTCTTTAAGTAAGCTTAGGAACCCACTGCTTCTTGCTGTTTTACATGTTTCGTTTTTCCAATCAATATCAGGTAAATTAAAATCCCCCATAATTAATACCTGACCCTGATCTGATGATTCTTTATTTTGGTTTAAAAGAAGAGACTCGTCCCCTTCGTTTATGTTTGGTGGTCTATAGCATAACCCTTTTCAAATTATTTTAGTTTTTTTGTAATTTGACGGTTATCTCTGCCCACACGGCCTCCTTGTAGTCTTCCTCTGTACCTGTGCTCATTTCTTTCTCACACGATGTTAAGTTATTTTTTACATATAGGCACACCCCCGCCCTTTCTATTTTCCCTGTCTTTTCTGTAGAGTGTATATCCCTCCATGCATAATGCCCAATTGTGCGACTCATTACACCATGTTTCTGTAATACTAATAATGTCATAATCATCCATAGTGACCACAGTTTCAAGTTCCCCGATTTTACCTGCTAAGCTTCTTGCATTAGCCAGTAGGCATTTTAATTTATGTTTATTTTTATTTGCATCCCTAACATTATGTTGAATTTCTGGACTTATTTGTATTCCTTACTAACTTCCTTGTACCAACCTCCCTCTTAGTAGACTCTCTACAGCCCTCCCCACCATTCCCACTGTCCGACATATTTACAGTTTTGAGACTTCTTCCTATGTCTTTAACTCCTTCCCATACCCTAAGGTCATCTGTACCTAAGAGCTGTAATGAGGTAAGATTACTGTTACTACATAATATTCCTGGAGCACCCCGAGAAATACCCACGATATTACCCTTATTGGTACCCTGGACATTGCCTGTAACTATGTACTCCCTCCTCATCCTCCCCCAAACTGATTCTTGACCCCAATCCTACTATTCTCACTATGGGTCCCATAGTATCTAGCTATTCCCACCCTCCCATTGCCTAGTTTAAAATCTCCTCCAACCCTCTAACCATCCTTCCCCCCAGCACCACAGCCCCCTCCTCATTCAGATGCAATCCATCACAGCAAAAAAGATGGTGCCTGACCGAGAAGTCCGCCCAGTATTCCATGAACACAAATCCCTCCTTCCTACACCAATCCTTTAGCCACACGTTTACCTCCCTGATCTCCCTCTGCCTCCCTGAGCTAGCGCATGGCAATGGTGATAATTCTGAGAATATTACCCTAGATGTCCTCGCCTTTAATTTCATAACTAATTCCCTATACTCTTTCTTGAGGACATCCCACCTACCATTAACTTTGTCGGTACCGATGTGTACCAAGACTGCTGGGTTACTCCCAGCCCCACCCAACAATCTGTCTACTTGGTCCGCGATGTGCCGTACCCAAGCACCCGGTAGACAACTGAATGTACGGTGATCATGGTCCCCATAGCAGATTGCCCTGTCTGTTCTCCTGATGATAGTATCCCCTACCACCACTATCTGACTTTGCACCTCCCTGTCTGTCATCCCATTAGAGCTAGAGGGACCACTCCTCTGGTTGCTAGAGGGAACAGTCTCCTCCAGCTCCATCATTTTGTCACTATCCACCACCAAAACTTCGTCCAACCGGGTGAATTTATTCGGGTGTGATAGATCCGAGATGCCCTTGTGCATACGTACTGCGAACCGTACACATGCACAGTATCAATGTTGATATTAAAATAACCAGATGGATAATAATTGAAGTGCGCAGTTTACGGACAGTAAACTAATGACCTATTATACCTAGCTATGTGCGAACAAAGCATAGTGCAGCGTAGCGAACCTTATCCGTGTATACAACACGCTATACCGATACCAATGATGCGGTATCCTTTCGCAGTACTTAGTACTTAAATGTGAGTACAAGTTTGAGGACAATTTCCTTTAACCCCTTGTCGATAAATGCAAATAAAAGCAAAGACTCGGTATAGATTACGGAATTAGGGGATAAAGTCCCTGTAACATGTATTTCAGTCCCTAATGGACAACAGGGGGTTACAGAGATATAGAAACAATATAACTCAGTTTACAGTTGGTTACACAATACAAAGTATGTTCTATGCTTCTAAGGGAAAAACAACAGATATAAAAACAATCAGCCACACTACAGAATATACATACAGGAATGCAACAGTTACCGTCTCATCAATAGCGCTGACGCAACCCGGTCCGAGCTCACTATATTCTGTCCAGAATATAGCCCAGGGGAGTAGAGGAGGAATAGTGAGTGTGAGTTCAGGTCGTGCTAGAACTCTTATAGTGTCCAGGTAAATGGGGCAGAGAGGGTCTCCATTGGTCAGGATATCAGGTGCCGCTTCTTGTGGATTGGTGCACGGGAATGCAATTTCTGTGTCTTTGTCTTCAGAAGTCATCATAGGGGGTCGTAAATCAACACTACAGACCAGCAAGATCCAGATCTTCTAGTTACACTGACATCATGGCAAAGTGACCATTAATTATGGATTTTATCCCTAACTGTCGGCCGTTAGGAGTTGCAAACTTTTAACAAGGACTGGAGCGCTGTGCATGAGAGACGGAACATATAGATGAGAAATATGTAAGGGAATGATCGTGTGATACCAAAGAAACTATGTGCTGTGAATTAAAGCCAGATTTTATATATTTTATTACTTGTGAGGGTGAGATATGAATTTATGTGTATTAGAATGGAAGCACACTGGGTTCGCCTGATTACAAAACCGGGTTCCTATACGTTATTTGCGTAACTCTGCGAACCAAGATGGCGTCCATACCACTCTAAAATGGCGTGCATGTAACTCGACTTTGACAGTCCACCCTTTGACAGTAAAAGTAAAACTGTCAAAGCTCAACATTTTCCTAAAACACAAATTCATAATCCTAACAGAAATTATTTGGGATATCTGAATGTATACATAAAAGGGAAAGAAACCATTGTGCGCTATGTCCAATCCTAGACTATGGATAAATGGGGACCTCATTAACAATTTATTAATTGGTGGCGAGGGGTAATAATATACAGATTTTGGGACAAAAATAAAAACAGGGGCGTTACATTGATTTACATTTTCAGATATGGTATTCTTCCATGGATGATGGTTTTGATCATAAGGTCATATACCAAACCCTACTCTTCCTTGGTGTCTCTTGTTCTTATACATATGGTTTATGTACGTTTTCATCATCACTATAAAACCTCGTTACCAAACTCCGGTTCTTTGTAACGCATCAGGCTTACGTAGAGATTCTATCTCAACCTAATCTGGGTTGTGTAATACACTCTCAGAACCCTGTACCATGTCTCCTATGCTTTGAAGCAATGTAAAAACAAAATGTCCTTGAAATGAATGGGGAATAAAAAAAAAGAACCAAACAGGGGGAAAACAAAACTGTTGATAGTAGTCCTTCCAACCTTTTTACCAGTGGGCTTTGTCACAGTCATTTTGTAGCTTGTACAGGTTGCTTGACCTTTGCTGCTCTTCATTCCTCTTAGAATAATGCCTCTCGCGATATTTTAATTCTTTCACTCTTAATATAAGGAACGTACCCCTGTCTCTCTTTCTGCGACTGTCATTAAGGTAGTGCTGGTCAACAAGACTTAGTATGATCTTTCTCAATGGTCTACCTGTGTGTGGCAAATCAGGGGAAACTACACAATCTACTGGTTTATGGTTATGACAGTTCTCAACAGGCATGTCAGGTGTCAACAAATTCTTCTTTGCAATAATTTTAGATGTTGGTTCATCTTTAATTTGAGTTGAAGAAAAAAAAAGTTCATGGTTATTTCTAAGATCTTCCTGTGGAGCTATCATGACGTGTGGCTGCCGGCCAAGCAATGTTTTGATGGGGAAAAATGAGGTGGAGCTCTGAGAGTGATTCTACTACTATAAAGTGCAATGGGCAGTGCCCCTGGCCATAGCAACTCTGTTTCAGCCATAACTTTACCCAGTTTGTTCTTGATAGTACCCTTCACCCTCTCCACCTTAGCAGTTACTTGGGATCAGTAGGGCGTATGGAGTTTACTATCAATCCCTAACAGTTTACAGGTTGCTGGGTTTACACTATTACGCATTTTACTGGTAATATTTTATAAAAATCATCAATGCAATTTCCCATTTAGTGAACTTGGCTGATGAGTCTTTGTCATGTTTGGGCGGAATTATAGGAGTGTCCAGACTAGATGAGGAGCATAAACAGTTAAAACAACAGTCTTGTTTACCGATAGTGCTATGGCAACACCACTATGTAGACAAGAAGAAATTGTTCGAGCAACTGGGTTTTAATTTTATGCACTGCAGTACGGTATTGGTCAGCTGGCATCACCAGGCTTTCGAAGTCACTACTTTTGTCGCATACCCAGCAGATTCTTTGCAGTAAAATCACATGGTTTCCTCTGTTCAGGCATTCCCAGGGCAGGGGTTTTTAGTCAGACTTGCTTCTAATTTCTAAGAAAGACACCAAACACAACAACCATAACAACAGGTTCGTTTTAGCATGAAGAACCGGATTTGGTTTATCTGACACAATTTGTTTCCTGCATTGACAATGCCAAACCAGAGAAACCTGAGATTCCATCTTGTCACTATCCAAACTTGTCTGTGAAGGCATGGGTTTGTGGTTGCACCTATTCTTATGTAAATGCTTTTTACAACCTTTTCCATTCTCTGTGAAAGGGAATGCCTTGGACACTTCTTGTACTGCTATTCATAAAATTATTGCCGTGGTTGCCAGGGGTAACATGAACAAAGGAACAAGTGATTAAGGTTACGGAAACAGTGTAACTATTATTTTTGTCCACTGGTACTGTTTTATGGAATACTGAACATTCGTAATACATATATTGTCTGCTGGGTCTACAACAGTATTGTCTTGAATCATTTGGAATCTATCATTTGTGGGGTATATCAGTTTTGATTAATAGTGTCCCAGATTTTTCATCCTGGTCTGGCATAACTGCAATTTGTCCTTCGATACCTTATGTCTTGTCTCTGTGGAATAATCAGTAGTTTTCTAGTGTCATCCACTGATGGCAGTGATGAGTCAGGACATACCAATAAATCATTGACTCACTGTATCGGTGTCGTGCCATTTATGTGCTGAACGGACTATACGCAGTTATGCAATACCTGGGAGGAGGTTTTAGGGCTGGGGAACAGAAGAGAGTAAGAAAAATCAAAGCAAAATAAATCAATGGCGGTGGTATTGGTACATTGCAACATGATTTTTCATTTGGATGACAGCAGGATTTAGCACTATGGGGGATTGGCTCTCAACTATTTTGCTTTTATCCCTTAAATTCTGTTCTAATCTGTAAGCCCCCCCTCTACTCTTTTACACAGGTGGTGAGACTATTGGCCATGCTAGGGTTATGAACTAAAATTCACTGTTGTGACCTCGCTATATCACTGGGTACACTCGCAGCTTGATCTCAGATTTTACATGCTGATGTAGTATTTTGGGCGCTATCCTGCGTGCTTTTAAACAGATTTCTATTGGAGCTACTTTTGCCATTAATCCAGTGTCCTGCCCATCTTTAGTTCAAAGGGAACTCTGTATTTAAGCTGTAATTTCAGCTACCTTAGATGGGCTAGAAACTATAACAGGAGAGTGCAGCATTAATCACTGAGGTCTATCTAATTCTGCACCTATTGTGCACCTTTGTCCCGTTGTATCCAAGTTATGAATCTTCTGGAACCCAGAAGATGACATAGCTCATTTTTATGGGCAGGTCTCTACCTAGAAGATTAGTCAGAGCCGCTGCAGCCAACAGAAAATAATATTTGGTATGCAAGGGCCCGATGATAATCTCTGTTGATTTCATCAATGGGTAATGCTGCACTTTTCCCGTTACCCCAATTGTAACTACCATTTGCTTGGTACACTTACATTTTCCCATATCTGAGGCTCCTCCCTCAAATATATCAGGTTACCTGGTTGTAGGATGCAAGTATGATCTACTTCCTACTAGTACATTGGTGTCACCTTTAGGGTGGCGTCGACTAACAGGTGGGGCAAGCGTCATGTGTTGTGACCTGTCGGTCTCCTTCCCTTATCTTTGTGGTGGATACCTATATGGATACCTATATGTCTCCTCTCGGTGTGGCTCCCAGTCCCTTCTATGTGTGTTATTTATCCTAGGGTTCCCTGACTTGCAGTTTCTGGCTATGTGTCCCTCTTTACAGCAGATGAAGCACTCCATTTGCTTCCTGCCTGCATATTTAGGTGTCGTATATTGTGTGCGTTTGTTTGGGGTCCTGTTGACTGTCTGGATGTTATCAGTCACTTCTTTCTCAGTCAGTGTTTGTCTATACTTCTTAATACTTTTGTCATGATCAATGGCAGATTTTCTTAAGGTATCTATTGTCATACTTCTCCAGTTGGGGAACAAAGTTTCTACCCTGGTCTTCAACTCTTCCTTAAGACCTTCTATCAGCAAAGAAACAATCATTCCCCTAAAGTGTGTGTTGTCCTTGACGTCAGTGATAACAGTGTGTTTTGACACTGCCTGTAAGGCACAGTTGAAATATTCGCTGGCAGATTCACTATCCTTTTGTTTAATAGTGAGTGTCCGGTTATATTCAATCGTCGCCGGGAAATATACACCCAATTGTAGATTTATTAGGTGCATATTTTCCTGGTTGCCTTCCTCAGTCAAAGTCTTATCACCCTCCACACCACTATCTCAAATGAATTCCGGGATGTCTATGTGTGAAGGGAGGCAAGCTCTCAACATGCTCTGCCAATCCTTATTCTGAATTTCCCAGATCCTTTATGAATTTCTGACAAAGTGCCAGATCTCCTCTAGGATCAGGGAAATCTGAGATAATGGAACGAAGTTCCAATCGTGTCCAAGTATTGTGCATGTTACTAAACTTTACAGGCATCACCTCATCTCTGTCTCCCTTTCCACAAGGAGCCTCCACTGTGTGCAAAGGTTAGATTTGTACCCCTTTAGCACCATTGGACACTGCTCTGGTAATAACTGTCTCTGTGCTGTGTTGTGTGTGCTTACCTGTATCTCTTACCTGTATCTATACCTGTATGTGTTGCTGGCATCACCCATCTCCTCTGCTAGGATGGCAGCAGCAGATTTGGCTGTCTCAGCCCTTATCTCTTTTCTGTTAATTTTGCAAGAGATAGCTGATGTCAGCAACCTCTAATCTGTTCCTGTATTTTCCTTATGGGGGGTAAAAATAGTGTACAGGTTATTCATCTTCACAATTTTGTCTGTTTCCCTTTTGGCGGTAACTGCTTCCACTGGGGGAGGTGCATTTGCATTCCTGGGGCAGATTGCATTTACATCTGACAAACACCCATCTTCCCTTTTAATTTGACTTTCCTTTTTCCACAAGTTTAAACATTTATTATGCTCAACTCCCGCCTTGAGTGATTAAAACAGACATATCTTATCTTTGACTGCTGATAACACTTCTGGATCAAAACTGCCAACACTGGAAAATTCTACTTTGCTGCCTTGTGTCATCTCTTTCCATTTTTCAATGGGAGTTATTCTCCATATTTCATTTTCATTATAAACGCAGCTGACCCTTGGGTCGGCTTAGTTCTTCCCTATGTAGCACAACCTCCCTGTGTGAGCCACTATTTCCCATTGTTCCAATACCTCTCTACGTAACCTTTGGTTTATGAGAATTAGTAGTTCACAGCTAGAAAAGCTGGTGTGTGGTTTGTTCGTGAGAAGCACTCAAAACACACCCAACACTTTTCTGCAATTAGGCAGGAAGCGCAATCTGCGAGGATCCTGTTTTACTCAATCCCATATTGTGTCTGACCCCTGCCTGTACATCGGCGTTCATTAGTCACATTCCACAACTGTGCGGCCAACTTCACAGAACACAAGAAAACGTGGTTTTCCTGTATTCTGCAAAATCTGTATTTTGAATGAGGGGATAGGCAGATCTCTTGGTTCTGCTTCAGCTCCTTTTACCCTCTTGATATATTCAAATAGGCATACCTATGAAAGGGGCAGTTAAAAAATGTTCTCTTTAACACCCTTTCCTATTTCTAATTCTAGCACTATGGGTCACACCGCCATGCGCCGTTAACCCTGTGTACTCACACGCTGGGTCCACGATCAGTGTTATTATAACACTCTTGGGGTGACATTCTATGGGATGAGATAAAAGCGCATTTTTTTATCTCGCTCCACATCGCTGCTCTTTGCACTTTTTTCAATCACATTTTTTTGTAATAAATCGCATATTTAATGGCATGCGATTTGGAGGCTGAAAAGTGCGATGTAGTGTGAGTTGCGGCGAAGTGGTGCGATTTTATGACACATAAAAGTGCGATTTCTTCCGCCGGTCATGTGCGAGTTTTGGACCAACCGGAGTGCGATTTACAATACTGTCTCCGCATGACTAAGAACCCCCTAACCTATTGGCCCACCTCTGTCCCCTCCATTATGCATCACACCCCATATATAAAGGGGCACTGGCGCCATTTCACTCTTTGATAGGAAGTAAGGAGCATGGAGAGGAGCAGTGGCAGTGTGAGCAGAGGAAGAGGTGTTGGTGGCAGAGTGAGGAGTGGCAGAGTGAGGAGTTGCAGAGGGAGCAGT
Source organism: Crinia signifera (assembly GCF_055691185.1). Classification (NCBI taxonomy): domain Eukaryota; kingdom Metazoa; phylum Chordata; class Amphibia; order Anura; family Myobatrachidae; genus Crinia; species Crinia signifera. Next base: position 17,513,208 of record NC_139217.1, on the reverse strand, counting down.
GGCAGAGGGAGCAGTGGCAGAGGGAGCAGTGGCAGAGGAGGCAGTGGCAGCAGCCAGCCAAGTGGGAGAGGCAGCAGAGGACTGCTGAGGTCGTCCTCCATTACAGGGAGTGGCAGCAGTGTGGCAGGCAGCATGGCCACAGCAAGGCCAGCCCCAGCAGGAGGAGTTGGAGGATCCGCTGGCATCCCCATCCTACACCCAGGACCTATTCCATACCCCAGAGCAGCTGCAGGAGGGCCACATGTCAGAGGTGGAGGAAGATGGAGGTGAGGAGGACGAAGACACTGGCATGGAGGAGGAGTACATGGCTGGAGTAGAAAATGAGGAGGAGGAGTTAGAAGCTGGCCGCACAAAAAGTGGCAGAAAGGTCAGATTCTCCTATGAGGAAAATGCTGCGCTTGTCCGGGCTATCATACCTGTGTTTGACCGGTTACTGGGGAAAAGTCACCACAAGACCACTGCACAGTGGAAAAGGGCTATGTGGAAGGACATCACCCAGGCGGTGAACGCTGTAAGTCAGCACAAGCGCCTGGTCAAGAAGAGGTTCAACGATATAAAGAGACACCTCAAAAGTAAAATGGAGTTGGAGGAGGCCACCAAGACTGGCAGAGGAAGCCCCACCACTGTCTGCTACACGTCCTATGAGGTCAAGCTCAAAAGAATCATACCCCCTGAGGTCCTGCCTGGCATGCACGTCGCGGATACCGATAGGCCGGCGACGCCACCCAGAGCTGGTAAGTGTGACCACATGCAATATTAAAAAAAAAATATTAAACATACATGGCAATGTTTTCAAACTGTAATGTTCACTTGTATTGTTATGCTAAGTAAAGTGCTGTGGTGGAACTACATAGCCCAGCAAGGTCAGGCAAAAAAAATGCCTACTCCTACTTTCAAATTGGTCATAATGCTGGGCCTTGTAGTTCCACAACTGCTGATATTGATCAACACTTTAACATTCTTTCTAGCAGCTTAACATATATGTGGGCCAAAAAACATTGGTGTACTGGTGGTTTAGCTGCCATGCCTACATACCACAGATTTTCCACCAGTTGTAATGTGTCAAATAGTTTAATAACAATCTAAAAAAAAATTCAGGTGTAAAACATATGTCAAATAATGTGGGGACAAAATAATGTAGTCCTTAACCAAAGGAAGTATTGTCCAGTAATGGAGTATTAGGACCCGGGGTGGCCTGGGTGCAGCTTCAAGAAGTGGTTTAGGGTGGGCTGATGGTGGGAAAAAATAGTAAATTTTTTATTAATATTTTTTATTTGCATGTAATATGCAATACATCTTGTAACATCCCCCGACAATACGAATGTTTGAGTGACAAAATAGCAGGTTGTTTATGACATACTATACTGCATTAAAAATGTCTAAACGCATACCATTTTGTGTGTGTATTATTTTTAAAATAATTGTTGTGTGAAATATGACAATGGTGTAATGGTATATGGCCATGGGATTGCTGAAAAGTAGTGTTGGGTAACTCCTGGCCCGTCAAAGGTTGTGGAACTACATATTCCAGCAAGCTCTGGCACTCATTGTTCGGACTGTAATGGTTATAGTGTGTCAGCACCACCAGCTGCATCAGTTGGGCTCTGTGTATTATTCTAAATGTGGGTGGAAACAGATGGTATTGCTAAATAATTTGTTTAAGAGTACACTTACAGCAAAGGTACATGTTGGAATACAGGGCACATGTGCTTACCAGAAAAGTAACGCCTGATGATTTCTTTATGCACCAGATTCCCCCTCTGCGTACCCCTCACTACCCAAGGTGTGGTAGGTTGGGATTCCTGCACGACTGCTGCATGTTCCTCCTCCACATAGGCTGGTTGGGACAGGGCTATGTTGTGTAACATGCAGCAAGCCTGAATGATCATCACTACTTTTGCTGGGTGTTAAAGCAGCATACCCGATGACCGGTCCAAACACCGGAATCTACTTTTCAATACACCAAATGTACGCTCAACCACATTGCGGGTTGCAATATGGGATTCATTATACCGGTGCTGTGCAGGGCCCTCTGGGGAGTGCAAAGGTGTCATGAGCCAGGAAACACACCCATATCCTGAGTCACCTAAATTACAGATAGGAAGTTATTGCCTTATATGGTAAGGTATGTGCATTGTGCAAACAGGAGTCACTGGGACAAGAGCAATATGCTTGTAAAACTGGAAACACACACACATTTGAGCAGGTACAAATAAGGACAGAGAGGGTAATATGTAAAAATGTACTTACCAAGTAGCCAGCCCTCTGGCATTTGTTGTTGGTTGAATCGGTTGCAGAGGGCTGAGTGCCTCAGAATATAGGCATCATGGCAGTTCCCAGGGAAGCCTGTTACAACACTTAGGATTTTGAGATGACCATCACATACCACCTGAACATTCAGAGAGTGCCGCCCACGCCGATTGACATAGACGTATCCCCGCACGTGCGGTGCCCTAATCCCAATGTGTGTGCAGTCTATAAATCCCAGCAATTGAGGGAATGCTGAGAGTCTATAGAAAGCCACCTTGTGGTCCTGCCACTCCAACTCAGAATGTGGGAATCTGATGTATGTGCGCCACAACTTCTTTAAATCAAGTAACACTTGAGTCAAATGCTTAGAGAAAGTGGGCTGTGATACCCCCTAGGACCATGAGGTCACAGACTGAGTGGAGACTGTGGCTAAATAGTAGAGGGTACACATTAATTTCTGCAGCCCAGACACTGCATAGTTGCCCCCCCCAAAAGGGCCCAAATCATCTCTCACCTGCTCATATAAGTCCAACAGGTTATTGCGGTTCAGCCTAAACATCCCCACAACCTGTTGATCCGAGAGGGAGTCCAGGTACAGCCGAGCACGATACATACGTGGGGTACGCAGTAGTCGGGGGGCTACCTGGATCTGGTGCCCAGCTTCCTCCCTCCTGCGCAGCTCCTCCAAATGGGCCACATCACAAATCAGCAACTCCAAACCACTCTGCAAAGTCTCCATGTCTCAAACCCTCACAGGTGTCCTTAATGATGTTGGGGTATATGTAGGGGTGTTTCTGAGTGAAATTGAGGGCATCTGTGTTGAAATTAACCATTTGTGCACTTGACCAAAGTGAGTTCTCACCCAAATCGCCCAACAGAACCTGGTCTGAAAACAGTGTGATTATTAGATACCTTAAAAGTGCGATTTACGAAAATGCATCCCATTAAATAAGCGATTTGTATACTTTTCTGTACGAAAACATCTGGATGCGATAAAAATGCGATTTTTACACACACTTTCAGTCCGCATGAGTTATCACACATAATATGCGATATCCATCCCTGAGCGCATCCTATTAAATATGCGATTTCAAGGAAAAATGCGATGTCGCCATTTTTTTTTACTAATAATCGCCAAAAAACACACATCTCATCCCATAGAATGTCACCTTTGGTTCTATTTATTTCTGGGCTTTTTAAAACAATAAAAAAAAAAATATTTTTGTATAGAAAAACCTTCCCAGGTTTGCAGTTTCTCACCAGATGCTTATGTGAGTATAAACCGCTTAAACAACTATAGGAAAGATACTGTTTGAATTGCTTGTTTTGAAAACAATCCGAAAATACTAATCTTTATGTATTAATAACTGCACCATTAACAGTATTTTTATATACTACTTAATAGTGCTTGTAATTAATACCAGCCACTGCTTTGCTACTATGTGTGCAGTGCCCGCGAACAGCCACGTATGTACGCGTCTTTGTTACTTAATCATGTTCACAAGCCGCCGATTGATCGGTCACACACGTGTTCCACAGTGTATTGCAAGTTGTGACCGTAATTCGCAGAAGCGGCGATTTGCACAAATGTGAAATTAATACCGTACTTGTTCCATAAGTTATGTACAAAGGCTCAAAAGCCCAACGTAAGCACATGTGTGCGTTCCTTACATACTGTAATACACTGCAGACACTTCATGTTTACTGTATGGGGCTTAAACCTGCCACCACATGGTGGGGTCCTTGGCCTTACAGTAACTAATAACAACAGTTTATAGTTTTACACAGAAAGAAATCCTGTATGCACTTTAACAAACACAGGCCTTTGCCTACACGCGTGCGAAAATATTACACATGCACATGTACCGTAACTTCAAGAAATTTAAACACAATACCCTGTTAAAACTACTTGTGGCAAACAGAAGTGTAAACAGACCCAATATAAAACACTGTATATACTTTAAACACAAATTATTATTAACTTCACTTATTGTCCTTCAGATTCATTCGCTAGCAACTTTCAAGCTCTGTACCGCCGCCGACTTGGCCTTTCCAGCAAGGGTTAAGGACCTCACTCCCACCCTTTTGCTGGTATAGGCTCAAGTGCTGCGTGTAGGACAGCACTTTAAAGTATGTAACGACCAGACGCAGCCCCCAATTATCAATGTCGATATTAGAATAACCAGATGGATAATAAGTGAAGTGCGCAGTTTACTTACTGTGTCTGTCTATTATTCCTAGATACGTGTGAACAAAGCGTAGCGAACCTTACAACACGCTATACAGATTGGTGCAGGGGAATGCACTTTCTGTGTCTTTGTCTTCAGGTGTCGTCATAGGGGTCATAGAAAAACACTATAGACCAGCAAGATCGGGATCTTCTGGTTATACTGATCTCGTGGCAAAGTGACCATTAATTATGGAATTTATCCATAACTGTCGGCCGTTAGGAGTTGCTAACTTTTAACCAAGACCGGAGCGCTGCGCATGAGAGAAGGAACATATAGATTTGAAATATGTACAGGAAAGATCGTGTGCATTAAAGCCAGACTATCTATATTTTATTACTTGTGAGGGTGAGATATGAATTTAAGTGTATTAGTATGGCAGCACACTGGGTTCGCCTGATTACAAAACCTGGTTCCTATAAGTTATTTGCGTAACTCTGCAAACCAAGAGGGCGGCCATACCACTCTAAAATGGCGTGTATGTAACTCGACTTCGACAGCAGTATATTGATAATTGGCCACTGTGATAATTTGCCATCATGAAGTCAGGTCTGAATTACCCCCCATGTCCTCTTCATTGGCTCAGCACACTCACTAAAATTAAGCATTTGAAAAAAAAAAACACTTTAGAAATCCTTTTATTTTTAAAATTAAGGGAATAAAGAAATCTGTCTGATTGTAAAATGATTGTAATCAAATATAGATATTATTTTAAGTTGATGATGCAATTATTGCATTGGTTTCTTATTCTGCAGCCAAAGCTCTGAAGATAAATCAGTCCCATATAATGTATATAAGCAGCTGGTGGCAGTAATCCCTTGTACTGAGAGGACCCTGTGTATACCATGTACTGGTCTCCTGTACACTTTGCCTCTTATATGATCACACTATCCCTGCTGGTAACATGCTATGGACCTGGACGTATAAAGCAGTACTCTGCCGTTCAGTGCAACCTCACTGCACAGAGATTGGTGTTTGAGTATAAGTATTACCAGGAAGGAGACATCATCATAGGAGGAATAATATCAGCTCATTTCAGAACTGCAGAGAAATATTATTTTGAGGAAATGCCTTTATTAAACACTTTCTGTGTACTGTAAGTACATTATGTCTTTGTGTTCTGTATTTGCTGTGTTTTTTAAACAATTGAATTTGATGTTTATGCTCAGTTCAAGGATACATACTTTATCACATGGCTAACATAGTATTAGAGGGAACACACATGTCCTCACTGACATGCACCATATTACATACATTTAGTGAGAAAGACACCACAACATGTGTGTAGCTACCATCAGGTATATGTCCAGGTGTGATTGAGTGTCACAGTGTGTGTGTGTGTATGTGTGTGTGTGTGTGTGTGTGTGTGTGTCTTATTGCTGTTATGCTACAATGACTGAGAAGATTATGCTGTAAAGTTTGGGCCACAGTGTATAATATCCCATGAACTCCTGGGTGAATGATGTAGTGCATGCACACTGAATGATGTCATCAGCAATATCGTACAGTGATGTCACCAGTCCCTGCTGAGTATACACAGTCATTCTTCATTTGAGACCACTAATCCTTTCCTAATGTTTTCCAACCAGAATGTGTTTTATAATATTCTAAAAGCTGCATTGTGACTACAGAATTAATAGGGTGGTTCAATAAGTAATGTGCAAAGGGGGGTGATTCAGATCTGCTCGCTGCGGGCCGAATTCACTCCCCTGTCTGATGTTACTGGTTTGTGCAGTTATGATTATGTGCAAACACCCAGAGCGAACGCTTTCTGGTGGGTTTCACACTCGCTGGGACGGTCACTCCTTAGTGGGAGGGATGGGGACGGACATGGGGTGGAAGCAGAGGAACAACCAGCGTGTTATGGACATTCCCATAAAGATACTGTGCATTCCCCTGCACACGTAGGCGTGTCAATGTCTGATTGGGGAGGCAGCTGATGACCAGGATAAATGTCAGTTTAGCCTGCCTTATCAGTGACGGGGAAAAAGTCATTGGATGGTCAGTGACCACTGAATGATTTCTCGCTCGTGCGGCTGCATGCATGTGTATGATTAATTGTACACATCCACACACACATGCAAATTCAGGCGTTTGGCGAAACAACTTTCTTATTAATTACCTGGCTCCCCACAGGTGCTGGCAATCATACATTACCAGGGAAGCCCAGGAGCAGAGCATTTTCTCACTGAAGGAGCGGGTCAGGTAGGCAACCCAGTGTTGTGTGTAGCTGTCCAATGTGTAAGTGTGTGAGTTGTGCTATGGATACGTATATATGTGTGAGTAGCGTGCTGTGTGCAATGTTTAAGTGTGTGCATTCTGTGTGAGTTTGTGTCTTGTACTGTTTTTGGGAATGTGTTATAGTGTATGTGGGTGGGTGTTTATACTGCATGTGGTGTGGTATGTATGTGTTTGTGTTGTGTGCATCTGTCCAATGTGTAAGTGTGTGAGGTGTGCTATGTATATATGTGTTTGTGTAGTGTGCTGTGTGCATATGTGCAATGTTCAAGTGTGTGTGTTCTGTGTGGGTTTGTGTGTTGTACTGTTTTTTTTTTTGGTGTGTGTTGTAGTGTATGTGGGTGTGTGTTGTACTGCATGTGGTGTATTATGTAGGTGTGTTGTGTGTATCTGTCCTATGTATAAGCGTGTGAGATGCGTTACGTATACATGTGTGTGGTTTGCTGTGTATGCATATGTGGTGTGCTGTGTGTGTACAATGTGCACTTGTGTGTGATGTGTGGTATATGTATATCCCCAATAATTCTTAATTGTTGAAAGCCTCCACCATAATTTTAGAATTGGTTTGCAGTCATACTCAATGCCAGGTGTGGTGCTGTTACTTTGCCATCTGTTTCCCAGATCGTCCATCTTTTTCCAGATGATAAATAAAAGCAAATTGAACCGTGGTGTTTTTTCAATTTCTAAGTGAAATATCCCAAAAAGAGTTTGAAGTGCAGCCAAATTTGGCAGCTCTGAGTACCACGATGTGTCCGCAATATGACAGACACACACACTCTTCAACTTATTATATAGATTTATAGATATATGCTATTGTGTCAACACGTGTGCTTTGTTATTAAAGTTTTTTTGTGCCTAAAAACACAGAAACAGTAGTAGAGTTCCTGATAAATAATTGAACATTTTTTATATTAATTTTGATATTTACTGAGGTGAGTTTGGGGAACCACCTGCCTCTCTGCTGTGGGCATGCAAAGTCTGTGAGAAACCCCAGGAATGAACAGTTAGCAGATGATACCAGCCAATTCTCCAAAGCACATGTACCCCAATAGGATCAGTTGCTACATAAGGGTGTCAGCAAATAGTAATTGTTGGCCAATTATACCCAAAATTGTGCGACTCTAGCAAAACATATACTATATACAGTTGTCCTTGTATCAATCATATTCTTTTGCCTCCAAATAAGGAGAGAAGCCTGTTGATAATCCTCATTATAGTTCAAATATTTTCAGAGATCAAGGGCCTGATTCAGACCTGATGACTGTTGTGTGAACTTGCAGCGTGCAGTGATCAGGTGGATGCCGACCCCCTATAGTGAAATCCCGCCTTGCCATTGAATGTGTACGCTGTGTGTGTAGATGTTAATGGTTAGCAAAGACTTCACAGCCAAGCGAAGATAACCAAAATCCTTTGTTAGTCGCTCACCAACGAATGATTTATCCAGCCTTCAGTCTGAAAAGTAAATGAATACTTACTTTTCAGATGGCCCCTGTAGTCCATATTCAGGCGGGTGCTGACACCATGTGATATCAGCCACCTGACTTAGCAGGGGGATGGCCAGCATTTTTATGGGGATGTCCATATAATACTATGCGTTTACCTGTTGCCACCCCACTTCCCTCTCATTACTGACCGAATGTCTCGGCAAGTGTTATACATGCCAACATGCCAAAGGTGTTCACACAGGGGGTTTACAGATGCTCAGACACCCACCATACAATACAGGGCCAAATTCAGACCTGATTGAACAGGTTTGAATCATCCCTTTGTGTTAGGCGCCGTGGGAGCACTTCTGGAAGGACAGAGCGGCATGTTCGCTCAGCCGCCTGTCCTTCCGGCTCCGACGTCCGGTTGCCTAGCAACCAGGGACGCCGGAGGACGCAGCGTCGGAGCGTGACGCCCGTCCTCTCTCCTCGCATCTCCCAGCAACTAGGGACGCCGGAGGACGCGGCGTTAAGACATAACGCCCGCCCTTCCGCCTCACGTCTCCCAGCGCCAGAGACGCGGCAGCGCCATTGCTTAGCAACGGCAGACGCTGCCAGGCAGGGAAAGAAAACCACGAAAGTGAACAGACCACAGGTGTCGGAGGGGGCTCGTTAGGACAGGCGGGGCTCAGGCCGCCATCCTCATTGGCTCTTAGCCTCCTTATCTAGGAAGCCAGCCCTGCAGTCCTCGCCGGTGATAGCTCCTGTTTGGACCTATCTGTCTGCTGCTCTCCGGTCCGCTTCCCTGCTGTTCCCAGTGACTCTTGCGTGGTCTCTTCTTCCCTTGGGTCCACCCTGTGTCGTGAGTTGCCCCACTGGGGTAGTTTCATTCTCATCTCTTTCATTGTGATTATTACACTTGTTTATATTTTTTCCTGTCCGCCAGATTGGCAGGTCATTTACGTTGGGACGGCCTATTGCCTCCCACTCGTCTCCTCCCCTTGTCTCCCAGTCTTCCTGGGGTTCCCAGTCTACCCTGTTCTTTGTATGCTCTTATATTTGGTCTTGTATTTTGTTTGGCTCCCTGGGCGACGGTTGTCGCGGGTTGTGGCGACCAGGTCGGGGGCGCTTAGCTGCGTTAGCCAGGGTTCGGCAAGTCGCCGTTTATTAATTTTAGTTAGGTCCCTTAGTCAGCTTTCCTCTTGACCGTACCCTAGGGGGGTCCCCGGCTCTTTGTCCTTCCATAACTCCTGGCTGCACCGGAGCTTGGGTGGGCATAACCTACCCATTCAAACGTGGCGGCTACAGGCGAAGCCTAGCTATACCTGCAGGAGTCGGTCACCCAGCCTGGGGGGTACAACAGAGGCAGTGTAGGGTTTTTGCCGTGGCTGTCCTAAACAGCAGTCCCGGCGGTGGGGTCACACCCGAAACCTAACACTTTGTTAGAAAGCTCGGATTACTCAACTATCATCCTTGAGTTTTCTTACTGGGAGATATCTAAATACATATTGGGATACAGGTAAAGTATATTACCAAAACTGAACAAATGAAGCTAATGACTGATTTACTAAATGAAGCACATTCTTACTTATTACTCAGTATTAATTATGAAGAGTACAAGAGCATCCTGGCAATTATCTTTGCAATAGACGAGATCAACAAGGACCCCGATCTTCTCCCCAATATTACTCTGGGTTATCACATATATAACAGTTGTGGACATCCAAAGAGATCATTACAATATGTTCTGCGGATATTGTCTGGAGAAACAATGGACGTTCCTAATTACTCATGTAAGGATCACAGGAAAGTGGCTGGATTTATAGGTGATTCTAGTTACCTTACAAGCCATGCGATGGCCCAGTTACTGAGTGTGTACAAGTACCCACAGGTCAGTGGTCTCTGTATAGTGGTGTCAGATACAACTGCTTTGTAAACCTCCATTGTCGTATTCATTCGTATTAGCGGCCATATGCTGTATACGGCCGCTAATACAAATTCGTACAGGCAGTCTGCACAGATCAATCAGATCCGTGCAGGTTTGCAATGTGTAAAAAAAATAGAAAAATAAATAATTAAATTTAAAAAAACAGCGAGGGGTCTCCTCTCCCCCCCCCCCCCATGGCCTTAACCAGCACCAGGCTGAAAGATCCGGGGCTGGTAATAAAAATCAGGAAACCGGCCAAATAGGGGTTCCCCAAATTTTAAAACCAGCCCAGGCTCCAGGGCCGGTTCCCAAAATATAGGGGACAAAATGAGTAGGGTTCCCCCGTATTTCAAGAACCAGCTCCAGCCCCAACCAGCCAGCAGGGTAATGCCACAGCTGGGGGACACTTATTATATAAGGTCCCGTGGCCAAATCAATAACTCTACCGACCAGTCAGCCTGGCCAGGGGTCCTGGGGGAGTGGGGATAAAGGGGTCCCCCCCCCTCCAGGACTTTCCTGGCCAGGCTGAAGCCTGGTGCTATCCCCTGTGACCCTGGGCTGTGGTCACCGGGCTGATAAAGTGTAAAAAAATAGATTAAACCATTGGGTTTTGTTGTGGAAGTATGAGTCCCAGCAAGCCTTGAATGCATACTGGGACTTGGAGAAACACAAGTCCCAGCATTCGGCCCATTAATGGGCTTGCTGTGACTTTTAGTTCCACAGCAAAGCCAATAGTTAAATAAAATCACACTGACACATAAGTCAAATAAAACTTTAATACATACATAGCCCATACATACTGATACTTACCTATCTTGAGCCCGTAGGTAGCTCTCGATCTTGGTCCGGCGTCCTGGTCCTGGTTTGGGTCCAGTGTTGGCGTCCGGGTCAGTGTCGGCGTCCTGGTCTGGGGGGGCGAAGAAATCCATAGGGGACCTGTGGAAGCAAATTATACTTACAAGTCTCCTCCGGTGAAGATCTGTCCTCTTCTTTCCTGAAGTAGTCCGGGTCTTTATAAAAAAAAAAAATGCTAGTGTCCCGGTACCCTGTCGCGAACTAGTAGGAGAGACGCTGAAGGTTCATCTTCTCTGAATGATTCTATTGGCCACCTACCATGCACAAACCGAATTAATCGACCGTGAGAGCAATTTTGGCCCACTACGTGCAAGTCTGAATCACCCCCATTAGAAATTGGCATTTGGATGTGTGGAATCTGTCAATTGGTATTCTGTCCATCTATCCGTTGGCAACTTAACAACATACCCAATATTCCAAGTGTCATCAGCACAATTCCCACATCCAAACATAGTACAAACGCACAACAAATATCATCTCTGATGAGGGTTTCTTGTCCCCTGTAATGAGGTCATTTTCTACATTTGCACTCAACTCAAGATTCATATATATCCAATAATCAAAATACAATAATGCTCCTAATCACCCCACCAATGTGTCTCACGAGATCTGTGTGATGTATTTCGACACACAGTTTCCCGACCCACAGGGGGAGTAGAAAAGGGACCACTAGATCGGGCGCACAAAGAGTCTCAAGAACAGGTTTCAATTATTTATAGTGTCAATTGCAGCTCCCAATTGAGGACCTCTGTGTCTCTCCACATAGACCAAAGTTTATACAGATTTAAACAATATAGTGTTTAAGAGAGCGCACATGACCCTAATAAATCTTAAACAGGTTTGTTCATTTATTAATATGCACAATCAACAATCATAATAACATATAGCATACAAATGACTAGACAGAGATAGCCGTGGGAAAAAAATATAGTGAACTGGTTATGTCCGTTTAAATGTCCAGCAATCGATTAATTCTTAAAAATGGATGCTCAAATAACTGTTTTGCCCAAGAAATGCTTCAGTGTGTAGAACCACAGTTCGTAACTTAGTTGGTATTCACAGTCTTAGGTGAAACTGTTATAGTTGGTATCAGATTGTAGCGATTTGATGATAAAGCCTGTAGAATGTGATAATGATTTTAAATGGTTACATACCAGCTCATACGGTAATCGACTCAGTGAATTCGTGGGTGCAGCAGGTGCTGTTCAGAAGGCAGACCGCAGCGTGAGACCTGCTTACTTAACTGCGTCTGCGAGTAGTCCATACACACTCGGCTGGGGGCGGACACTCGTTTGTTTGCAGTCTTAATGCTGCTGCTGTAGTAAGTCTCAAACTGCTGTGTATCCATGCGGCTTAGAGACCTCGGCTGTTCCAGGCTCACTGTATGGCGGGAGCAATGGAGGGCAATGTAGAGAGCTTCCAAAGCAATGCTGTTTAAAAGTCCATACCCACTGGCAGTCCGTCAGTCAAACATGGGGTCTCTTGACGCGTTTCGCCTTCATTAAATTTTGTGGTTTCTTCAGAAGATCTTCTGTGTCTTCTGTGTCTACCCGGTTCCATTTGCAATATCACCAATAAAGCATTGGTCCAAGTACCGATCCCTGGGGTACCCACTTGTAACCTTTCTCTCCTTTGACTGTACTCCGTTTACTACAACTCTCTGTTTTCTGTCCTGCAACAAAGATCTTATCCAGTCAACCATCTTAGAATCCAATCCCAAGCTTTCAAGTTTATTTAACAGTCTGCGATGTGGGACAGTTTCAAAAGCCTTACTAAAGTCTAGATAAGCTACATCTACAGCCCCACCTTGATCTACTGTATTACTTTAGTCACCCAGTCAAAAAAGTAAATTGTGCCAGAGTCTACTGTGCATGGTAACATGGCGCCCGCCATGTTTTGGAGACTGCTTGCTGGTTGCTGTGTGGGCCATTTTGAGGAATGATATCACTCGTTTTATTGTCCAGTCCCCTCACTCGCTGGTGCAGTAACCAGCTTCCTTCTAGCCTACTCTAGCTCCCACCTAGTCTGCCCTGGCTCTCCTCTAATATGCATCACTCCTTGTCCTAATACAGTACCAGCCAATTCCTCCTTTCCCCAGCTTCCACCGCAAACCTGCATAGCTCTGACCTCCCTATCACCTGACGTCTCCCTAGCGCCCTGCTCCTCTCTGCACTCCCTAGTGCCCTGAATCTCTCTGCCCTCCCTAGCACTCTGTGTCTGTCTCTGCCCTCCCTAGCACTCTGCATCTGTCTCTGCCCTCCCTAGCACTCTGCATCTGTCTCTGCCCACCCTAGCACTCTGCGTCTGTCTCTGCCCTCCCTAGCACTCTGTGTCTCTCTGCCCTCCCTAGCACTCTGCGTCTGTCTCTGCCCTCCCTAGCACTCTGCCTCTGTCTCTGCCCTCCCTAGCGCTCTGCGTCTCTCTGCTATCCCTAGCGCTTTGCATCTGTCTCTGCCCTCCCTAGCACTCTGCATCTGTCTCTGCCCTCCCTAGCACCCTATGTCTCTATACCTCCCTAGCGCCCTGCCTCTCTCTATCCCACCCTAGAACCCTGTGTCATCCCGCTGTCATTGTCCCTGCATTGTGGCCCACTCCATGCGGCATAAAGTTAATTTTGGCTCATACTGCGCAGCATAATGTGAATTTTAGACCATAAGTCCATGTGCATAAAAGGCTTATTCTGTGTGACATAGTGTGAATTTTGGCTCACTCTATGTGAAGTTGGCTTATTCTGTGTGGCATAATGTGAAGGACATGCCCCCTTTTAAATTGGCCACACACCCTTTCCCTGAGAGAGAGGTCCATAAGTTAATTACATAAGACGCCAGTCTTAATATTTAAAAAAAATCTATTTATATTATTTATTTATTTTTTTGTACTGAAAACCTCCATTTTTTGGCCTTTACTTATGGGCCGGTGCTCTGTAGTTACCCCCCAGACTAAAAGTTGCCAGCCAGCCCCTGCCAGGGACGGAGACCAATGAGTGGCACTCACGGGGCTTGACACCTTATATTGCAGTGCACAGATCGTGCGCCGGACCCGCGGCGTCCTCCATACTTCCAAGCGGAAGGCGTCATCTGACCAACTTCCGGTAAATGGTTGCCGGGCTACCACCCGCCGCGGCCGTGCCACGCACCAACAGCATGGTGTTACTAGGCAACCAATGTGTGAAGTGTGCCTGGGTTCCAGAAGCACTGATCTGAGAAATTAAAAACAAAAGTAACACAATTGGTACTGCGCTGGGTTGTACTAGCACTAATACACATCATCCGTGCAGTGCTATGGATAAATTGCAACTTGTCAATAAAGTGCATAAATACAATGCAAAACATGGAAATACAGAAACATATACAAACAATAAAGCATAAATCAGAAAGTCGGAACAGCAAATGCAGAAACTGGGTACATTAATTACATTAACGCATTCCACGAAATGCGCTCATTAAGGCCATTGGGGGAGACTGTCCCTAAGCGGAAGATCCAGTAGGCCTCTAATTTTAATGACAATCTTTGGTGATCACCACCTCTGGTTAGAGGAGGCACGTGACCCACGATCATGTAAAGCAGAGAGGACAGTGCATGACCACACATTTTAAAATGAACAGTGACTGGCTGGTCATTGGGTTTATCTGCCAGAGCGGCCTTGATTGCCGATCTGTGCATGGCCATTCATTCCTTGAGCTGCCTAGTCGACATCCCGACGTAGTTCAGTCCACAGGGGCAGATGATGATGTAAATAATATATTTAGTGCTGCAGGTCAACACATGATTGATCTTGAACTCCTTCTGGGTATGCGGATGTTTGAATGAGTGGCCCGTGATTAAATATTGACATGTCACACACTTGATGCACTTGTAACAGCCATGAGCTTTAACTCTGGCTGAAGGATGTAAGCTGGTGTCAAATCCCGTTATATCTGTGTGGACCAATTTGTCCCTCAAGTTGCATCCACGTCGATAACAAACCATAGACCTGGTGGCAGTGAAACATTTTAGGTCTGGATCAGTGGTGATGATGGGCCACAAGGCTCTATTAGCCACTGGCAACACTGGGCTGTAGGTATCATATGTGGTGGTCCAGGGAAAAGTCTTAGGGGAAATTTACTAAAGGAAATTTGTAAAAAATAGGTGTATTTGTATTTAGAAATACACTTATTTTTGACATATACAATCCCGAAAATACAGCAATTCGTATTCGTATTGATAGCACATCAATACGAATACGAATTGCCGTATTTTCGGGATAGTAAATGTCAAAAATAAGTGTATTTCTAAATACAAATACAACTATCTTTTTATAAATTTCCTTTAGTAAATTTCCCCCTAAGACTGATTCCTGACCGCTGGTTTAAGAAGGGAATTCCTGTAGTTTTAAGACTTTTTGTTTAGAAGCCTTTAGCTCTTGTAACTTGGAGACAATATGGTCCAATTCTATAGGGAGATCTTCTGTGTTGCTACAAATGCGCGCTGCCCTTAACATCTGTGAGTAGGCGAGACCCTTTTTTAGGGGAGGAGGATGATGGCTACTCGACAGTAGGAGGGTGTTCCTGTCGGTACTTTTATAGAATACATTGGTGGAAATCGCCCCATTTATGATGGAAATGGCCACGTCTAAAAAGTTCACACTTTCCCGACTCCAGTTATAGGTCAGTTTGATGGGTCCAGGATGAGGTCCATATATATAATATTGCAAGTGGGTATAATTAGCATAGCGATTGTATTTGAAGTCAAAGAGCTAATGAGCTCACCTACAGTGGATATATACAGAGAGAAAAGAAGGGGACCAAGAACAGAACCTTGGGGAACAACAGGAAGTGTGTGTGTGTGTGTGTGGGGGGGGGGGGCGTAGATTGATGAGAGTAGACAAAAAAGGAACAGTAGCTTTATCACTTCCAGTTGTTTTACTTGGGCAAATGAGATGCACAATTAATATGAAAAATATGCATTGTCCTGGTAATTCTCCCAGGACCTGAAGCACATGGGAGGGGCTAAAGGAGCAACTGAAGTCACAGAAGAAGAAGGCATCTGTACATGTATTGATTCCAGATACTCCAAAAATCTCTGCAATGGATTTAAATAGCCAAGAGCTAGCCCATGGGGGAAGGGATGAGGTAGTGTGGTCTCAGGTCCACGTACAAGTAGTCTTTGTGCATGTTTGGTGGGATGTTTTTGTTAGGGTAGCTATGAGCTCAGTGTCCAACTTTACTGAAATGTAAATTGTGAATCTATTGTCGGTAGGTTTACTCTTGTCCATTACAAATGTCATGGCTTCAAAGGAGTAAAAAATTTAAAAAATTAAGTATATTTACAATATTTGCTATTATGGTCTCTTCCCCAGATCAATTATGGAACCACTAACCTTGCCCTAAGTGACAGAGTATTATATCCCACCTTTTTCCAGATTGTCCCAGATCATCGGGGCCTGTATGCAGCTATTGTTAGGTGTCTGCTAAATTTTGGCTGGAATTGGATTGGAGTCATTACACCAAGTGATGGCAGCGGGGACATGGAATTACAAGAACTGAGTAAAATGATAACTGCACACGGGATCTGCATTGAGTTTATCATTAAATTGACTAATAATATAAATATAAATACACAGAAAATGTATCAGATTAGTAAATATACTGCGCGCATTATAGTAATAATTGGGGTTTTCTCCTTAAATTATATAGACTGTTTTGATGTTTTTGAAACTATTATTGAAAATATCACTTTAATCCTCCACGAATCATGGACTGATATAAAATGGATGGAAGAGACATTTTTCCCATCTGTAAATTGCAGCTTGATTCTTATGTTGAATTCCAAAACATTTCCCAGAATGAATAATTTTATTGCAAATGCAGACCCTTCTAACCGACCGGATGACGCAATTCTGGAAGATATTTGGCTTTGTGCTTTTAATTGTCTTTCCCCAAACACATACAAAAATACTGTTTATCAAGAGATTTACGATATTTCTGGTGTTAACTGCACCGACAAAAAAGATCTCCTGTCATTATTTCATGGCGTTGCTGATATCACACCCCGCTATGCCTACATGGCGGTATATGCACTAGCTCAAGCTGTTCATAAAACTAATCCACTTAAATCATATTCATTAAAACAAATAGTAAGTTGTCTGTATGTTCTGCTAATAATAAAGTGATCATTTATGATTGACTTTTGGTGCCTCCATTGTCTACCTGAGGCATGAAGGGCCCACCAGCAGAATTCAGTGGTAGGGGCCCATGTTTAGGGATGTGGCAGTCTGGAATATCATCCCTAGAAGAGGAGGTGGAGGTCCAGGCAGTTGGACTGACCTTGGGTTCCTCCTGTATCTTTGTTGGCCAGTCCTTCCCTGGACACTTCTCATGGGAACACCTCAGTCTTTAAAGCTCTATATGAGCCAATTAGTGTGTGGTATCTCCTGATATGGGGCTTGATTCAGACCTGATCGCATAGCCAAGAATACATATGGCCAGCATTCAGTTAAGACGCCACACTGCTAGAGTGAAAGCTCAGCTGGCGAATCTCGCTGTGTGTATGGATGTGTACGGTTATGTCCAAAACTTAACGTAACAAGCTCACCATCGAATGATTCTTACACTGGGCACAAGTCATCCTAGACACCATGTAGCTCTGGACTTACTCGGCAACTTGATGGAAAAAGGTAGATCCGGCCTGGAGCAGATGTCACACACCCTCCTTTAGAACGCTTATGCACGCCTAGTAGTTCCCATACAGTCCCAGCATTTTCATAGGCACGCCTTTGCTCTTCTTAGCACTCCCACTAAGCGGCAGTTACCACTCCCAGACACCTACCTCCTGTCAATCACCATGAGATCAGCATGCAATTACTTACAGTTGCAGGATTTCATTGCAGGATGTTCTCACACAAACATACTGTAAACTGTACTTATGCGCAGTGTATTGGTAGTCGCCCAGCCTGCAAATTTACAGCCATTCGATCAGTTCTGAATCGACCCAATGGAGCGGACTTAAGTGAAGCATCTAACTTGCATTTGTTTTTGACTGGATACTATTGGAAATATAGATACTACAGCCACATTTCTCTCTAAAGTGACAGAATGGGGGAAACTTAATAATAGTGGCCAAATAGGGTATGAACGGAATTGACCATAAAATACCCAAAAGTACGAAAAAAATACAGCAAATTTAGGAAGCTGTCACATTTTTCTCATTTGTATTTCCCGATTTCGTACCCATTTGGATCTTTGTAATCGATGCAATGCTGTCAGGGGGAAAGAAAAACAAACAAATAAATAACAAAAAATATCAGCTAATCAGGAGCGGAATTTTCCAGGAGGCTGCTCCTGATTGACGGTTGGGCGAGACTAACTTCCTGTTCCAGAGAGGAGCAAAGAATGTATAGAAAATAGTTTCGGCTTCTCTCCAGTAATTTACCTGCCGGGATGCTACTTCGGAGAAAAGAGGATGCAATCTATGCCCTACACC
The DNA here is from genome assembly GCF_055691185.1 of Crinia signifera. Classification (NCBI taxonomy): domain Eukaryota; kingdom Metazoa; phylum Chordata; class Amphibia; order Anura; family Myobatrachidae; genus Crinia; species Crinia signifera. The sequence continues at coordinate 17,494,825 of NC_139217.1, read as the reverse complement.
TCAGTAAGTAGAATTACCTTACGCAGGTACCCGCACTTTGATTTCGACTGAAGAAGAGGACCAGTGTATGATGGAACCCCTGGGTGAGTATAGTGTGATTGAATGTAGTATGTATTAAAGTTTTATTACTCTGGTGTCTGTGTGTTTTATTTGGGATACGGTCATTTGGTCACCAGCATGATGATCGATACCATTAGGTAGACATGCATTTAGGTTGACATGACTTAAGGTCAACATGGGTTAGGTCTACAGGGTCATAAGGTCCACATGTTTTTTTTTCTGTTTTTTGAGCCAAAGTGTGCTGACAGGCAGTATATCATGCCCTACCATCCATGTGGTGGGAGAATAAAATAGTGTGCCGAGCGTAGCGAGGCCCCCTGCCTGAAGCATGGTGAGCATAGTGAATGCGAGCTGACGCCCACGTCCACTTGATGAAGAAAGCAGAAAAGCATACATACAGATGGGTCTTTTCCCATCTTTGCAGGGGATGGCGCTGGCGTCGCCAGCCGCCATCCCCCGCCAGCGCCATGGCGATGGTGAGAAGGGGACGCGCGCGCACGAGCGGCGCGCGCGTCCCCTTCCGACGGCGCTTCCATTCGTTCCCCCGGGTCCCCGCCGGCTTGCCGGCGGTAACCCGGGGTCCCCGCCGCCTGCCCGCACCCCCCCTAACCCCCCCTAACCCTGTCCGTCTCCCTGAGGCGGAGACGGACAGGGTTTCCGTCGCGCTAGCGACGGAGACTGAGACGCGCGTGCGCGTGAGACGCACGCGCGTCTCAGTCTCCTCGCTGGCGAGGCTGCTGGCGGGTCGCCAGCGTGTACGTTCTGGCGACCCGCCAGCAAGGATGAAAACCAGCACATACTGTATGCTTTTCTGCTTTCTTCATCAAGTGGATGTGCTGGTCCTATCATTGGCTGCTTGCATTCTCAAATCTTCATCTGAATAGTGTGCCTTTCTCAAAAAAAAAAAAAAATTATATCATTATACACACACACTTCCAACTGGTGGCACTCGGTTCCCCCAAAACGGACACAGAGGCGTGGGTCACATCAACGTTTCATTTCTCAAACAAGGAAATTTCGTCAGGATACAATGAGTGGGATACAGAAGCTTACCTTTATACCTCCTTAATTAATCAGGTGCAGCGCCATCCCGTCGCGTCCTCCACAACGACATCATCATACGCTCATCTGTGGCAACATCACGCAGCCGGCATGCCGTGATGACATCATCACGTCCGTGCGTCCTTTGCTTATTTGCTGGAGTTACCTTTTTAACCTCTTATCCACACACTGTGTACTGGTGCTTTCTGGTGATTGTGACACCTGTCTTTCATAAAGTGTTACAGCATGGCTGCTTCACAGCAAACCAGCAAGGAGCAATTCAACCCTCTGCTGGTTCCTATTCAAGAATTCTTAAGCTACTCACAATCTGAGATGGAAAATATCCTACATAAGGATCAATTACTCGATCTAGCTGAGGCTAATTCCCCTGAAATGCTGTACAAAGAATTATTGAAAATGAAAAAAACGTGAGATTGATTATCAATTCCATGCAATCACTCTTAGTGATTATTTTAAATCCAAAAAAAGTCCACACGGCTTCCGGATTCGGAATTGCCCCACTTTCAAAAGTGTTTTGACCCCAGTTTCTGCTGCAAATAGTATTCAATCTCTATATTGAATAAATGTTCCTCAGATTTAATGTTGGTAGTAATAGAGTATTCCAACAAAGAAGTGTTAACTACGAAAACCAAGATTGAGGCATTTGAAGCCACCAATATGCCTGAGTTAACTTCGGACTCCAACACAGATTGGTTGGCTAAACTTACCAACCAGCTAGCAATTTACAAGAGGGACTTAATCAAATTTAAAAAAAGAAAAATTGCTCAAAGTCAACAAGGATTATGAAAACCACCAAGTCTATAAGTGGCTGTCCGGTAATTATGCAGAAGAGGAAAAAATACGACCCTTCTTCAGAAGTAACCGCTATCCAAGATATGCTGTCGACACAGATACTTCAGCAGAAGGTAACAGCTCAGCTAGTGATAGCGAAAGAAGGGCTAGCCATCAAAGGGGTCCATCAGCACCACTGAGCATGGCAATCCATAACCATGGGCCGCCAAAAAAACTACCAACCCGGAGGGGAGGCCAGTGGAAGCGGCAGAGGAAACAAAAAACCTCCGATAACAAACAAAAAGAACTGATTTTCAACCTCTCCAGCCATGATCTGACTGAACCTAAAGTTTCATTACTTTCGAAGGGTCTTTCATTTATCCCTACAAATAAATTTGATGATCTTAAATGGCAAGTGGAAAGGCATCAATTACAGCGGAAGTTGAAATTAAAAGAATACTTCCACAACAAAACTGACACAGCATTGGTAGCTCCAGTAATACCAGAAAAATGTAAACAATTTAAGGCACCTTCTAAATTTGACCCCCTCTCCAATAATGCCAGTATCAAGACTTTTATGAGATTGATGGATGAGGATGTATCCTCTATTAAATCTGAACCCAGGATTCAGCACCATAACCTCTCGCTGGCTGAACGCAATGCCCTGACTGTCTTAAGTAAAAATGATTCTTAAATCATACGCCCCACTGACAAAGGCGGAGGCATTGTCTTGCAGGACATTACTGATTACAGGAAAGAGATTGTACGCCAATTGGGTGAACCAGGTGTGTACAGCAAGCTCTGTGGTGACCCCACTGCGTGGTTTACCAAGGAATTGAAAGAGACTTTTTTATTGGCAAAAGATGCCCACATCATTAGTGACGAGGTCCATGACATACTGGTCTCTTAAAATCCATTGGTACCACTACTTTATACCTTCCTAAAAGTACATAAAGGCATACCTCCTCCTGGCCGACCCATTATTGCAGCACGCGGATCTCTATTTCAACCATCTTCAGTACTCTTGGATTCCATTCTTCAACCTCTTATAAGAACCCATCCTCACTTTCTGTTGGACACCACGACTCTCTTATTGAAACTCCAGGAATTTAGAACACTCCCACCTGATATCTGGCTTATAACAGCTGATATTTCAAGTCTGCATACAGTTATACCCCATTCAGACGGCATGGCTGCTGTCCACAGACTGCTACGTTCTTCAGGAGACTTCAGTCCAGAATCCACTGACATCATTGTACATTTATTGGAGTTGATCCTTACCAAAAATGTCTTTTTATTTGACAGCGAATTCTTCCTCCAGACCCGGGGGTGTGCCATGGGATTGTCCGTGGCACCCACGTATGTCAACATTTTTATGTTTGAGGTGGAGGACGAACTCTTTTTTTGCTGATAAGGAAATCTCTGATAAAATTGTATTCTTCACAAGATACATTGACGATTTGCTTTTGTTCTGGCGGGGTACACGTTATTTCTGATCATAATAATAGCACCAGCCCTGTTCAATTTACTTATACTATGCATCAAGAGCAGATAGATTTCCTGGATATGAAAATTTCCATTCAGGACTCTGTGATTGTAACTACGGTGTTCTCCATGGACACCGTCCGTAGCAACTTTTTGCATAACAAAAGTTTCCACCCCCAAAAATTCAAACATAGCTTACCGTACTCCCAAATGCTTCGCATTTTGTGACTTAATAGTAACATCGAGTCAGCCATTTTACAAATTGACAACCTCATTGGTCCTTTTTTGGATAGGGGTTACCATCTTTATGACCTGCTGGCCACCAAAGACAAAGCTCTCACTATACCTAGATCCAATCTGTTGTCCAATTGTGTTGTGGCTCAGCCTAACAAGACATCAGAGATCATCCCCTGGGTCTGTCAGTATAACCCACACACTGACAGAATCAATAAGGTGGCCAAACACAATTGGCGCATTGTTCAAACTGACCCTGCTCTAGACCTGGAGCAGACTAAACTTATGCAGTGTTTCTCTAGACCCCAGAATCTAAGGGATCTTTTAGTTAAATCAGATATATCTGGGAAAGGTGTCCCTCCATCTTCCAATTTTCTTTCCAAAAAACAGTGGGGATGCTTTAAGTGTTCCTGCACTACTTTTCTCATTCCAGGTGATAAATTTTACCATCCTCATGACGGTCATGTTTACCATATCAGACACCATCTCACCTGTGAGAGTAGTCATGTTGTTTATCAGATTGTGTGTCTTTGTGGCCTTTCCTATATTGGGAAGACCACTAGGAAATTTAAAGAGAGGATGGCCGCTCACTGCTCTGCCATCAAGGCAACATTGACCACAGGCAACAGCAAACAACCTATTGCCCACCATTTTTTGATGGCCAGATATAATATATCTTGCCTTAAATATCGCATGATTGATCACATTGCACGATCACGCCGTGGCGGCGATAGAGATACTGCCCTGTTAATATGCGAGGCCAAATGGATTCATCGGCTAAATGTTATCCATCTTAAACACCTGAATGAGATGGTCCTCTTATCATGCTTTTCTTAATTTCTGGCTCTTTTGTGCATTAACTGGATATTTAGTTCTTATGTCTGCATTTCTATCTTGCTATTATTATCATTATTGGATGTTTCATTATCTGTGGGTTTTTTATGCCTCGGATTCCTATTTATCATTGCCAATTTTTTTCTTTTTTTCCTATTTTTTATTTTTCTATTAAATAATTATTGGGTAGGCACTGCATATTATTTTGCAATGGCATCCGTTTTATGTTACATGCTAATTTAGTTGCTGTACACTATGCTTTACTGCAGTATTACTTGCACTTGTATTTTGAGCACTTTTTCCGGTTTGTATATATTTTTAACTTGTTCCTATGGTTACAAGACGCATCCGTCCCGTCTGGTGCCCCGTCAGCGCATAGCAACGGACGCACGGACGCAATGACATCATCACGGCATGCCAGCTGCGTGATGACGCCACAGATGAGCAACATATGATGATGGCGTTGTGGAGGATGCGACGGGACAGCGCTGCATCTGATTAATTGAGGAGGTATAAAGGTACAGTAAGCTTCTGTATCCCACTCATTGTATCCTGACGAAATGTCCTTGTTTGAGAAATGAAACGTTGATGTGATCCACGCCTCTGTGTCTGTTTGCGGGAACCAAGTGCCACTAGTCGGAAGTGTACTTTGCCACCACTGCCAGTGTTGATTTGGAAGGCACCGGTGCCAAGTTTCATTCATTGGAAGAGTACCGACTCCATTTGTGTTTGTCTATATATATATATATATATATATATATATATATATATATATATATATATATATATATATATATATATGAGACAAAGAGGCTCGGCACTCACTTTGTTATAGTCCAGTAATTGCTGGGGTAGCCATTCTGTGATGCAAAGCACCTGTGCAGACGATTGAGGTAGGGAGGCGGCACTCACCAGACTTTTTTTCAGTATAAAACACAGCCTTTATTGTTCCGACGGCGTTTCGGGTTTCCCCGTTATCAAGGACATGTCCTTGATAACGGGGAAACCCGAAACGCCGTCGGAACAATAAAGGCTGTGTTTTATACTGAAAAAATGTCTGGTGAGCGACGCCTCCCTACCTCAATCGTATATATATATATATATATATATATATATATATATATGATATAGGTGCACCATGATGAAGGTGCATTACCTTGCACCGAAACAGCTGTCGGTATGATTGCTAAATTGAGCTCCAGGGTGACATTGTATACCATGCTCTCTTCTACGTCGAGCTGCTAAGTATCCCCTGCTCCTGATGTTTTTATATCTGTCTTTTGCACTTGTTATGCCATTAAAATGATTTTTTGATACTATTTTGACGAAAATCTGTATGTTGCTGGTTTTTTAATACTACATGTATTACACCATTTGAAACCTGGCACTCTGGTGCTTGATTTGTTTGCAGTGTGCAGCCTGGCCTCAGGACTGAAATATATATATATATATATATATATATATATATATATATATATATATATATATATATATATATATAATCCGGGGTGTATCCACACCTATATTGGTGTAGAATATCCGCCACTCTCCTAATTATAAGTCCCAAACAAATTTGGTAAAATCCAAAGAGCTGGTTTTTATTCAATTTTCACAAGGTGTCAAACGGATAAATTCACAGGTGTTCATAGAACATGCCCCCACGTTTCGATCCCGCACAAGGGGATCTTTCTCAAGAGGCCTACAATACACATTGTGAAATAACCTATCAGTAAAATTTATCATAGCCAAAACAGCAATACATGATAAGTAAAAGTGAAACAAGAGAAAAAGTATCTTACTATAAGTTCTGTAGTATCTCGATTTCAACTGAGATGCAGAGGGGAAAAGCCCTGGGTGACCGGAGCAGCTGCTACATGATACTGCCCGGGCCCAGCTATTTATTCACTCTAGTAGCCAATCAAGCAGGGCGTGGACGCCGTGTCCACGCGCTGACAGCGCTACTTCCTGTGTTTCCCGGAAGTTCGGGACCGGAAGTCTACGTGCGGTGACCCGCACTACTGGAACGCACGGCTTCCTGTCTGTGACTGGAGCCAAGCGTGTGCTCTAGGGGAAAGTTCTCAGCGGCACCAGCCTTGTGGTTCCGGGTGCTTAAATGATCTCAGGAGGGCTGCTGTTGTACGTAGCATTAGAGCCTTAAAGGTGCGCTATAGGTGTTAGTGTTTAAAGTAGTACATTAATACACTGGATAAGTGCACTGGTATATAAGAGGAAAAAGCCGGGGGCGGTATTTAATTAAAGCCTAGTAGTTGCATAATGCAGTATAAAAATAAAAAAACTGAGTTTTTTATTTTTTATATTCTTTCAAAGGAAAGGGGGATTTTTTATTATAGTTATTGTGGGCGATTACTGGCTGATGTTTAGTAAGACCTTTACTGGAAAAATACGATATTTTTGGTAAAACTAATTTTTATACACTTTTTAATTTTTATATATATTTGTTATTTTTTATTTTTATTATTTTCATTTACAGGGGGAAGAATATCATCACCCCTGTGTAAATTATTCGTCTCGTAATTTTTTTTTTTTTCGTAACAAAATTTATAATTACTTCAAGAGAACCAAAAGATTTTTTTTTTAAATCTATCTACAAGGATATGGTCATATGAGTATTCAGTTTAAGCATTAATTAACTAGAAAATAGATATAGACAAATACTCTACAAAAAAAGGGGGGGGAAGTTTTTTCAGCAGAAAAAATATTTCTTCGGCAGAGAAACTTTTTGGCCAAAGATTTGAAAAAAAGTGAATAGATAAAAGATGTAGAAGGAGTAAGATATTGAAAAAAATGGGGTGGTTAGCGGGTCCCCCAACAATGTGGCTGAAGAACCCCAGAACCACAGTGTCATATATCAGAGCACAATAACAGTAGGGCAGTTTGAGATGTGTAAATGGATGGATTTAAACAATACAATTTCAGACCTAAACATTTCACAAACAGTGTCCATAAAGAGAAAGACCAAAAAAAAGTCCATAGGAAGATGGTGTTATTTCAAAAAAATATTGTAAGGGTTGTTCTCATTAAGGCCCTTCGGGGCCAGTGTCCCAAGTTGGTGAATCCACCTGCTCTCTCTTTTCTGGTGTAACAGGCCATTAATGCTTAAACTGAATACTCATATGACCATATCCTTGTAGATAGATTTAAAAAAAAAAAAAATTATTTTGGTTCTCTTGAAGTAATTATACATTTTTTTACGAAAAAAAAATTTTTACGAGATGAATAATTTACACAGGGGTGATGATATTCTTCCCCCTGTAAATGAAAATAATAAAAATAAAAAATAACAAATACTGTATATATAAAAATTAAAAAGTGTATAAAAATTAGTTTTACCAAAAATATCGTATTTTTCCAGTAAAGGTCTTACTAAACATCAGCCAGTAATCGCCCACAATAACTATAATAAAAAATCCCCCTTTCCTTTGAAAGAATATAAAAAATAAAAAACTCAGTTTTTTTATTTTTATACTGCATTATGCAACTACTAGGCTTTAATTAAATACCGCCCCCGGCTTTTTCCTCTTATATACCAGTGCACTTATCCAGTGTATTAATGTACTACTTTAAACACTAACACCTATAGCGCACCTTTAAGGCTCTAATGCTACGTACAACAGCAGCCCTCCTGAGATCATTTAAGCACCCGGAACCACAAGGCTGGTGCCGCTGAGAACTTTCCCCTAGAGCACACGCTTGGCTCCAGTCACAGACAGGAAGCCGTGCGTTCCAGTAGTGCGGGTCACCGCACGTAGACTTCCGGTCCCGAACTTCCGGGAAACACCGGAAGTAGCGCTGTCAGCGCGTGGACACGGCGTCCACGCCCTGCTTGATTGGCTACTAGAGTGAATAAATAGCAGGGCCCGGGCAGTATCATATAGCAGCTGCTCCGGTCACCCAGGGCTTTTCCCCTCTGCATCTTCGTTGAAATCGAGATACTACAGAACTTATAGTAAGATACTTTCTCTCTTGTTTCACTTTTACTTATCATGTATTGCTGTTTTGGCTATGATAAATTTTACTGATAGGTTATTTCACAATGTGTATTGTAGGCCTCTTGAGAAAGATCCCCTTGTGCGGGATCGAAACGTGGGGGCATGTTCTATGAATACCTGTGAATTTATCCGTTTGACACCTTGTGAAAATTGAATAAAAACCAGCTCTTTGGATTTTACCAAATTTGTTTGGGACTTATAATTAGGAGAGTGTCGGATATTCTACACCAATATAGGTGTGGATACACCCCGGATTATAATTGGATATACGTTCATCACGCATCTCCTTTGTCTGGCACCCCGTGATACCTCAATCTAAGTGCGAGTGCGGTCTACACATGGAACTATATATATGTAATATTCTCCTGTGCAGTTTGCAGCCAGTAATGACAAGTAGGAGGGGGCCCCCCTTTCTAAAGTGCCCCGGGCCCCCCCGAAGGCTTAATCCAGCTCTGACTAAACTAAATAATATATTATCATAGCCTATAATGAACTTGGTCACATATATGCTGTAAAACCTTTATTTGTACATAAAATATCTATATCATTTAGTTATACTTTTTTTTTTCAAATTTAAGTGGCACTATATGAGAAACCTTCATTACACAGATCCCACTGGGGAAGAGATATTATTTAATGAGAGAGGAGATCTGCCCTCTAAGTGGTCTATTGCAAACTGGGTCATCTACAAAACTAATACTACACCGGAGACTCTTCTAAGACCATTGAACACTTCTGAAAAATCACTAGAAGACCAGCGAGATTTCCACATAGATCCAGATGACATCATATGGAAAACAGGCACGGTAAGATACAGATTGCGGCAAAAAGTGTATAGTGTACATTATACAACCAGATTTAGTGACGCAAAAAAGCAAGGACATGCCCAAGTTCTGATGCATTGATGGTGAAGCCGTATATAGTACACTGCATATTCTGTCTCTCTGCCTATTGTATCATAAAATTATCATTACTGCAACCATTGATGGTAATAAAAGGATCCATATGTCCCCTAACACTCTATCACACTTGTACTGGTTCTGCCATATAAATCACCGTACAGTTAGTTTGGTCCCCTTGCTTCTAGGAATCAGTAACAGTTTTAGCATAACCTCATTGGTCTAATATTTTTCTCAAAGACTGTGTTCTGGAGCATATATGAAATATACAGTACTTACAAAGTAAAAAAAAATACAATGCTGAGTTGCAAATACAGATGTGTTCACGAATTTCTTGGCTTTTTTGTCAATTTGCCACAACATGTATATCACTGATGGACACATAAAAAGCATGACTTTTGCAGAGTCCAAGGTGTGCCAAATTGAGACATACTTGGCACAATAAAACCAAGATGAATGTGGACATATCTGTATGCTACAGTATAAAGTAAAGGGGTTTGTTACAATTACATATAATGAAGAACTTTATATGTAAAGCTAACTTTGAAATATTCAGAGAAGCCCTAAAAAGAATTGTGTGGGAAACTGTTTTTGAGAGGAAAAATGCTGAGGAAATGTGGGATACTCTAAAAAATGTACTTGAATCATTAACTATTAAATACATTCCTAAAGTAAATAAGGGTAAATTCAATAAAAAAGCCACCATGGTTGGGCAAAAAAGTTAGGTCAGCAATCAACAATAAAACAAGAGCATTTAAATTCTATAAAAATAACTTAAATGAGGAGGCGTTCACCAATTACAGAGACTCAAACAACATTTGCAAAGGTGCAATCAAAGTAGCTAAAAAGGGATTATGAAGAGTGCATAGCCATTGAAAGCAAAACTAATCCCAAGAAGTTTTTCATATACATAAATAGTAAACATATAATTAAGGACAACATAGGCCCACTAATCGATATCACTGGAAATAGTTTTACGGAGGATAAGGGAAAAGCAGAACTGTTAAATTAGTTCTTCTCATCAGTGTTTACTAAGGGAGAGCAGACTGTGGAACGCACACATACCACAAATGGGATGAACAAGCCGGACCTCAATATTGATTTCTCTACCGAGGAAATAATATTGAGGCTCAGCAAAATCAAAACAAATAAATCACCTGGGCCAGATGGGATTCATCCTAGGGTATTAATGGAATTAAGGGAGGAGATAGCTTCCCCTCTACATTATATCTTCAATAATTCACTATCATCAGGAAAGGTACCAAAAGACTGGAGAATAACAGAGGTAGTGCCATTATTCAAAAAAGGAAAAAAGGATGATCCCGCTAATTACAGACCTGTTAGTTTAACATCAATAGTGGGTAAACTATTTGAAGGATTTTTAAGAGATGGGATCCAGGAATATTTAGACCTTCATAGTATACTCAGTTAAAACCAGCATGGGTTTGTGAAAAATCGTTCATGCCAAACTAATCTACTTGGTTTTTATGAGGAGGTTAGCAAAAACCTTGATAATGGAAATGCTGTAGATGTGATTCTTCTAGATTTCGCTAAAGCCTTCGACACCATACCACACAAGAGGTTGATAAATAAAATGGAGGACCTGGGATTAGGGGCAAATATCTGCAGATGGGTAGGGAACTGGCTGTGTAATAGAGAACAAAGAGTGGTTGTGAACAGTGCAGTTTCAAATATGATACCAGTATTAAGTGGAGTGCCACAAGGTTCGGTTCTACGGCCCATTTTGTTTAACATGTTTATTAACGATATTGGGATAGGGTTACTCAGCAATGTATCCATCTTTGCGGATTATACAACACTGAGCAGAGTTATTAAATCATCAGAATTCAAAATGATATTTACAATTTGGACGTGTGGCCTTGGGAGACATAACCAGTGTGCTAGTTATAACCTAAGCGGGGATGAATTGGGTAACTCAGTACTCAAAAAGGATCTAGGAGTCCAAATAGACAACAAACTAGGGTGTAGTGTTCAATGTAATATAGCAACTAAAAAGGCCAATAAAACTCTAGCATGTACTAAAAGGGGGATGATAACTAGGGATTTAAAAGTAATTATGCCTCTGTACAAATCATTGGTTAGACCGCACCTCGAATACGGAGTACATTTATGGGCCCCACACTAAAAAAAGGACATCATAGAATTAGAAAAAATCCAAAGAAGAGCAACTAAGCTTATTAGGGGAATGGAGACTTTAAGCTACGAGGAGAGATTAAGCAAGCTGTTTACACTAGAGAAGAGACGTTTAAGGGGGGACATGCTCAACATGTACAAATATAACAGGGGCCAATATAAGGAACGGTCACGCACCATTTTTTCTGCTAGACAGGAATCTAGGAAAAGAGGGCACGAGTTTAGATTAGAAGAAAAAAGATTTTGTTCATCTAGAAGAAAAAAATTCTTTACAGTCAGAACAGTCAAACTTTGGAACTCTCTTCCTGAAGAAGTGGTGTCGGCAGACAATATAAATACTTTTAAAATAAGGTTGGATAAACATTTATTGGTTAAAAACATCCACGGGTATGAATAAGTAACAATCTGTCTTTAAAATATCAGAACATACTATACAACAAGGGATTAGCTACTATAAACATAGCTTGAACTAGACGGACGCAAGTCTTTATTCAGCCTCACCTACTATGTAACTATGGGCCTTATTCTGGTCTGTGCGTACTTTCCCGAATTCTTACGGATGGCATTTTTAGCCGTCTGTGCATGCGTGGGCAACGCTATGCGCATGTGCCACGCATGGTCTCCGTACTTGTTCTCACTAATACCGTACAGAAATTTGCACCACAATCACTCGGGAGATATGGGCGTATTATGGGCGTCATTCGGAAATACACAGGGGCGTAGTTTCAAAGTGGGCTAAACTGGGCGTAAACATGGGCGTACACGAGGAAGTGCACTCATTCTGGTAGGCGTGCATTCGGACAGCACACCGAATGCACGCGAACCAAAAGGCTAGAAATATGCGGTGTCCATAAGCAAGTATTGCTTTGCGGACACCACTCGGTCATGCGCTAGGCAATCGGAATGCTTAATTAGTACGGCCGCACCTCAACCAATGTCAGCTGAACACAATACAATCCACTCCTTTACTCATTACTCATTAATTACAAGCTTGTCAGTGCTTCAATTGGAACCATTGCAGCTTAAATGGACCATTACTAAACACACACATATATGCTGCAGTTTGGACACACATTTACACTGCACCCAATGGACAGAACTTACTATCACTAATAGAAATATACATGTCACTTCTACATTTAACAATTAAACCACACATTTGGGGATCAAAATATACATTTATTAAAAAAAACTTAAAACAGAAAATGGGAAAAGCATGTTTTTGGACACATGTATCAAATTAAAAAGGCATCATATTAGGAATGTACACAAAGAAAACATAATAAAAACATGTATTCTTGACATACATAGCCACAGCAGAATCATTAGGAACACATCAGGTTACTTCACAAAAAAAGTATAGCACCAACACTTCAAGTACAGCAGACAGTAATGGTAGCCGAAAGAGGGCAACAGGGGAACCAAACAAGACAATCGAACCGAGGGCAAATGTGGGTACCCTCTGCATGGGATTGGACACAGGAAGCTGACACACACAGCTCAATGAAAGATTTGGGAAGACATAAGGGTGGAGATTAATGCGGACACAAGTTCATTTGCGGGCACGTTTGGCCCTGGTAGGCTCCTTGCCACGTGCAGCAGCTCTTCGGCCATGGCCACGTTCTGATGGTGGCCCAGGTGGAGCAGATGCTGGTGAAGGGGGGGATGGTGTTCCCCCTCTGCCAGCAGGGAGTGCTGCTGGTGGAAATGCACCAGAAACGGATGACAATAGGGCCCTATTGCTGGAAACTAGCTCCACCATAAGCTCACTATGGTGGAGGAAGAGGTCATTTTGGCGCAGGGCTTGCTCTGCCAGCACCTGCAGGCTTGCAGCTATGGACTGCTGGGTGCCAGCCATGGCCTGCTGGGCCTCAGCCATAGCCTGCAGGCTCCCAGCTATTGTCTGCTGGGTGCTGGCCAAACCCTGCATGACCTCCTTGGTCCTACGCATCCGCTCTGATGCCAAGTCTCCCTGTTGGTGAATCTGCCCAAGCACCTGCACCCACCTGTCGTATTCCGGATCGGCCGGTTGCTGCTGCTGCTGCTGCACATGCCTGCCACTGGTGGCAGGTGGCACAGACTTCGCCACCTCCTCAAGAGATTCTTGACCAAATGGTGGGGATGCTGGTGAAAGAGAAAATTACAATTACAACACATTCCAAGCAAATTAGTACCAACTACTTATGCCATGGCAAATACTTACCTTCAACAAAAGCAGCAAAGACTTCTGCTGGGGCATGTTGCTCATCCCCCGGACCTCTTCTACTGCAATGCAGCACTCGGCCATCTCCTCCAGGGGGGTGAGCTTCAGCCGGCCTGGCATGGGTCCAGCCCCAGAGGTGTGGCTGTGTTCCCATCGTTTGGTCAGTTTCTTCTTGAGGTTGGTTTTGAAGTCATGCCACCTGCAATCAAAGTTTACATATTACTACATGTCACTCATGATGTTTGCTGTAGCACCCATTGCAATCAGATTACAACATGTGCTTCATTACACCAAACTTACATTATATTAAAATATAAAACCAACCCTTAGAAGATACACTCACACTCATGTCTGTGGCTCCAAGCAACGTGACCGACCATTTACCAAATCCATCTAACATCTAATGTAAACATTACTGGTATTGTACTGCTCAAATGTAACACACATGAACTTGCCTCTTCTTAACGTGCTCCGCCTCACGAACTTGTGGAGCTACCGCATTAATCTCTGCAGTTATGTCCTCCCAAATCTTCCATCGCCTTGTGTGTGTCAACCTGTTCTGTGGACACTCGATCCAATCCCATGCATGGGGTACCAGTATGGCAAGCTCCTGCGCTTCGAATGCCATGTTTCTGCTGCTTGGTTCCTCTGTTGGCCTCTTTCGGCCACGCCCACGGCCACGCCCACCTGTCGCTGTACTTGAAGTGCTGGCCAGGCTACTCTGTTGGGAAGCCACCTGTTGTGTTCCCAATGATTCTGCTGAGGCAGAAGATGGGCCAGCTGCAGATTGGGCTGATGTGGATGGGCCAGCTGCCTGCTCTTCTCCCACTGACTGGTCTGTGTTGAGGGGCACATAGGAGGTGCTGGAGTCCATGCGGGCAAACAGTTCCTGGCACTCCTGGTCTCCCTCAGATTGAGATCCTGCCATGTTGCAACAACTTTTTGCCTTTCTAGCACACATTTAAATACTATTTCTGTAATTGGCGTACATCAGCGACACCCTGCGTTCCGTGCGGCAGCGTTCCGTGTGGCAGCGTTACATACGGCAGCATACGCCGGGCTGTTTGTGCGGCGCATAGGCCACGCCCATAGTAGCGGCAATTCGATTGTGCAAAACCTGGCGTACCTTCAAAGTCTAATTTAGGTGAACTGTTGTAAGATTTGCTATAATGGACACCTCCAATGTTATGAAATGATAAATGCTATCTGTGAATGTTCATTAGTACTGTGCTATTGTTGAGATTGTCCTAAAAATGTAAGTAACCCAATCCATTTTGAAATCCAGGCCACAAGTCATGCAATAGTCATCACTGACGTCATGCACAACACATGTGATAGGCCTATAAATAGTGGTTTGCTGCTAGATTCATTTGTCTCCAGATCTGTATTGTGGCCGGGTCTAAGGTAAGCTCTCCCATGGTCATTGTAGAGATCATATACATTAACAATGTAAGGGTAATAATGTATGCACCATTGGTTCACTGATTACAGATTTTTGGGACAGCAAAGGCTTGTTAGCATTAATGAAACATGTTACCTGGCCACCATTTAACTCACAGGTGTTAAACCTGTGTGTCACCATATATTGTTGAACTACATGTCCCAGCAATAGCTGAAATGTGTCATACTTCAATGTGAAATACTGTTACAATTCACAATGGAGGTTTTGCTGGTTACAACATTCCCTTTCACACCATCAGAAGGCGCACACTTTGCTGTGCCATGCATTTGCAACCAACATATTCTTTCCATTTTACATACATGGGTCAGACTACATGATGTATTGATCAATTTTTCTTACATATAATTCTGAATTAGGGTTTAGGTGTTACATGTTTTCGAGATATTTGTGTGTACAAAGTTGTGTGGTGAGGTAATATTATTGTTACATCATTGTAGATTATTATGGATATTCGGGACTTCACTTGGCGCCCGTCTATTGTACGTATGGATTCATCTAATGAGACTAATTTTTTGGGATTACCATTCTTTGCATAGGTGCTTCATTATTTATGATCATTTCATTGTAGGTTGCTGAAGCAATGATGGACTTCATGGCTAATAGCCTAAGGGCACTTGCGGCTCACCCCACTCGTCGCCCAAGGAGGCCAGGATGTGCAAGAATCTTTCGCACACGGGTGACACTCTTTGGGATGCCCGATGATGAGGTACTTACTAGGTACCGGTTACCCCCACATGTAATTCTAGATATACTCTCTTTAATTGAGAGTGATCTAGAACCTTTTCATGGGCTCACGACAGCAATTCCGCCTCACACTCAGCTGCTGGCGGTGTTGCATTTCTGCACCTCAGGATCATTCCAACAAGTAGTGGCAGTACTTGCTGGAATATCCCAGCCTGCTTTCAGTAGAATCCTGAGGCGTGTGACGTCAGCCATGTTTAGGCGCAAGGGGCACTTCATGGCCATGTCTTTTGCCCAAGAGACCCTTCACCGAAGCCAGCAGGCATTCCATCAAATTGCTGGCTTCCCTAATGTGATAGGGGCTGTGGATGGCACCCATGTACCATTTGTGCCTCCATCACGAAGTGAGAAGATCTATAGGAACCGCAAATTGTTCCACTCACTCAACTTGATGGTGGTATGTGGCCCATCCATGGAAATTCTCGCCTTCAACTCGAAGTTTCCCGGAAGTGCCCATGACTCTCATGTTATCCGACAAACCGGGATTTGGCAGAGACTCCAAGAGCTTGAAGGCCGTGATACGCCATACAGCTCCCCAGCACAAGGCCCACAGGAGGCATTCAATAGGGCGCATGTTGCCACCAGGCAAGTGGTGGAGCGCTCAATTGGCCTACTAAAGGGTCGATTTAGAGTGCTGATTCAAGTTTTTTTGGTTAACATATCAAAATTTATTAAGAAATATATATAATTAATATTAGCATTTAGTCACCGGCCGGTGTTACACAGTACACAATTTAAAACAATAATAAAAAGATAATAATAAAAAAATGGGAGATTGGGTAAATTAATTAGGAACTGATTCCTTTTGGGGATGCCAAGTAGACTTTTGATTCAGCCTATGTTATGAAGGCTGGCAGTTTGGATGTTAATCTGTGAGTAATAAATTCGTCCAATATAGGTGACTCTCTCACAGCCCCTATATATTGAGCGATATTTTTGCATGCAGTAACCAATTAGTGAAGTTAGTGGTTATAATATTTGCCTGAGGGTTAGCTGGTTAGTCCCATTCACACTAGCCAGCTCTCTCACAGCTCCTATGTGTCACTGGAAGTTCACATGCAGGACCAATTTAGTAGTATTAGTACTTGAAAGGTTATAGAGACTTGCCAGGTTCCGGATTCAGCTGCAGATTCTCTGCAATTGCAGTGCAGCCAGGCGGACTCGTCCACACTCCCGGATTGCAGGGCAGTCAGTCAAAGGGCTCAATGTTGGCAGTAAGGTGTACCGGTACCGGTGAGTAACTCCCTCGGTGAGTAATCCTCGACACCATTTCAGGCGCATACTGTAAGTCACCCTTACAGTATGCGCCTGAAATGGTGTCGAGGATTGTGGGCTTGTGTGTATGCTTTCATAACATAGCTGTGCGGCGTGAGATACCCTTTGATGAGTGGGATGTTCCATCTGAGCCGCAAGATCCTCCCCTGCGCCCATCCCGCTCCCCGGAAAGCCGTCATGGATACCAGCTGCGGGACTCTGTGGTCCAGAGATTCTTCAGGTACATTTTTGAATGTTGCACAGACCAACCCAATTTCAGATCAATTACACCCATCAAGGTGGAAAATTATGTTAATTTTGTGTACTCAAAATTAAACATTAGCCAGCATGGCCTCTTAATGCCAATATCAATAGCACTACGTATTATGTTTGAGGTGTATTGGTTTAAGACCAATATTGCAGGTCACACTTATACCTTGTACATAGATTTGAAAATGTATTTTATGTTTCCATTATTGTAGCTGAGCTTATCATCCATGTCTGGTGAGTAGATTGAATTTCATACTTTTTTCACCATGTATGTGTGGGATGTGGGTGTGATTATTTTATTTGTAGATGTAATATTTATTTTCACATATATTTGTAAATATATTTGAAGTAGAAGCTAGGCAGGCAGGCAGGCAGGCAGGTGTCCAAGATAATGGTGGTCAGGAGAACTGCTAGTATGTGTATGTGTTTTTTCTCATAAATGTACGCATACACATAAATGCATACAGTAAGTAATGCCAAGTACAGCTATGCGATGCCAAGCTATAGCACGCGTTGCTTGGCGGTGCGATGTTTTCGCCGATTGTCGGGCGCATACACAATGTTCATGTCAATATGGATAATAAAGTTAATACCAAATAGTAAAGTTAACAACCAATCACAGGACATGAGGATTTTTCATGTGCCAGTGCTAAAATGGCGGCATACCAGCGCGCAGCAGCCTTTAGCACTGCGGAGCTGCTGTCGCTGGTGAGCGTTATGGAGAGGAGGCTGGGGCAGGCAGGGCCCTATGTGTCCAACCGGGACAAGCGCCGGGCATACGTTGCAGCCCGGCACCGAATATACGCCCACACAAATGTGCGGAGGACCATCGCCCAGCTGGAGAGGCGATGGTCCGACCTGCGTTGGCGGCAGCCGGATTTACTCCAGCGTTTGAGGCGGCGACTTCAACGCTGTAAGTATTGACGCAAAATACACATAATTGACAGTGAATGCTTGCATTTTCACATTATTAAATATTTATATTACATGAGGTCAATTGGGTGTTGATGACATAGAAATGGCATATACTATATGTGTGATATATAACACATGCATTAATGTGGATATGATATGTACTTGTTATAGTAATTAGAATGTCAAATGACACTCAACCATTTTGTTTGTTTAACCCACAGCGCGGGAGAGAGCCAGACAGGCCCGTGAGGAGGCCAAGGAGGAGGGCCGTGAGGAGGCCCAGGAGGAGGGCCGTGAGGAGGGCCATGAGGATGGCCATGAGGAGGCCCAGGAGGAGGCCCAGGAGGTGGCCCCGGAGGTGGCCCAGGAGGTAGAAGTGGAGGGCCAGGTGGAGGTGTAGGAGGAGGAGGCGGGACAGGTGGAGATGGAGGAGGAGGAGGATGAGGGCCGCCATGAGGTGGAATACCTCACCTCCGCTCCCCCTACACACACCCCTCCCCCTAGCCACTCACCAACCTCCTCAGTTTACCTTCCCCCCCCCCGTGTACCAAGAGCAGGAGGAGCTCTCCCTACCCCTCCCAGACTTTCCACCACCTCCCAACGTGGAGGAAGCAGACATTGTGGAGCTGGCTGGCGGTGGTAAGTAGACGTAATGCATCATTACTGACTTAGGTACAGTTTGTTATGTCGCACAGCTGATTACATTTTGCTATAATATAGTAAAGACTAGTCCAAACAAATGGATAACAAGAGACACACTTTGGGCTTATAGGGCCATGCTGCAAACGTGGAATCTGGAGGCTCATGTAGGTGATGAGTGTTTATTTATGGAGGGTTTTTCTATACAAGCACAAATAAAACATCAATGGAGTATGGCCACCCCTGATTTATAATGGAGTCACAAGTGGGCATTTCCCCTGGGCCCCCCTCTAGCCAGTGGGCCCGTGTTGTTGCCATGTATTTTTGAAAGGTATTTGGATGTAGGATGTAGGATGGATTGACCTTAGAAATTGTTTGGTGTATGGAAGCGGATTAGTGCTGCACTTTCACCTATCTGGCAATGTGACAAGGAATCATGAAGTAAGGGGTAGAGGGACTAGCCTAGCCTTTTAATGTGGTATCTATCTATCTATCTATCTATCTATCTATTCTATCTATCTATATATATATATATATATATATATATATATATATATATATATATATATATATATATTCTATATATCTATCATGCAGTTTAGCTATTAAGCAGTGACATGCAGGTGTATATATGTATGGCTAAATGTGGCATGTTGTAGTGGATGTAGCTTTCTAGTAGATTGGTGAGTGTTTTGGCAGGAGAAGTGTGAGTGAGGCTCAAGTGTTGTTGTGATTTTGATACATACATTGGCAATTTTATCACTCACATATTTTGTAGTGTAAGCCACTGTGTGTGTGTGTGGCAGCATCATATATTTTTTGCCTTTAGAAACAGTATTGCCTATGTAATTGTTTGTATGTATGATTTCTCATGCTGTAGGTACTTAGGATTGACTGTACAAGGTGTACCTGAATAGCATAATTAATGTTGAACCCCCTTTAACATGCCCACAGATGACCAGAGGGAAGAAGCCGAGGGTGTCAGAGGGGCCCTCCTAAGGCTGCGGCAGCACCTTCTCATCATGGCTGCAGATGTGCAGGACCTCTGCGACCTCCTGCTATGACCAGTTTTTTTTGTTATGTAAATAAATTTTTCCCTGCAAGTTAGAAGTGGTCTATGTGTTATTTTATTATTTTACAGTATAAGTATAAATATAAGCAAATAAGTATAAATAGTGCTGTTTATTTATGTAAGGTGCAAAAGGTATATACAGTAGTTAGATGGTTTTATTGCATAGAATTGATTGAAAGTGAAGGGTAATGTAAAGATGTACATAAGTGTGTTGATGTGTATGTGTGTGTTTGAATGTAAAGAATAATAGATGATGTAATCTGCATACATAGCACATGGGCTTAAAGGGGCAAGAAAGAATGTGGTGAACTTAGCATGATGTTAGGGTTAATCTAAAGTGGTATTAAAGTGTTTAATTATCAATTAGATAAATAATACATGACCAGGAAAAACAATCCTTTTTTAATGAGGTTGCCTAATTGCCTAAGTGTCTCATGTGATCGATTTAGGTATTCAGATAAGAGTGGTGATTTTTGCGTAAATACACCGCATCAGTGCGTACGGGCAGGTTCCCGTCCGTTCTGACGCGGTAAGACCGTGCATACGCTGTAAGACTGTGCAGAATCTGTGTGTGTCCACCGCACACGCATGGTTTGGATGTCGTCCGTAAACACGTCCTCTTCTTAAAGAGTGAGTCCGTCCGAATGCGGAGGACCGGTGGGCGGTTTTTCATACGATGTCCGCACAGCGTGGCGTGCGGACCTCTCCAAAAGAGAGTGGAAATATACGCACCAACCAGAATAAGGGCCTATGTAACAGCATGCAGCCTATTCTGGGAGTATAGAGGGAAATGATGCAGTCTCACATTTAGATTGATCCTCATAGTATGACATGTTATCAGTTTACAGATGGAGAGTGTTGTAATTTGGATAAAGAGGCAAACCTTACCCAAACTACAGAATCCTGGTGCTTATTACTAAAAAATATATTGTAAAAAAGGAATAATATCTAAAGTAAGTTAAATTTAAGTTCAAATCAGCTGCTCTAGTGAGTTCACCTGGGTACGAGACAGAAATGGAAATTTCAGATGCTTTGCCCTGTTGGAAGTATATTAACAGATAGGTCTGCTAATTAAGAATGATTCCGGACACACTGTTCAAAATGTAACAATTTTATAATATTAAAATGTATCACACATATATAATCAAGCACATATATAGAATAAACAAATATAAAATATCTACAACGTATCTCAATTCATACAAGATAGCACTTAGATAGGGAGGTCTCCAGATCTTTAATAGTAAGGGGCAGATTTATTAAGCTTGGAGATGAGATAAACTGGAGATAAAGCATAGAAAAGGAAAAAGGAGATAAAGCATCAGCCAATCAACTCCCAACTGTCTTTTTCAAACACAGCTGATTGGCTGGTGCGTTATCTCCTTTTACCTTTTCTCCGCTTTATCTCCAGTTTATCTCTTCTCCAAGCTTAATAAATCTGCCCCTTAGTCATGAAAAGACAACATGATAATTCAATATATGGCAATGAGATCCGCACAATGCAGGTTTAATAAGCCGGTGAAAAGAAGGTAGCCAGTCCTTTAGCATGTAAGCAAACATGCATATATTATTGGTTTGGCAAAAAGTCAGTCACCAATTTAGGCAGTAATAGTTGTAAGTTTATACCCTTGCATACAGATGTGTCCTCATACATCATGGCTCACAATGCGCTTTTTAGGCCTCCGAGTCACGAGTTGTAGATTGCGTTATGGCCTGCGTTATGTCCCACACCATGTAATACATATTTTAACCACTGGGTGACTAACGTTCCACGTTAAGACTATGGTGCCGAATAAAACAATGTTGGAGTTGAAATTGAGAGTATGAGAAACTGGCCAATCAACGTTCTTCCCTTTATAAAAAAAAAAATCTACAGTACTGTACAGTATCTTCTACAAAACGCAATTCAGTCTGCCACGCAACTTCACACCACAGATTTTGTCCTTACTTTGGGGACAGTGTACTTGGATAAAATTCGCAGCAGCAGATGTGTACGGTTATACGTGACATTGGTACAGATTGCTACTGTATTAACATGGAAGCCATGCTAACCTTTATTAATGCTGGATAATAATTAAATAAAACAATATTTAAGGACCTGTCTATCATTACGCTATACTGAGCCATGAAAACAGCACACTAAGACACAGACCGACACCTCGGACAATAAGATGTTGACTGCAGTCATACAAAATACTGGGTACTTGTGTATTATCACGGCGCCCACGAAATCGGCCGAAAATAAATTGCATAAATCGGATGCGATTTTGCGGCCGATTTTTGACCGATTTTTCACTTTTTCCAGCCGATTTGCATGCTGTTCCATCATTGCACACCTTGCACACCCTCGATTTCCATCGTAGTGCATCGCATGCAATATAGTGGCATGTGATGCATGTGAAGCGATTCGATTTGTAATTGTACAATCACCCTGATGGGTGCTTACAATGTTAAATGCAACCCCATTGTCAACACCACCCCCACTATCAACGCCAACCCGAAGCTTTGCGAGTGCAGCAAGCCTGCGAGGGGCAGCGGTACACGTCCTTTTGACCTTTTCATACCCCCACTATCCACGTCGGCGTGGAGTCGATTTTAGATAGTTTGTCGAGCGCAGCGAGCCACCAAGCCCGAAGCGTGGTGAGTGCAGCGAGCCCCGCGAGGGGACGCGGAATACATGTAAAGTAATCCGCGTCCGCTCACCACGCTTCGGGCTCGGTGGCTCGCTGCGCTCACCACACTATCTAAGATCAACTCCGCGCCGACGTGGATAGTTGGGGTATGAAAAGGTCGGAGGACGCGTACCGCTGCCCCTCGCGGGCTCACTGCACTCGCCGTGCTTCGGGTTGGCATTGATAGTGGGGGTGGCATTAATAATGGGGGTGCATTTAACATTACGAATCACATCGCATGCCACTTGCTGGCATGCAATGGTATGCGATATTTAATTGTACAGGGGCATTTTCCTGAAAATCACATTGCATACCATCGCATACCATCGCATACCATCGCATAGTACCTGGGGGTGTGCAAGGTTGGAATAACATGCAAATCGTCAGGAAATGGCCGAAACTCTTAAAACAATCGGCCGAAAATCGGACGCAAATCGGATGCAAAATCGCATCGTAGATCGAATCGGACAAAAGAATCGGCCGCAAATTGGCCGATAAATTGGATGCAATATCGTATGCGATTTAGATTAAATTGGGCGCCGTGATAATACACAAGTACCAAATACTGTATGTTGATTGCAGTCTGCTTTCCTGTACATACTGTGACATACTGTACTGTAAACAGTAAGCCTGCTTTGACTTTCTAACTCTAATACTGTATCATATAATGTAAGAACAGCAGATGCCGACTGTAGATTGCAGATACAGTGTGTCACCTGAATAGTCATACAAAATACTGTAACTGCTTAGATTTAAGACAGCGGCTAATATTACAGTATTACTGTAGTACAAAATGTAACGACAAAATCCATATTCTGTATTAGAGAGTAGTGACATACTGTAAATTAGTTCAGAAAAAAATCAAACAAGATTTCTGAGGCTTTCCCACAGCGCTGGACCTTTGGAATCAGTATAACCAGGATGATTCTTATTCTTAAAGATAAATGCAGTCCACTCCTCCTTAAAAGTTTGCAAAAAAAATTATTAAAAAAAATATGAAAAACTCCACACATAAAAAATGGCTTCCATATATCATAAAAAATATAAAAAATATAGCAGGAAAGAAACAGTTCTTTTACACAACATGGTTACTGTCTCCTAGGGAATTGGGTGATTCTTGATGTAGCAGACCAGACCTTTTCAGGGTGACTTGTGATTGTGCAAAAAGGCAATCAACTCATAGGAAAAGATGTTATTCCCGGGTATTTCCTATGGGGCTCTCTAAACACAGTTCCACAATCACCTCTCCAAAGGCTTGGAGCAGAGAATAGATAAAAAAGACCACTCTCACCCTTCCACTGTGAATACTGTCAGGGACCTCTCCTTGGATTGGGGACGTCACGGCCTCCCACGATGCCACTGCGGTCGCCCGTGTGACCCCTTTCCTCTGGATACCGTCTACTCAGGGAAGATGTTATTCTCAGAGACTGCTCTGCCACTGCAGTCTCTGGAATCTCCTGCCTTCCAGTATCTCTGACCCCACTTGTGGTAATGAACGCAGGAGCTGAATAATATCAGCCCGTCTCTCACTTCTGTGCGCTAGATCTCAGGCGGCTGTAATCAGCTGTGCGCCTCCTGCTTCCCCCACGTCTGGTAGTCAGGTTACTTATGGATGGGTGGTCTTTGCGGCACTGTCCGTACACCTGTCCGACCTGAGCCTTCCAGGCGTCGCTCAGCTCACCGCGTTCAAGTGGTCCCTCTTCCTCTCCTCTGCTATCACCTTAGTTCCTTATCTGCGAATGCAGTAAACCGATCATAAAACTCCAAGCTGCTGCCGCCTGTAAATTAGTTTTTTCGTAGCATTGTGCATACTGTATTTTATGTCAGATTTTGTGCATAATGTTTGGACAAAATCCCGGATTTAGTACATAATATACCAAATAACTTAATTGATTTAGAAAAAGAAAAAAAAAAAGTAGTATATTTAAAAAAATATATTGTACCCCACTGTGGATTGAACCAGATTGCTGCTAACAGTATAGCTGTGTCTCTACCCGCTAGGCCACAGTTACCTGTGATTTCAATTGCACCATTGGTGTATAATATACAGTCCAATATGAGATATGCCCCGTACAGTGCACTGTTTTCATGGCGCAGTACAGGGTAATGATAGACAGGTCCTTAAATAATGTATTATTTAATCATCCAGCATTAGTAAAGGTTAGCATGGCTTCCATGTTCATACAGTAGCAATCTGTACCAAAGACATGTATAATCTATAGATTGTAAACTTGCAGCAGGGCTCTCCTCCCTTCAAGTCTGTCGGTTGTTACCCAGTTTGTTTTATCAATTGTAAAGCGCAACGGAATCTGCTGCGCTATATAAGAAACTGTAAATAAATAAAAATAAATAAATAACCAAACACATCTGCTGCTGCAAATTCTATGCAAGTACACTGTCCCCAAAGTAAGATCTTTTACCTGAAGTGCGAAATCTATTAGTACCCCAATGTGGATTGAACCAGTATTGCTGCTAACAGCATACTGTACCTGTGTCTTTGGCTGGTTGTTTATTATTCTCAACTATATCACTTTTTGAACCTTAATACATCTGGGTTTGGACAGTACCCCTTTTTTCTACGTAAAAAAAATACTTTGTTCTACAGACAAGGACATACACAGATGTATATAATGCAAGAGTCAGATACCAAATTCTCCTAATGGAACAATGGTTACAAAGGGGAAATATCACGCTCATAATAAATAATATGTTGAGTTAATGGTTGTAATAATTTATAAATAACATCTATTAAAACTATAAAGATGGAATATTTTTCATAACATTTTGATTCATATTTTACATTTCATTACTTGTACAAGATGCCCAAATCTCAGTGCAATGACAGATGTCCTCCTGGGTACAGAAAAGCTTCTAATGGAAGGATCCAAGTCTGCTGCTATGACTGTGTCCCGTGTTCTGAGGGAGAAATGTCCAATGTTACAGGTAATGAAGTGATGTACACAGGAAGAAGCATCACACGTTGGTAACAGAGGTGATGATTGCTATATGCTCACTACAGTACATACATGTTAGTAACTGAGGCTATGATTGCTATATGCTCACTACAGTAGACGTATGTTAGTAACTGAGGCTATGATTGCTATATGCTCACTACAGTACATACATGTTAGTAACTGAGGCTATGATTGCTATATACTCACTACAGTAGACGTATGTTAGTAACTGAGGCTATGATTGCTATATGCTCACTACAATATACACACGTTAGTAACTGGGGCTATGATTGCTATATGCTCACTACAGTAGACGTATGTTAGTAAATGAGGCTATGATTGCTATGTGCTCACTACAGTAGACATATGTTAGTAACTGAGGCTATGATTGCTATATGCTCACTACAGTAGCCACATGTTAGTAACTGAGGCTATGATTGCTATATGCTCACTACAGTAGACACATGTTAGTAATTGAGGCAATGATTTCTATGTGCTCACTACAGTAGACACATTTTAGTAACTGAGGCTATGATTGCTATATGCTCACTACAGTAGACACATGTTAGTATCTGAGGCTATGATTGCTATATGATCACTAAAGTACATATATGTTAGTAACTGAGACATTGATTCATATATGATTAGTACAGTAGACATATGTTTAAATGAATATAATACACAAAAATAACAGAAAACAAAGTTCTTCATGTCAGTAGTTCAATGAATGAGAAATCCTTACTGTAACATTGCTAAGACTTAACAATACTTTTATTTAAGCAAAGTACAAACCCAGCACTAATATATTCATAAAGGATTTGTTTGTAAAATACTCATATGTTACCGTAATGAGTAATAAGAGGATAATAGTATGCTTGTGGTTACATACAACAGCACCTTAAAGTCAGGTGTAAAACAAAAAAAAACAAATTCTGTTATCTCTGCTCTATTACTCTAAGTAAATATATACTGTATATATGTAAAAGAAATAGAGGAGCGCACAATAAGTAAACCATAAAAACACTTTTGATCTGATATATAAGCTCACAGACATGAACGTTAGCAGCAGTGAGTAACTATTCAGAGTCACCGGGTCACAGCCAGGATGCGTCCAAAAGTCAGCTCAATATCCGGGTTTCCAGACAGCTCTCTCTGACACAACGATTGCAGGTCAGCATGCAAGATGGTCAGCATACAATGGCAATGATGCCACGCCCAACGCGTTTCATCCAACTGGACTTCACCAGGAGGTGTTGACAGCCTCCTCTGGTATCATTTAATATGCCTCAGTCCAGGAGTTTTTAATTTGTCAATAAATCTGAAAACGTCAGTTTATATCTGAAAAGCATTTGCCCAATGAATAACATAGTGCAGTAACAAGTTTGTACAAGTTTCCGATCAGTGGACAATATATATCACAAAAAGTATACAATTTAATACACATGGAATAATAGTAGTAAACAGATACATTTAATACAGAAAGTTACATAATAAAGATAAAAGGTTAAGCAAAATCTAAAACAGAATTGGTGGAGATGTGTTTATCAGAGGTTCTAGAGCACAGGTTCTCAAACTCTGTCCTCAGGACCCCACACAGTGCATATTTTGCAGGTCTCACAGTATTAAGTGAAATAATTAGTCCCACCTGTGGATCTTTTAAAATGTGTCAGTGAGTAATGAGTGCACCTTTGCACCTGCCGGGTGACCTGGAAAATGTGCACTGTGTGGGGACCTGAGGACCGAATTTGAGAACCCCTGTTCTAGAGGATGAGAAACAATATAGGGTTAGAACAATCCTTAAAAATGAATATGTACAGTACAGGTTGAGTATCCCGTATCCAAAATGCTCGGGACCAGGAGAATTTTGGATAACGGATTATTCCGTATTTCGGAATATTTTAATATTTCAATGATGTATTTTGAAGTATCTTGCATTTATGCTGTATAAACACATAATATACACACAAATATATTTTATTACAACATAAAATACACACAAATATATTTTAATTGTTCAAAAAACAAGGTTTCAAAACGTGAAACAAAATTTGTGTACTATCTCAGCACTGAATTTGAATGCCAAGCAATCATTGTCTTGCACATATATAGTGCCAGTTACATATCATGTCCCCAGTGATGCTGTTACAAATGTCCCCAGTGAGTTTTTAGCAAAAAAAAAAATTTCACTTTCTGGAAAGTCCGTATTTCGGAATAATTTGGATAACGGATATTCGGATACGGGATACTCGACCTGTATATATTTTTCTATATTTGAACATCGGACCATCCCAATTTTTAATTCAAAATATAGAGATTATTACGTATGAAAAATAAATATGAAATAAAGTGGGAAATAGCCTTACATATAGTACACAAGAAGAGAATCACATTGAGCTATAAATCACATAACAGTAACTATATGGCAATTTGGAAGAGGGAATACATTACAATCTTTCATATATAGACTACAGTCATAGCCTCAAACAGGCGGTCCGACCTCACCTTGTGTCACACATCCACTGAAGGGGCAAAATACCAGTAAGATGCCAGGCCACCAGCCCAACAACAGCATCTCACCTCCCGGCATCACAGCAAATATGATTAGCGTAAGAACGGGTTGAAGTTGAACCCCTCGTTGAGTCCCATTGGTGACAGTGTGTTAAGATTATAAATCCAGTATGTCTCTCTTTTGCTCAGTTTGTCCAGTATATCTCCACCCCTATTGTTCAAAACAACTTGTTCAAGTGCTTTAAATGAGAAATCTTTTAAAGTGGAACCACAACATTAGGCAAAGTGTCTAGAATCATGTAGGGTTCATTTGATATTTTTGATACTCCTAGTACTGTATGTTCCAGAATGCAGCGTTTTAATAGCCTCTTCGTTTTGCCTATATAGATTTTCCCGCATCCACATTTTAACATGTAGATGACATGAGTAGACAAAAAAGTTAGACGACTCATGATCTTCCATGATTTAGTGTGCTCAGCGTTCCCAAAAGCAAGTCTTTCTCCATCAGCATATTGACAAACCTTTAATTTATTACAAGGAAAAAACCATTGGTAACAGGTAACCAACTGTTTTTTTTCTACATTACTTTTTTAACCTGCTGGGGGCCAAGGATTCTGTTAGAGAGGGTGTTTTTTTAAAGGCTACTTGTGGTTTTGGGGGGAGGATAGGCTGAAAATAAGATCAAGCTATAGAACATTCCAATGTCTACTTAAAATGTTCCTAATTGTATTGCTTTTGGGATTCAATTGTGTCGCAAAAGGAATGCACCTATTATTATCATCATTATTAGTCTAATAAGAAAGCAATCCAGATCTGTCAAGTTCCTTTGCTCTAAACCTACACCCATCAATTAAATCTATGGCATACTTTTTCTCCTGAAATCTCTCACTGTAGATCTGCGCCTGCTCTTCAAATTTATTATCATTATTAAAATTCTTACGAATCTGCAGAAATTGCGAACAGGAGAGGCTCTTAATCCATTTTTCAAAATGGCAACTACGGTATTATAGTGAATGTAACTTTTGCTATCCAATTTTTTATACATATCACTTTATTATCTGAGAGCCAGTTGGTAACATCAAGGACAATATATAGAAATTGTATTTTGTTAATATCAGTTTTGAAAGTAAAGTTTAGGTTACAATCATTCACATTTTACATATAAATTCTTCAAACAAGGCTGTTCCTCCCTTCCAAATAATTTCCACATCATCTATATAGCGTTTTTAGCATGTTATATTGTTTTTATACTCTTTAGTAATTTCCCAGTTATTTTCCTACCACATACTAAGGTATAGATTCCCTAGACTTGAGGCATAGGGTGTCCCCATTGCAACCCCACAATGTTACATCTTTTGAGCAAACCCATAAAGATTCATTGGCTGCGGATAAAACTACAAACTGGCTCGAAAAGCTACAAAAACAAATGGACACTTACCTGGCAGGCCTCATAAATTTTAGGAGGATCAAGTTTAACATTGTCTCTGAGGACTACGAAAAACAGAGAGTGTATCCCTGGCTCACCGGTACGCAATCAAGACGAGGGCGTAATGAGTTTAAACGCTACAACAGATTCCAGCGCAGAGGCAGAGGAGAGTCTTCCGGTGATTCTTCTGCAGGTCATAGTGGCTATGAAAGCACAGCAGGACCTTTATCCGACAGCTTCACCCCTTTAGGGGTAGACACCCGGGCGATCACCTCGGGCAGAAGAAAAAAGCTTACACCCGGAGAGGCCGTCAAAACCAGAGGAGATCGCTGACAGAGGGTGAGCTTAATATTCTTAATAAAGGTTTAACATTTGTGCCTACCGTGACTTTTGACCCATTCCAATGGGAAATTGAGAGCTATAAATTAAACAGGACACTCCGTTTAAAGGAACGTTTTAATGGTCAAACATTGTTGGCACCAGATTCTGTGGTCACTATCCCCTCTAAACTGAAAAAGGTTGCACCTAAATCTAAATATGATCCTGTATCCCAGAACAGTTCTATTAAGACCTTTACAAGAGTCATGCATAATGAAGTTATAAATGATAAAAGTGTGTGTTCCCCAATTTACCAGCGCCAGAGAGAAAAGCACTGGCAGATTTGAGGGGTTACAGTGAAATTGTAATTCGTCCTTCAGATAAGTATATATATATGTGGTTTTAGGTAAAGAGTATTATAAATCAGTAATTTATGAGCAACTGTCTGATTCCAATACGTATTTAAGACAGTCCAGCAATCCTACTTTAAAGTTTAAACTGGAGCATGATAAGTTGCTTGTGGAGGCGGTTACTAGTGGTATTATTTCAGCGAGTACCAAAAATGCGCTATCGGTACAGTGTCCAGTAGTTCCACTTCTGTACACATTACCAAAGGTACATAAATCTTTGGAGAAATATTTGCCCGGGGTTCTTTATACCAGCCTATAGCTATATATTTATATAGCTTTCTCAACCAGTAGTGCAACATGACCGACCGCGCGGACTCTGACAGTGCCCCCCCCCCCCTTGAGGAGGGGTCACCGAACCCTTAACCCCAGTCTTTCCAGGAAATTGCTTAAAGAAGAGTGCTTTTAACCTGGGAGCATGTAAAGATCTTTCCGGAACCCAGGACCTCTCTTCGTCCCCAAATCCTTTCCAATGGACTAAGAACTTGAGTTGACCCCGGACAAACTTGGAGTCTAGAATCCGCTCAACCACGATCTCCTTATGCCCCCAAACAATGACTGGTTTAATGGTCTGGTCGGGTAAAGGCTAGGAAGGAGCTGACACCGTTTTTACCAAAGAACAATGAAAGACATTATTAACTTTTAAGGTGCTCGGCAGCCGTAACCTAAATGCCACAGGGTTGATCTGTTTGACAATGAGAAATGGACCAATAAATCTGGGTCCCAATTTGGCACATCTCTGGCGAAGCTTAATATGGCGAGTGGACAGCCACACCCTCTGGCCCACCTTAAAGTGACAAGGTCTTTTGAACCTATCAAAGAAAATCTTCGAGCGTACCGAGGCCTATTTGAGTGCACGATGGACCTTCCTCCAAGAACTTCTAAGTTTAGAGACTAGCCTGGGAGATGACCCGGAAGGATCCCTGGGTACCTCGAAAGAATTGCACTTGGGATGGAACCCATAATTACAAAGAAAGGGAGATCTTCTTGAAGCAGAATGGCACGTGTTATTATATGAGAATTCTGCTAGTGATAAAAGCTCTGCCCAATTGGGCTGACATTTGGAGATAAAGCACCGTAGATACTGCTCCAGGACCTGATTAACTCTCTCGGTTTGACCATTCAACTGTGGATGGTACCCCGTAGAGAGACTGACCCGTACTCCCAAGGCAGAGCAAAAATGTCTCCAAAATCTGGCCACAAATTGGGACCCCCTATCTGAAACAATATCAATAGGCAGACCATGGAGTCTGAAAATATGTTGGATGAACAACTGGGCTAATTCCTGGGCAGAGTGTAATTTCCGCAAGGGAATGAAGTGTGCATCTTGGTAAAACGATCCACCGTGACCCAAATGGTGGTATAATGAGCAGATTGAGGCAATTCTACAATGAAGTCCATTGAGATATGGGGCAAGGGTCTATCAGGGATGGACAAAGGAAGAATCTGCCCCACCGGTGATAGTCTAGACGATTTATTGCAGGTGGTACAGGAGGAGACAAAACGAGAGACATCTTGTCTCATGGTAGGCCACCAAACAGCTCTTGACAAGTGCTATAATGTTTTGGTAATCCCGGGGTGTCCAGAGATCCTGCTGGAGTGAAAGTCCCTAAGGACCAATACCCATAAAGACTCAGGAATGTATAACCTACCCTGAGGAGTTTCCTTAGGTGCCATGGTTTGGGAGGCAATGACGCGACTGGCCAAATCCTGAGTCAGGGCCGCCAAAATGACAGATGCAGGGACAATAGGCACCTCCTGAACCCAGGTGCTTTGTATGGGCTGAAAACTGCGGGAGAGAGAGCATCCGCTTTGGTGTTTTTGGGACCTGGCCTGAAGGTGATTACAAAATTAAATCTGGTAAAAAACAGAGCCCATCTGGCCTGTCGAGGATTGAGGCGTCTGGCAGATTCAATATAAGCCAAATTTTTGTGGTCTGTGATGACAGTGACCGCATGTTTAGCACCCTCCAGCCAATGACGCCACTCCTCAAAGGCCCATTTTATGGCTAGTAGCTCCTGATTGCCGACATCATAGTTCCTCTCTGCTGAGGAGAACTTGCGCAAGAAATAAGCGCGTGGGTGGAACTTCTGATCAAGATCGGCCTTTTGCAATAGAACTGCTCCAGCCCCCACATCTGAAGCATCAACCTCCACCCAAAAGTAATCCTAGGATCAGGATGATGCAGGATGGGAGTTGAGCAGAAAGCTTCCTTGAGTTTATGGAAGGCTTCGACGGCACGGGAAGACCAATCCTGTGGATCTGCCCCCTTCCTGGTTAATTCAACGATGGGTAACACGATGTCATAGAAGGACCTTATAAACTTGTGGTAGTAATTGGCAAATCCCAAAAATCTTTGAACTGCCTTCATACTGGTAGGACGGGCCCAAGAAAGAATGGCCTGGACTTTACCAGGATCCATGGAAAAACCCTGTGGGGAAATTATATATCCAAGAAAGATCTGAGTGACTTCGAATTCGCATTTCTCCAACTTGGCATATAACTGATTTTCCCTAAGTTTTTGAAGGATCAATCTGACATGTTGTCGGTGTTCAGAAAGACTCTTGGAAAAAATCAGGATATCATCCAGATATACCACCGCAAAAAGTCCTAGAAATGGTCGGAGAACCTCCTTGATGAGATCCTGAAAGACCGCCGGGGCATTGGCCAACCCAAAGGGCATCACAAGATATTCGTAGTGGCCAGTATGGGTGTTAAAAGCTGTCTTCCATTCGTCTCCCAGGCGGATTCTGATCAAATTATAAGCTCCGCTCAAATCAATTTTAGAGAAAATCACAGCTTCTCTGATCTGATCAAATAATACCGAAATGAGAGGTAATGGATAGGAATTCTTGACTGTGATTTTATTTAAGGCCCGATAGTCAATGCAAGGGCGCAGGGATCCATCCTTCTTCTCCACGAAGAAAAACCCTGCCCCAACTGGAGATTTAGAAGGCGAGGTTCTCTTTGATATATAGATCCATAGCCTGGGTCTCGGGGACAAAAAGGGCATACAGACGCCACTTGGGAAGCGTAGCATTGGGAACCAAGTCTATAGCACAGTCAAATGGGCGATGTGGAGGCAAAGAATACGCTTCTTTTTTGGAGAACACATCGAGGAAGTCTCGGAACGGTAGGGGCAGGAACGAGGGGACAGGTTGAGACATCCTAATAGGTAATGCCAGGCAGTCCTTGGAACAGGTGGAATGCCATTGTGTAATCTCCCCTGATAACCTGATTATGCTTCCTCACCAGGGCAACCCCAGGACGATGGGAGCAAGGGGACAATGAAAAAGAAAAAACGACAGTTCTTCTGAATGCAGTGCCCCCACGGACAGTCTGAGGAGAGGGGTGCATGAGGAAATACTGCCTTCAGATAGCGGGAGACCATCCAACCCACAAACAGACAAAGGACTACTCAGAGGAATGGGCAGGATGTTCAACTTGTGGGCCAGAGTTATGTCCATGAAGTTGCCAGCTGCACCGCTATCCAGGAAGGTAGGAACTTCCATGCTGGTCTTGGCCCAGGAAACAATGACGGGAATTAGAACAGAGTCTAAGGGAGAAAAGCTAGAGAGACCTAAGTGAGTCTCCCTCTCCCCACCAAGGCCTTGTCTTTTACTGACTTGAGGGGGCAAACTAAGGCACGATGACCCTAACCCCCACAGTAAAGGCACAAGCCCTTACTCCTTCTACGGTTTTTCTCAGAGGTCGATAAGCATGTGGCCCCAATCTGCATGGGCTCTTCATCCGAATCCTCTAAGCTATCACCGGAAGGATATGAGGAGAGCACTCCTGTCTCTCTCTCCCTTTGGCGCTCTCTGAACCGCCGATCTACCTTGATGGCTAAATGAATGAGGATTTAACCCATTCAGACAAGCCCAATCGGAACTGGCTGTGCAACACCGGGTCGTTGCAACCAGAATCGATGGCCCATCTGCAAAATTGGGTACAATAAACCTCCTCGGCTCCTCGGCCTTGCCGCAACGAGCGGAGGTTGGTCTCAGCAGAGGCTGTCCGGTCTGGGTCATCATACAGCAGACCCATGGCCGAAAAAAAAGAGCTAACTGAAGAGAGAGCCTCAGAGCCTGCCGAGAGCCCAAAGGCCAAGGTCTGAGGGTCTCCCTGAAGAAGGGAGATAATGATACCAACCCATTGGGACTTTGAGCCAGAAGAGATGGGCCGGAGTCGGAAATAAAGTTTGCAGGACTCCCGCAAATTTTCAAACTGAGACCGGTCTCCAGAAAAGCGGCCTGTGAGATTCATTTTTGGCTCAGGACTTCTAGAATTGGATAGGGCCCCTTGGACCCGATCCTCGTGTGAACTAAAACGGAGGGTGAGCTCCTGGAGCTTCTGGGTGAGCGTGTGCATCTGCCCAGCAAGGGCGTGGGCTGCAGCCTGTTGGGCCACGTCCATTGTCCAGAACCAGCTGCCCCTGGAAATATGTCTGGCCGGTTATAATGTTATGAAGGTGTCCGTGGCCCAACTCCCTAACTCTGTTGCCCAGGCCTAGCGTCCACAGATAAGTGCAGAACTAGGCTTCGCCTGTACCCGTCCCAGCTGTAAGGGCGGATTAGGTCCTCCCAGACTCCGTTACAGGCAGGAGTTAAGATTGGACAACTTATCCGTGGAGATGGACCCAGGACAAGAGGACAGACTACCTGAATGGATGGTGGGGGACCACCGACACCTCCGCTAGCTGATGAGCTGAAAGTGATTCGGGGGGGGAACAACCCCTAGGGGCAGTATAGAGGTAACAATACCCAAGGAGGTAACAAAAGTAATCGAGATCAAATAATTGGTGTAACAATACACAGTGATGTAATGAGCAATATAAACCAAGTAATACACTGCGGTGTAGGTGTAACAATACACTGGGGTGTAATAAACAATATTAACAGAGCAATACACCAAGGTGTAGGTGTGACAATACACAGGGATGTAATGAGCAAAATTTAACAGGTCTATATATCAAGGTGTAGGTGTAACAATACACAGGGATGTAATAAGTAATATAGAAAAACACCACTAATGGAAGCCGAGGGTAAAACCCGACTTATCTGAGAGACGTCACTGCCAGGTGAAATGGAAGCAGCAACCAAGGCACACAGGGTGGTCTCTCCAGGTGAAACGCAGGACTGCTAGGAAGTAACCTTCAGATGAAGAGACACTGACAGGCAGGAAAATCCAATGAGGACCAGGAACACTCTAGACACGCTGGGTCAGGAACTATAACCGGCGTCTGACCCAGCTTACTTTGGTGCTTAAATACCGAAGGCATCCATTGAAACCCTGCTTGCCTAATGAAACTATCGCCGCAGCTGATCGCTGCACTCGTTCCTAACCGCGACTGCCTGCCGTCCCCATCGCCTAGGCAACCGCTGCAGCCGGGGAGGAAGAGGCGGTGTGTACCTAGCCGGGAGGTCAGCACCGCCCATCGGCGCGACATCACAGTGATGTCCCGGCTGCTTAGCAACAGCCGGGACGCAGTGCCCGGGGAGCGCCAGAGAATGGCGGAGGACGACCGCGCGGCCTCTGACCTACAGCGAACGGGGTTTGCCATGGGATCTTCCGTGGCACCCTCGTTCGCGAATGGGTACATGTTTCACGTCGAGAAATAATCTTTTTTCTGATGCAAACATCATGAGTAAAATTCAACTGTACTACAGGTATATAGATGACCTGTTCATCTTATGGGCAGGCACAAGGGACGAACTGGCAGATATGTTTGAGAAACAAAATATGACCAATCATCCAATTAAATTTACTTATGTAATTGACCCTAAGGAAATCAGTTTTCTTGATGTGAAGATACAACTACATGAAGGTTCTATCATTACTAACCTGTTTACCAAGGAAACAGACCGAAACAACATTCTTCACCACCAGAGTTATCAACCAATGAGAAGGCAGGCAGGCTTGCTGTATTCTCAATATTTTCGTGTACGCATAATTGTCAGTGAGGATGAGGAGGTGGTTAAACATTTCTCCATCCTGACTGACAAGTTTGTGAATAGAGGATACCCTTTAAACAACAAAGTAAAGCCTTAAGAGTCCCTAAAGATAGACTTTTGGTGTCTACTAAAAAGAAGGCCAGTCACAATTATATACCCTGGGGTAACTCAATTAGACATGCATTAAATAAAAACAGGCCCATGGTGAGGGATGATCCAGATCTTAATTCCTTGAAGAATACTAGGGTGATGCAATGTTTCTCCAGGGGAAAAAATGTAAAAGATTTATTGGTCACGGCTGACGTGACAGATAAACCTAGTGAGAGGGGGGTGATTGCTCCACGCAGATTGGGTTGTTTTAAATGCCCCAATTGTGTCACATGCAGCTATATGATCAGTGGGAGTAGCTTTAAGCACCCCATGTCGGGTAAGGCTATACCCATAAAACATTTTTTGACATGTAGTTTGTCCTTTGTAGTATACCTCATAACATGCCCGTGTAGAAAAAGCTACGTTGGCAAAACTGAAAGGAGTGTTAAGGAGTGGATGGCGGCACATCGCAGCGCGATAAAAGCTGCCATTGAAAAAGGCCACAGCGATCAGCCGGTGGCCCGGCACTTTATGGAAGCCCGCCACTCCTTAAGCACCCTTAGGTACAGGATCATTGATCAAGTACCACCAAATGTTTGGGGAGGGGACCGGGGGAAAAGATTGATCCAGTTAGAATCAAAATGGATCTTTTCCCTGAAAACGTTATCACCCATTGGCCTTAATTGAAAGTCTTGGATTGAATGCTTTTTTGTAACATGTATTGCAATAAATGTTGCATTTTTGTATTGATTTTTTGTTTTAGAACATAAGGAATATCCCACCTCTACCCACCAAAATAAATGGACTGTCAAATCCATTGCCATATTCAACAATATGCAAATGTTTTTGCGATCGACCAACTTTTCATCTGTCAGAATATATTAGGACAATTTAAAAAAATGGTCCCAACATTGGACAGTATTCAATGCTCCGGCATGCACAGTTTTTCCAACTCCTCGCTATGCATCCCACTCACCCTATTCAATGAGTCAGCTGCTTGCTGCCCCTGATGGCGAGCACTGGCCAATGTGGCATATGAGGAGGTGGACTGAGTTGTTGTAGGCAGTGTTCAAATATTGCAGAAATATGCAGAAATTTGCAAATTAGCCTAAATAACTTTTCCAAATTAGCAGACTTGCTGTGTGTATCTCCTCAAAGGCCAAACGAAGTTGTAAGGAAGAAGAGGTGAATCATGGGTAATAACTAAGGTGAATCAAGGGTAGAATAAACAGTGAGAAAAAAAATGCATCATGGGCAAAAAAAAAAAAAAATTACAAAAAAAAAATGACTTGTAGCCACCAGAAAACAAAGGAAATACTTTCTTTATAACTACATAAGTTACATAGAAACATAGAATTTGACGGCAGATAAGAACCATTTGGTCCATCTAGTCTGCCCCTTTTTTTACCCTTCAGGTAATCTCAACCCTTTTTAATCCTTATTTCTTTGTAAGGATATTCA
The DNA here is from genome assembly GCF_055691185.1 of Crinia signifera. Classification (NCBI taxonomy): domain Eukaryota; kingdom Metazoa; phylum Chordata; class Amphibia; order Anura; family Myobatrachidae; genus Crinia; species Crinia signifera. The sequence continues at coordinate 17,456,970 of NC_139217.1, read as the reverse complement.
TATGCCTATCCCAAGCATGTTTACATTGTTCTACTGTCTTAGCCTCTACCACCTCTGATGGGAGGCTATTCCACTTATCCACTACCCTTTCTGTGAAGTAATTCTTTCAAACATTTCCCCTGACCCTACCTCCCTCCAGCTTCAGTGCATGTCCTCGTGTTCTATTACTTCTTTTCCTTTGAAGAAAACTTCCCTCCTGTACTGTGTTGAAACCCTTGATATATTTGAAGATTTCTATCATGCCCCCCTTTCCCTTCTCTGCTCCAAACTATACATGTTAAGATCTTTTAGTCTTTCCAGGTAAGTTTTGTGATGTAGGCCATGCACCATTTTAGTTGCCCTTCTTTGTACACTCTCCAATGTATTTATATCCTTCTGAAGATATGGTCTCCAGAACTGGACACAGTATTCCAGAGGAGGCCGTACCAATGACCTATAAAGTGGCATTATTACATCTTTTTTTCTGCTACTGATTCCTCTCCCTATGCAACCAAGCATCTGACTAGCCTTCCTCATTGCTTTGCTACATTGCTTTCCTGCCTTTAAGTCACTTGAAATAGTGATTCCTAGATCTCTTTATTCCTCAGTAGTTTCCATTATAATACCCTTGATACTATATTGAGCCTTTGGGTTTTTGATTCCCAAGTGCATAATTTTGCATTTTTTAGCATTAAGCTGTAGTTGCCATGCTCTTGACCAATGCTCAAGTTTACTTAGATCATCAGTTATTTGATTTACCCCTCTTGGTGTGTCTACTCTGTTGCATATCTTTGTGTCATCTGCAAAAAGGCATACTTTCCCTTCAATAGCATTTGCAATGTCACTAACAAAGATATTAAAGAGCACTGGTCCAAGTACAGATCCCTTGGAAGTTGAGTTCACCTAAAAAGATGCAGAGAACAAAATGGAGAGGCATTCCAAAATAAAGCGAGCTGTTTAAGTATTGAATACACAAACAGCAAGGTACGCAAAAGGACGAGCAATGACGAGTACAAAGCAGCGGACAGAGCAAAGCATGCTGTTAATTTTTTGCAAACCGGGAGTGTTGAATAGTGCAAGAACCATTTTTGGTGAGAGGAATGGCCTTTTCGCCAAAAAAAGGAGATCTCACCAGAAAAAAAAAGCTTACTGGGAGCATTGAATGCTGCCCATTGAATAGGTTGAATGTCAATTTGACTTAATCTTGACAAAATGGACAATATTTCCACACATTTGAAATATAAGTCGGGATTGAATACCCCCATTAGTCACAGATGGAAGAACATCCTTTTGGTAATACAATGGATGAAGCCTGTTTATACTAATGACTGTAATGTATGTTTTATGTTTCATTTTAGACATTGAGATCTGCCATAAGTGTCCTGATGTTTTTGCCAATCCCCCAACTTTCCAACTGTCGTAATCTATTCGGGCAATTGGAAAAATGGACCCAACATAAAATAGGTTGAATGTTAATACTGTATAACTTAATCTTAACAAAATGGAAATATGCCCACCCATTGCATATATCGGCTGGGGTTGAACACCCCCATTAGTACTGTATAACAGATGGTTGAACATCCATTTGCAAATAAAATGAATAGAGGCTGTTTTTTCTAATGACTATTGATGTGTGTCTTATGTTTCATTGTAGACAGTGAGATCTGCTATAAGTGTCCTGATGAGGAGTGGCCGGATGAGAGACAAGTCAGATGTGTTCCCAAAACATACAACTTTCTGTCATATGAACAGGACATTGTTGGGAAAATATCTTCAGTGACAGCTTTATCTTTCTCTTCCATAACATTATTCATATTAGGGTACTTTATTTATTACTGGGACACCCCAATTGTGAAAGCCAATAATCATACTGTGAGCATCATTCTCCTGGTCTCCATCTTGCTGAGCTTCCTCTGTGTGTTCTTTTTTCTTGGCCGGCCGGTGGATATAACCTGCAGGCTGAGGCAGACTTCATTTGGGATCTTCTTCTCCACAGCTGTCTCTTGTGTACTGGCCAAAACTGTCAATGTTTGCATTGCTTTCAAAGCTACAAAACCCGGCAGTCCCTGGAGGAAGTGGGTCACACTCAAATTATCTCATTATGTGGTCATTGTGTGCTCCTCTGTCCAAGCTGTGATCTGTGGTGTCTGGCTGTCTGTGTCTCCTCCCTACCAGGAGTATGACCATCACACCTACCAGGGAATGATTATCATTCAGTGTAATGAAGGGTCAGTGATTGGGTTTTGCTGTATGTTGGGTTACATTGGGATCCTGGCAGCTGTGAGCTTTGTTCTGGCTTTCATGGTGAGGACATTACCGGACAGCTTTAATGAGGCCAAGTACATCACATTCAGCATGCTTGTGTTCTGCAGTGTCTGGATTTCAATGATCCCGGCCTATTTGAGCACCAAAGGGAAAGATGCGGTGGCTGTGGAGATATTCTCTATACTGGCCTCATGTGCTGGAGTTCTGGGCTGTATATTTCTCCCTAAACTTTATATTTTGCTTATACAGCCTGAACTTAACTCCAGAAAAATCATTAATTTGAAAAACAATATATAAAGCCTCATGTAGAGCATTATTATACAATGCCTCAACATTTTCCCCTGATGTCACATCCTTATATAAATATGTATATGTACTTCAAGCAGAGTTACACAACTAACCTATTACATTATTACATGTAATGCTCTGTGTAAATCATTGTAATACAATAGTGGAAATACAGTATTTAGACATAAACATTGTCCGAGCCCTTGTCTCCTCTCCCGCATGGTTTGTTTGTTTATACAGATAGTGGTAGATTCTCAATTAGTTCAGTAATATTACTCACATGCATGAGGGAGGGGTTAATACTGAGTAAGTAAAATAAGACATTGGTTTCCCCAGATCACTGAATAGTATTAGTAACCGATCTTGAACACTACATGATAATAGAATTCAGAGATATTGGTTACATATACCTGCGCAGGTGTATGATATGGCCCAAAGCCATTGTCAAGACTTCTCTGTATATATGGGGTCCCTAGCACTATATCTAGATACAGGGTGCGGCACCACAAAAACTACCATAAGCTAGAAAGCCCAGAGCAGCACACCAGTGAGATACTATAATGTTAATAAAAATTAGTGATAGGAAGCCAAAGCTATATATAGAGAGAGATAAAAAAAAAATGAAATGTAATTAAAATGAGAGAGATAGTGTTAGTGAGGGAAAATTATTAATAGAATGTAAGGGTGTGCCGCACTAAAGCCACCCAGCCAACTCTGGGTGTAACCAATATCTCTGAATTCTATTATCAGGTAGTGTTCAAGATTGGTTACTAATAATATTCAGTGAGCCGGGGGAAACAATGTGGTTTGATTGTTTGGCAGGTATTTATATAGTTAATGAGAAAATACATTTATTATAATAAAACAATAAAGAATTATATGATCACTGGTCACAACTGACGTACAGTATGAGTAAAAGCGCATGTGTCACAATTAAAATTCAACATCACAAGATTATGGTGAGATTGTTATACATGTGTGCCTTTGTAAGCAGCCCCTGCGTGTTTTAACTAGCGTAATGAGATGCACCTTCAGCGTTCCCCTCACACATGTAAAACCTATGCTGTTGCATGCTCCAATTATCTGCCCAGCTTGAAGGGGATTCTGGCTACGGGACCTGGATGCAATTTACTGACTTCATTGCATGTGAAAAGAGCAGTCTCCCAGGGAAGAGGGAAGTGGGAGGGTAGAGGTAGTGGTGGAGGTGACAGCATGATTCAGCATCTCATAAAGTTAGCTAAACCTGCACAATGGGGAAGTTTTGTGATTTTCTATGTCCCATAGCCAATACGGCCAATGAGCTGCTGGTTGGATGATAATTGGTCCTTCTCTAACTATATAGTGCAGCAAGTGTTTCAGCTTCTTATTACGCAAAATGCTAAATAGAACTCAAAAATGGCAAAACTGTATGGAGATGCGAAGCATAGTGTTTTAGAGCAACTTGGGGAGGAGCATTTATCTCTCCCCATTATAAATATATCACTTATAGCTGTAGCCGTTACAGCACAGTACAATAAAAGCTGTTTGTGCTTCTTAGTAAGCAAAGTGCAACTTACTACACAAAAAAAGAAAGTATTTTGTAATAGCATGGCACCCGTTACGTAGTTGGCGTAGCGGTCAGAATTAGCACAGTGTTCGCACGGCCAGAGTAGTTAGCGTAGTCAGCCCTAAGTAGCGTAGTGTTCCCGCTAGCATAGTAAGCATAGTCAGCGACCCTGTCAGAAGTAGCATAGCATTCCCACGGGCAGGGTAGTCAGCGTCCCTGACAGATATGTGTTCCTGAAACACCCCTACTATCCACGCAAGCCTGAAGCATGGCGAGCGCAGCGAGGGCATGTGTTACATGTCCCCCAACCTGTTCATTCCATCACTATCCACGTCGGTGTGGAGTTGATTTCATAAAGTGTGGTGAGCGCAGTGAGCCTGAAGTGTGGCCAGCCACACTTTATAAAATCAACTCACTGCTGATGTGGATAGTGGGGGTATGAACAGGTTGGGGGGACCCGGAACATGGGGCTTATTATTTAGATAATTTTTATCGGGCTAGCGTGGATAGTGGGGGTTCGAAAATGAGACTCTCGCTGAAGCGGACACGGGCAGGGTTACCAGACCCTGCCGCAATAATTACTGAGACGTCGGAGCATCTGAGATGCACCTGCATCTCAGACAGCTGGAGCGCCTCTCCACTGGTGCCCGCATGATCCCCTCTCCGCCGGCGTCCACCAGCGCAGGGGATCTGATGGATACCAGCACTGTGTGAGAGGTGCTCACTAGGCTTGCCATGGACACTGGGGACAGAGCCGGGCTGCCGCGGAGTCACTAGCGTAGCCGAGCTCCGTACTATTACACAGGTACCAAAAATAAAAAAATAAAAAAACTGTATATAAATGCTAAGCACAGTGTTTTGGCATCCAGGAACTTAGGTAGGAGCATTTATCTCTTTCCATTATACTTATAAAGATATCACTTATAGCCACAGCCATCACAGCACAGTACAATAAAAGCTGTTTGTGGTACTCAGTATGCAAAGTTCTGTTCATAGTGGGTCTAAATTAACAGGTCCATTATAGTATTTGTGAAAAATTTGTCCACTTTTTGTTAGGATTAACCCCTGTTTTATAGGTATATACCAGGGAACTATAGCAGATAAGGTACCTGGAGCAGTTGCTGGATGATAAGGATAAATAAATGACATCAACTAAACTGAATATGGGACTTCGGACAGACAAGAGTAACTGACAATAACCAGAGCATAGAGGTGAGGACGGGCCATAATACCAACCCTGACTCTGTTAATCCCTCCAGAGGTTATAGGCATTTGCAGAGCTAAGACTTTACCTATAATAGCCATGTGCAAAGGGGTAAGTTAGGTTCACCCCAACCCTGGTGCCACCAGGACTTTTTAAGGAAACAAGGTGCCCACCGCCTCCGGAGTAGACAAGAGGAAAGCTAACTAAAACCCACGAAATGAGAAATAAAATGTGGCACAACTCCATGGGGGGAATCCTCCAGCAGTCCAAGGTGCATGTGAATGACTAGTGACCCCTGAATTGATCACTTAGGAGGATGGTGTAGTAGGGTGCAGAGACACAGCATCCTACCAAGCTACCATAAATGCAACAATGCATGAAGGTATAAAACAATCTCCTATATATTTGGCTACATCTGTCACTCAAAGTGGGTGTCTGTGTCTATAACGCTCTGTTCCTGGACTTTCCTCTTAATGTGTGATTGCCTTCATCTGTGCTGAACACCTTTCTGAGAAATTAACCTGTTTAAAACAGGTGATGGCAATCATACATTAAGGGGAAGTCTAGAAACAGAGCATTGTGTCCCTCCTGGAGAGGGTCATGTTGGGAGGTATGTGACAGAGAACCATCCCAGTGAGCCCACAGACAGTGCCAGACACCCACTGCCTTCCCATGTTGCCCAGCACTGCTACTCCACAGCCACCAGGTGAGCGCCCCCCTCCCGCGATTTGCGGCAAAACCTCCCCCCCCCCCCGCGACCCCCCCTACCGCGATTCGCAGCAAAAACACCCCCGCGACCCCCCCTCCAGCGATTCGCTGCAAAAAGAACCCCCCCACGACCCCTCCCGCAATTCGCGGCATAACCACCACCCCGCGCCCCCCCCTCCCGCGAATCGCGGCAAACCCTCCCCCGTGATCCCCCCCCGATTCGCGGAAAAAACACCCCCCCGCGACCTCCCTCCCGCGATTCGCGGCAAAAAGAACCCACCCGCGACCCCCCCTTGCACGATTGGCGGCACCCCCCCTGCGACCCCCCTCCCGCGATTCGCGGCACCCCCCCCCGCAATTCGCAGCAGCCCCAGGATTAAATGGCACATGCAAAACACTGACATGGCTATGGTCGACAATGAAAAAGGTTGACATGAGTTTTTGAAGATTTATTTTTAATTTTTTTTATTTTTTCATATTCATTGTCATGTGTCGACATGGACACCAATGAAGTGGCACACTTATGTCAACATTTACATGTGTTGACCTTTCTGGGTTGATTTTTTCTTGTGGCGATTCGCGTCACACCCCCCGCAACCCCCCCTCCCGCGATTCGCGGCACCCCCCGTGACCCCCTTCCTCCCGCAATTCACGGCAACCCCCCACCGGAACCCCTGTGAACCCCGCCCTCCCGCGATTCGCGGCACCCACCCCCGCGACCCCCCCTCCCGCAATTCGCGGCACCCCCCCGTGATTCGCGGCAGCTCCTGAATTAAATTGCACATGGAAAACACTGACATGGCTATGGTCGACAATGAAAAAGGTTGACATGAGTTTTTGAAGTTTTTTTGTCATTTTTTTTATATTTTCATATTCATTCTCATGTGTCGACATGGACACCAATGAAGTGCCACACTTATGTCAACATTTACATGTGTTGACCTTTCTGTGTTGATTTTTTTCTTGTGGCGATTCGCGTCACACCCCCCGCAACCCCCCCTCCGGCGATTCGCGGCACCCCGGCACCCTCCCGCGACCCCCCCCCTCCCTCCCGCAATTCGCGGCAACCCCCCACCGGAACCCCCATGAACCCCGCTCTCCCGCGATTCGCGGCACCCACCCCCCGCAACCCCCCCCCTCCCGCAAATCGCGGCACCCCCCGCGATTCGCGGCAGCCCCAGGATTAAATGGCACATGCAAAACACTGGCACGGCTATGGTCGACAATGAAAAAGGTTGACATGAGTTTTTGAAGATTTATTTCATTTTTTGAATGTTTTCATATTCATTGTCATGTGTCAACATGGACACCAATGAAGTGCCACACTTATGTCAACATTTACATGTGTTGACCTTTCTGTGTTGATTTTTTCTTGTGGCGATTTGCGTCACCCCCCCCCACAACCCCCACTCCCGCGATTCACGGCACACACACACACACCTCCCCCGCGATTCTCGGCACCCCACCCCGTGACCCCCCCTCCCGTGATTCACGGCACACCCCCGCGACCCCCCCTCCCATGATTCGCCGCAACCCCTGCCCCGTAACCCCCCCCCCTCCCGCGATTCGCGGCACCCACCCACGCGACCCCTCCTCCCGCAATTCGCGGCACCCCCCCCGCGATTCGCGGCAGCTCCAGAATTAAATTGCACATGGAAAACACTGACATGGTTATGGTCGACAATGAAAAAGGTTGACATGAGTTTTTGAAGTTTTTTTTTTTATTTTTTTGAATGTTTTCATATTCATTCTCATGTGTCGACATGGACACCAATGAAGTGCCACACTTATGTCAACATTTACATGTGTTGACCTTTCTGTGTTGATTTTTTCTTGTGGCGATTCGCGTCACTCCCCCCACCCCCCGCAACCCCCACTCCCGCGATTCACGGCACACACACACCCCCCCCGCGATTCTCGGCACCCCACCCCTGACCACCCCTCCCGTGATTCACGGCACACCCCCCGCGACCCCCCCTACCATGATTCGCCGCAACCCCCGCCCCCGTAACCCCCCTCCCGCGATTTGCGGCAACCCACCCCGCGATCCCCCTCCCACGATTCTCTGCAATCTCTCCCCTCCCGCGATTCGCAGCATCCACCCCCCCACAACCCCCCCTCCTGCAATTTGCGGCACCCCCCGCGACCCCCCCTCCTGCAATTCGCGGCACCCTCCGCGACCCCCCCTCCCGCGATTCGCGGACACCTAAGTTGCAATACAGGGCATCTTTCATACAATTCTAACCATATTTCTCATATACAAACGTTCACAAATTAAGGGGGCGCAGCCCCTTACGACGGTGTGAAGAGCGCCCGTAGGGCGCGATGAATCACCTAGTACACAATACCATGAAAATTTGACCCATGTACAGTATGTGTGACAGTGCCCCTGCAACGGTGTAGTGCAACAAATATGTTTAGCAGCAAAAAATATTTATTTAGAAAAGATATGAAAACCGGTTGCTGCAAGACATTCACAGCTATATGCAAAACAGTCACATTTAGTACTTAAAGCAATAAATCATCAATATCAATACAAAAGAGAACAACATTCAAATCACATGTTACTACGTCACTACGGCACTTGCTACACATACAGTATAATGCATCAACACAATAAGTCCGACAGGTGGCGCTATGCACCCTATATGCTGCATGGTAGTGTCTGGTACAAAATCCAGTCCCTGAGTTAACGCAAAAGTCTCCCTACCTTAGTGTGCACACTACTATAGAAAGGCCAGAAAAGATTAACGGTCCCCTATAACGGGGTACAGGCGAGTTCCCATTACCCTGGGCAACTCCCTGCTAGACATACAACACAGGCTGTAGAAATAGGCTTGGTGGGGGTGGCAAAACGGGCATGCAGCCAGAGGGGCATTGCAGGTGTCTCTGGGCTGCTAATGTCTCAGGGTGATCAGCACCCCAATAACAGTTGTCCAGGGTGAAGGACTCTCTGCGGTGTCTGGGTACATTAGAAGGGAGTGCAGGTGGGGCCAAGGGGCATATAGCTTGCAGGCCAGCAGTGGGGTGTTCCTGGATACTCAGCTGCATTTGCCAGCTCCTGCTGGTCATGACTCCTGGGGGGGCGCTGCCCGCCTTGGCTGGTCTCTTCCCCGCTGTCAATCACTCTTCTGGCGCTAGTTAGCTGCTGCGCCCACTGTCTCTCTCTTGCTGGCCGGGAAGCCAGCTGTCAATCACCGCTGGGCTCTTGGTTGTGCCCGCTCTCCTACGCCGCCATCACTATGCACCAGAGCCGGCTGTCAAGAGCCCCCGGAGCTCCGTGCGCTTCTCTGCTGCCAGGCTTTTCACACTGCTGGGCTCACGCTGCTCCCAGGGCTGCATGGTCTCCTCTCCTCGTGCCAACCTTCTCACGCTGCAGCAGCTGCCTTCCTTCTCTTCCCAGCTGACCTCTGACCTCCCTGCTTCGCGCTACCTGGGCAGCCAATCCCCTTGGGGCAGATTTCCTGTATACAGGCTGCAGGTATGGATCGCTGCAGGGTCCTAGTGCTCTGCCAGCATTAACCCTTCAGTAGTCGGCGAACGACATTGATGGCGCTTGACTCCAATAGGATGATGGTATTACAAGTATTGATAGGATGTTCATATATGGAAAAATTTGAAAGATAATGTATGTCAGATGACTTCAAGCAATCAAACAAACGACTCTAGTGGGAAAGGCATTTAACAACATACCAAACTCGAGCCCCCGTGTGTAAAGCTATCTTTATAGGGTCACCAGCTGTGTTTAGCCTCATCAACTCCAGAAATTTTTAAATTAATTGCGAAATTTGGGACAAGGTAGTTACCATATCAGCATCTACAAACCTTAACAAATCCCTTTGGGAAACACACAGAGTACTGTCCAAAATGTTTTGATAATGTAATTTGATATTGCACATACCAAAGTGACATATTTAGGCATCCAGATTGCAGCAGGCCTTTCCCGGCTATATAAAGTAAAGCTGTCCAATATTCTGGCTAAAATAACAAAAATGTTATATAATTTAAAATGATTTTCTTTTTCTATTTTGAGTAGCAATCCTACTGTACTATTGTATTCCTCCTAACTCCAGAGGGGGCGATAGAGATCATTACACCCATTGGGTCTTAATGAACAGCTTCCTTATTACCATTTTCTTTTTTACAATATAATCATATATTTATGATAGCTTAAGTTAGTGCTTGGTTATGCAAAGGTATGTGGCAACAGGCCCTACAACTTCCAATACCTGATACCGTCTCTAAAGTAGCAAAAGTGCATTGACACACTATGTCCATTTGCTACTGATGCTTTGTATTCTTGTTCTATTTCTATTTTGAAGTTTGTTTTTTTCTGGTCACCTAGATGATGGTGTTGGTGTTAACCACTCCAATGGCACCCCCCCCCCCCCTGTGACATCGGACTCATCGGCGCTCTGGCGCCTACATGATGTCACCCGGCTCCGGGACAGCAGCGTTGATGGGAATTACTCTGCACTTGGTGTCTGTCTTACTTGAATCTATATATGCAAGTACTGTACATTGTTTGTTATGTCTTGATAAAGGGTTTAAATACTCTAAACTTTGGCATTTATACTATGACTGTGGGTCTTTTGTTTTAATGAATAGTGTGCTAAGAGTGCCTGTTGACTTGTTCTACACATTATAACTTTTATTGGAGAGAAAGCACCATACAAGTTGTCTGATGGGCGTGAGTTCCGGGCATCTCGCATTCCAAATATATATATATATATATATATATATACATATATATATATATATATATATATATATATATATATATATATATATATACCAAACAGCACGAAAACAGGCAGCGGCACTCCCAGGTCTTTTCAAATAAACTTTAATGTGATCCCGATGTTTCGAGGAGCTAGGTCTCCATTTTCAAGGTGTTGCTATACACCTTGAAAACGGGGACCTAAATCCTCGAAACGTCGGGATCACATTACAGTTTATTTGAAAAGACCTGTGAGTGCAGCTGCCTGTGTTCGCGCTGTTTGGTATCTACCTATTCCAGAGGACACAAAGGCTGAAGTTCCCAATCTCAGAGGGTGCCGGGCTGAATATACACTATATATATATATATATATATATATATATATATATATATATATTGTTCACTTGGTTGCACTGTTAAGGGCTGTGATCCTGAGGAAGGGGGAGAGCCCCGAAAGCGCTTGATCATTTGCTGAATACACGTTTTTGCTATTTACCTCCTGTGTGCCTCCGTTATTGGACTATATATATATATATATATATATATATATATATATATATATATATATATATATAATCAACAAAAGTGGAAAAAGCGCCAATTGATCTCTTCAGCAAGAGTTGACTTAAAAGGGTAATAAAAGTCCATAACTTGAAATGTTGTAAGAATAATCAAAGTAATAAACAGTTTGTCCGATATCTTTATTTGATTGTGAAATTTTCATGCATAATACGAAAGTGGCCCAGTGCGTTTTGTCTTATAAATCAAGACTTCATCAGGGGTATTAGTCTACAATGAATTATAGCATCATTATACAAATCAATATACAAATTTTTTTTTACGTGAAATTAAAATTTATAGAACAGACTTAGAAAAGCTGTTATTTAGAGATCGGTATTAAAACGAGCTATATAAGAAATAGCTTATTTTTAAAGTTACTATATTCGTGAGTAATTTATCTTGAAAAAAGAAAGAAAGAGAGGAAGTATACATAGGAGGTGGTGAAGAAAAACGTGCTATAAGAATTATTTAAGGTGTCATATCTTCCAATAAAGGAAATTGTGTTTAAATTGGTATTTTCCAGATCTATCAAAACTCATTTTTGGAATAGAGAATGCCCTCTAAAGGATATAAAAGAGGGATAATGGTTGAAACTGACCATTCTGAGTGGACAAAAAAATAAGTAAAATCCAAGCCACAATAAGTGACTACGTACCTAGATATATGACTGAAGGTTGTGGATCCCCAGGTCACCCCCGTTCGTCCCCGGGAACCCGCAGCCATGTCCCCTTTGCGACAAGCTAGGCGGCAATGGCTGCGGAGGACCAGGGTGGTGCCTCAGCGCAGCACTAGAGGAGGGTCTGGGGTGGCCCCTGAGGTTAGTTCCCAAGTGGCTCTGGTAATGCAGGGTCCCCAGCCGGCCCCTTCCGGGCAGGGTGTACAACAATTCATGTCCCTACTGTCATCCTTCATAGGCCACATGCCTGCGCTTGTCCCTACTGGGGCTTCAATAGCACCCAACCCAGCCATTTTGCCGGACCCTACTGAGCTGCCTGGGGTGAAAGAAGGTGGCACCCGTCATTGTGCCCCCAACAGGTACCGTGACACCGGAGCCGGGTCACGGGCTGGTCGCCATTTCTGCCTTACAGAGTGGGTCGGCTCCGTCACTAGTGGTTGTTCTTGGAACTCTGTCGGGACCCCTGACATGTCAACAGAGATGAGCCTCCTGCCAGCAGCAGGCACTTCATGTGGGTCATCAGCAATAAAAGCTAATCGGCACAGCCAGAGGGCCTGTCATACCTCCTCCTCTTCCGGACAGTCAGACTCAGCGGCGTCCATGGAGGAGGGAGGGTGGAAATCCTGTAGACGGCGTCGTCATTATGGGCGATGCCATCGTCATTCCAGCTCCAGCTGTAGCTCAGGGTCCCAACTTTTTCCTAGGGGGGAGGTAGTACATTGTGAGAATACGGCGGCGCTTGGGGGCTTACGGCGCAACGTACGGGAAAGGATCAAGGATGGGAAGTACGTCAATTTCTTTACAATGACGGGCCAGTCCGAAAAGGTGTATCGCACGGCCAAGCGTAGAGGGGGGATCGGCGAGGAGGCCTTCTGCACATATCATCGGTGGCAGATGGGCCTCTTCATGTTCTCTGCATGCTATTTGGAAACAAGGTGTAAGGGAATAGGGACCACCTACCCTGCCCTACCTCCGTTGCCTCGAGCTGGAGTTGGCGGACGCGTGCGGAACTAGGCTTCGCCAATAATAGCCGCGTCCGAAGGAGCTGGTTAGTCCAGCTCCAACCCCGATGCCACCTGGTCTTGAGAGTGACATCACTCCCACCAAGGCCAGAGGAGAGCAAGGGGACAACTAACTGACCCGACACTAGGATAGGGGTCCCCGGATACCCCGAGGGGTGACGATACTAGGCGGTAACCCTTATGGGACGCAACAATGCGTAACGATGGATCAAGGAATAAATGGCAACAATGCCCAAGAGGTGTAATATACAGAAATGGCAACAATGCTCAGAAGAAGATATAAAAAATGGCAACAATGCTTGAGAGATGTTATATAAAGAAATAGCAACAATGCTTAATGAGATGTAATATAAAGAAATATGCCAAATAGCAGGAGGGAACACAGGGTGACCCCTGACTTATCTGGAAGATGATGAGATCACAGATAAGCCCCTCCAGACCTCTGAGGATGGCGAACTCTCACAGCACGGCAATCCTCAGGCACCAGGATACGGCAGGACCAAACCAGGCAAGGCAGACCAGACAGGGGAAACGGAGATTCTCCAACAGGCTCCAGGACCAGGAACACGATCTCAGCAACAGGCTGAAAGAACGCTATAACCGGCGTCTATGTGAGAGAGATGCCGGCTTATATTTGAATTAGCCGCCCCCTGTGGCGACATTACTTCCTGTCTGCCCTGCAGAGTCTTCCCCCTGCAGAGACGGCCGCAGCGGAAGTTCGGGGCGTTGCCTAGCAACGTCCCCGAAGCTTCCTGGTGACGCGCGCCGGAAGATGGCCGCCGTCCTAGCAGCGCAGACGCTGCCGAGGGACCTGGACGGCGGTGACGCCAGGTACGGCGCCTAACAGTACCCCCATCCCCCTTGAGGAGGGGTCAACCCTGGGTTTATGTGGAAATTCTTCAAAAAACCTCCTCTTAAGTGAAGGAGCGTGGAGCTCGTTGTCCGGAATCCAGGATCTCTCCTCTGGGCCATATCCTTTCCAATGAACCAGAAATCTAAGCTGATTGCGGGTCACCTTGGAATCCAGAATCCTTTCTATCACAAACTCCTTGTGACCCTGGACAAGGATAGGTGCGGGTCTCTGGCGCCTGGGCAGAGAAGCCTGCTTGAAAAGGGAGCAATGAAAGGTATTGTGAATCTTCATGGTCCGGGGCAGTCGGAGCCTGAAAGCCACTGGGTTGACTTGACTGATAATTTTAAAAGGACCAATAAAGTGGGGACCAAGTCTATGAGAGACCTGGAAAAGTTTAATGTTCCGGGTTGAAAGCCAAACCCAGTCCCCTACTCTGAATGGACAGGGCCTCCTGTGCCGATCGGAGAACCATTTGGCAGATGACGACGAAGCAAGAAGAGCTTTATGAACCTTGCTCCAAATGGCCCTTTTCTGTGACAACCAAGAACCGCCCCCAGAAGATCCGGGATCAAAGGAATTGGCTCTGGGGTGTTGACCAGAATTACAAAAAAATGGAGACATCTTAGAAGCTGAATGCCATGCATTATTATATGCAAACTCCGCCAAAGGCAGATCCTCCGACCAATTATTCTGGCACTTGGAAGCGTAACATCTTAAGAATTGCCCCAGTGTTTGATTGACTCTTTCAGTCTGCCCATTCGACTGGGGATGATATCCAGAAGATGGACTGAGGTTGATGCCCAAAGCAGAACAGAGAGACTTCCAAAACTTGGCTACAAACTGTACCCTCCTATCCGAGACAATGTCCATCGGGAGACCATGGAGGTGAAAGACATGAAGCAAAAATAATGCAGCCAATCTCTGGGCGGAGGGAAGACCGACAAGAGGGATAAAATGAGCCATCTTACTGAAGCGGTCCACTACCACCCAGATGGTATCATGACCGGAGGAACAGGGCAAATCAACAATAAAATCCATGGAGATATGGGTCCATGGTTTTACCGGACAAGATAATGGAAGAAGTTGACCCGTGGGTGGGGTGCGGAGGGATTTGTTTCTGGCACAGACCTCGCAGGATTTGACAAAAGATTCCACATCCCCCCTCATTGATGGCCACCACACCGAACGAGAAATTAAATCCAACGTCTTAGAAGTACCAGGATGACCTGCAGTCTTGGCTGCATGAAACTCGACTAGAACCTTTCCTCGAAGTCTGGAGGGAATAAACAATCTCCCCGAGGGAGTGAGCTCGGGTGCCTCCGATTGTGCCCGTAAGACCTTATCTAAGAGAGTCTAAGTGATACCAACACAAATCCGGGAAGATGGAATAATGGTTTCAAGCGCTGATTCCCTCTCCTGGAGGCCCAAAAAACTCCTAGACAAGGCGTCTGCCTTGGTGTTTCTAGACCCTGGCCTGAAAGTAATAAGAAAATTAAATTGCGCAAAGAATAACGCCCACCTCGCCTGACGGGCATTAAGCCTCTTGGCATCCTGTAGATAAGAGAGGTTCTTATGATCAGTAAAAATGGTCACCTGGAATTTGTCTCCCTCCAACCAGTGCCTCCACTCCTCCAGAGCACACTTTATGGCAAGGAGTTCCCTGTTCCCCACATCGTAATATCACTCTGCGGAAGAGATTTTACAAGAATGGAAGGCACAGGGATGTAAAAGACCATCTTTGGGATCTACCTGCGACAGTACTGCCCCAATGCCAATCTCAGAGGCATCTACCTCCAAAATAAAAGGGCGGTCAGGATCAGGATGACGTAAGATACGAGCTGAAACAAATGCCTCTTAGAGATGGCGAAAAGAATTATGGGCCTCTGTAGACCAGATAGCAGGATCTGCACCTTTCTTAGTGAGTGCAACGATGGGCGCAACAATATCCGAGAACGCAGGGATGAACCTGCGATAATAATTTGTGAATCCCAGAAACCTCTGGACCGCTTTAAGAGTAGTGGGCTGCACCCAATCCATGATAGCCTGAACCTTGGCAGGATCCATACAGAACCCCTCTGGGGAAATAATATAGCCAAGGAAGGAAATACTACGGACCTCAAACTCGCATTTTTTGAGTTTGGCATAGAGACAGTTCTCTCTGAGTCCCTGCAAAACCTCTTTAACATGTACTCTATGTTGTTCTAAAGAAGAAGAAAAAATCAAAATGTCGTCCAGATAAACAACCACAAAAATACCGAAAAAGTCCCGGAGGACGTCATTAATGAAGTCTTGAAAGACCACAGGGGCATTAGCCAACCCAAAGGGCATTACAAGATATTCATAATGACCAGTGTGAGTGTTAAAAGCGGTCTTCCACTCATCCCCTGCTTTGATTCTAATCAAATTATAAGCACCTCAGAGATCGATTTTCGAAAATACAGTGGCAGAGCGAAGTTGATCAAACAAAACGGAAATCAAAGGCAAAGGGTATGAGTTTTTGACCGAAATCAGGTTGAGTTGTCTGTAATCAATACAAGGACGTAAGGTCCCATCTTTCTTGCCAACGAAGGAAAACCCTGCCCCCACAGGAGACTTCGAGGGACGTATAAAGCCCTTCTTTAAATTCTCGGCTATATACTCCTCCATAGCCTTTGCTTCGGGTAACGACAAGGAGTACAAACGACCCTTAGGTAACTTAGCCTGTGGCAGTAGACTGATGGCACAGTCGTATGACCGATGGGGTGGTAATGTCTCGGACTCCCTTTTGGAGAATACATCAGCAAAGGAAACATAAGGAGCAGGGAGCAGAAAATTGACGAAACTAGAGACCCTGACAGGGAGGTGTAGACATGAGTCAGCGCATGACCCACCCCACCGCAGTAGTTCCCCAGTCTGCCAATCAAAATGGGGGTTATGTAATTTCAACCAAGGCAAGCCAAGCACCACAGGAGCTAAGGGACTATGGATAACAAAAAATTCAAACTTTTCAGAATGGGTGGAACCTATGCTTAGGTCTAATGGCACGGTATGATGAGAGATCAGTCCCTTGGGAAGAAGACTACCATCCAAGCCAAAAACAGATAACTCGGAAGGCAGTGGGACTAATGGAATGGCCAGATCTTGGACCAACCGAGAATCGATGAAATTCCCGGCTGCTCCACTATCCACAAAAGCTTGGGATTCCCATCGTTGAACCCCTAGACCTAAACATACTAATAATAAAAGAGAATTATTGGGAGACAAGCGGGACTGGCCTAAGAGGATTCCTCCCCTAACCCCTAGGCCCTGGCGTTTCCTGGACGCTCCGGGCATGTGCCAACAAGGTGCCCCTTACCCCCACAATACAGACACAACCCTAAGGAACGTCGGCGTGCCTTCTCCTGGTTAGATAAGTGAGACGCTCCAATCTGCATTGGTTCTTCAGTCCCGCCCACCACCTCTCCCCCTGCATCGGGAAGCGGGCAGGAAGGCAACTCTCGCTCAGAACGCCTCTCTCTGATGCGTCTGTCGATGCATACTACCAACTGCATCTAATCATCTAGGGAGGCCGCCGCCGGATACTGCACCAGGAAATCCTTGACCTGATCTGCTAGGCCAAGACGGAATTGGCTTCGCAGTGCAGGATCATTCCAAGTGGTATCCCCAGCATAGCAACGGAATTCGGAGCAATAGGCCTCTGCAGTACGGCGACCTTGTTTTAAAGCCCTGATGTGAGCCTCGGCGGAGGCTGCCTTATCGGGATCATCATACAGCACTCCCATGGCCGTAAAAAATGCATCCACAGTACTGAGCTCAGGGCTATCTGCCCCTAATCCAAAGGCCCAGGTCTGTGGATCCCCTTGGAGTAGGGAGACCACCAACCCAACCTTCTGAACCTCGGAGCCAGAGGATACGGGCCGGAGACGGAAATACAGTTTACAGCTCTCCCTAAAATTGAAGAACTGCTTCCGGTCGCCAGTGAAGCGGTCGGGTAGATTCATTTTAGGCTCTTTTACTGGTTGAGTTATAGCAGGGGCTACTCTTCTAACCTCCTCCTGTGTCTCCACTCACAGGGACAATTCTACCATCTGCTGCGTGAGGAGATGGACCTGGTCAGAGAGTACTTGAGCAGGACTCCCTGCCGTGGGGTCCATGATGGATGCGAAAAAATAAAAAAACAATCAAAAAACCTGAGCAAAAAGAAGATCCTCCTTAACTGCAGAGGATCCTAGTAATTGGCCGGTTATAATGTAAGGGAAAAGGGATCACCTACCCTGCCCTACCTCCGTTGCCTCGAGCTGGAGTTGGCGGACGCGTGCGGAACTAGGCTTCGCCAATAATAGCTGCGTCCGAAGGAGCTGGTTAGTCCAGCTCCAACCCCGATGCCACCTGGTCTTGAGAGTGACAACACGCCCACCAAGGCCAGAGGAGAGCAAGGGGACAACTAACTGACCCGACACTAGGATAGGGGTCCCCGGATACCCCGAGGGGTGACGATACTAGGCGGTAACCCTTATGGGACGCAACAATGCGTAACGATGGATCAAGGAATAAATGGCAACAATGCCCAAGAGGTGTAATATACAGAAAGGCAACAATGCTCAGAAGAAGATATAAAAAATGGCAACAATGCTTGAGAGATGTTATATAAAGAAATAGCAACAATGCTTAATGAGATGTACTATAAAGAAATATGCCAAATAGCAGGAGGGAACACAGGGTGACCCCTGACTTATCTGGAAGATAATGAGATCACAGATAAGCCCCTCCAGACCTCTGAGGATGGCGAACTCTCACAGCACGGCAATCCTCAGGCACCAGGATATGGCAGGACCAAACCAGGCAAGGCAGACCAGACAGGGGAAACGGAGATTCTCCAACAGGCTCCAGGACCAGGAACACGATCTCAGCAACAGGCTGAAAGAACGCTATAACCGGCGTCTATGTGAGAGAGACGCCGGCTTATATTTGAATTAGCCGCCCCCTGTGGCAACATCACTTCCTGTCCGCCCTGCAGAGTCTTCCCCCTGCAGAGATGGCCGCAGCGGAAGTTCGGGGCGTTGCCTAGCAACGTCCCCGAAGCTTCCTGGTGACGCGTGCCAGAAGATGGCCGCCCTGGTTGGGGTATAGCAGGGGCTACTCTTCTAACCTCCTCCTGTGTCTCCACTCACAGGGACAATTCTACCATCTGCTGCGTGAGGAGACAGACCTGATCAGAGAGTACTTGAGAAGGACTCCCTGCCATGGGGTTCATGATGGATGTGAAAAAATAAAAAACAATCAAAAAACCTGAGCAAAAAGAAGATCCTCCTCAACTGCAGAGGATCCTAGTAATTGTCCGGTTATAATGTAAGGGAATAGGGATCACCTACCCTGCCCTACCTCCGTTGCCTCGAGCTGGAGTTGGCGGACACGTGCGGAACTAGGCTTCGCCAATAATAGCCGCGTCCGAAGGAGCTGGTTAGTCCAGCTCCAACCCCGATGCCACCTGGTCTTGAGAGTGACAACACGCCCACCAAGGCCAGAGGAGAGCAAGGGGACAACTAACTGACCCGACACTAGGATAGGGGTCCCCGGATACCCCGAGGGGTGACGATACTAGGCGGTAACCCTTATGGGACGCAACAATGCGTAACGATGGATCAAGGAATAAATGGCAACAATGCCCAAGAGGTGTAATATACAGAAAGGCAACAATGCTCAGAAGAAGATATAAAAAATGGCAACAATGCTTGATAGATGTTATATAAAGAAATAACAACAATGCTTAATGAGATGTACTATAAAGAAATATGCCAAATAGCAGGAGGGAACACAGGGTGACCCCTGACTTATCTGGAAGATGATGAGATCACAGATAAGCCCCTCCAGACCTCTGAGGATGGCGAACTCTCACAGCACGGCAATCCTCAGGCACCAGGATACGGCAGGACCAAACCAGGCAAGGCAGACCAGACAGGGGAAACGGAGATTCTCCAACAGGCTCCAGGACCAGGAACACGATCTCAGCAACAGGCTGAAAGAACGCTATAACCGGCGTCTATGTGAGAGAGACGCCGGCTTATATTTGAATTAGCCGCCCCCTGTGGCGACATCACTTCCTGTCCGCCCTGCAGAGTCTTCCCCCTGCAGAGACGGCCGCAGCGGAAGTTCGGGGCGTTGCCTAGCAACGTCCCCGAAGCTTCCTGGTGACGCGTGCCGGAAGATGGCCGCCGTCCTAGCAGCGCAGACGCTGCCGAGGGACCTGGACGGTGGCGACACAAGGTACGGCGCCTAACACAAGGCTGCAGGAACATATGAACATGGTGCGGTATATGCACATGATTCACGCAATGAATCATCCTGGCGCTCATATTACTAGAGTTGCCGACGCAAGTAGTTTGGCCTGGCAGTCATGAATTTTGGGTGCAAGGACATGGCGATATGGATGGGACCTAAACCTTTGGCTCCTCCGGTCGTTGCACCCAGGCCCCGGCGCCCTTTCGCATGGGGCTCCTCCACCGGGCATTGCTACGCATACAATGGAGTGGGCTGCTCCTTGGGGGCGCACTGCAGATTTAAACACGCATGCTGGGGTCCCCACCCATTTAAGGAATGCAAGAAGGGAAAGCAGGGAGGTACCCCTCAGGTGCAGTCTGCCGGAGGGGCCCCTCAGTGAGGCCCCTTCTCCTTTTTGGGTCGATCGATTTGCGAACAGTGTGCATATAGAAAAAGTATTGCAGTATTGCAGTTCATGCGTACTGCAACCGTATCGGCCACTGTGAGGATTATTGGTCATCAAGTCAGGCCTTAATTACCCCCAATGTCCTCTTCATTGGCTCAGCACACTCACTAAAACTAAGCATTTGAAAAAAAGAACTTTAGAAATACACTTTTGCTTTTACAAATAAGGGAATAAAGAAATCTGGCTGTATATAAAATGATTGCAATCAAATATAGATATTATTTTAAGTTGATGATGCAATTATTGCATTAGTTTCTTGTTCTGCAGCAAAGCTCTGAATCTAAATCAGTCCCATATAATGTATATAAGCAGCTGGTGGCAGTAATCCCTTGTACTGAGAGGACCCTGTGTATACCATGTACTGGTCTCCTCTACACTCTGCCTTTTATATGATTACACTATCCTTGCTGGTAACATGCTATGGACCTGGACGTATAAAGCAGGACTCAGTCGGTCAGTGCAACCTCACTGCACAAGTATTGGTGTTTGAGTATAAGTATTACCAGGAAGGAGACATCATCATAGGAGGAATAATATCAGCTCATTCCAGAACTGTAGAGAATAACAATTTTGAGGAACTGCCTTTATTATACAGTTTCTGTTTCGTGTAAGTACATTATGTCTTTGTGTTCTGTATTTGCTGTGTGTTTTTTAAACAATTGAATTTGATGTTTATGCTTAGTTCATAGTTTCCTACCCTCCTGCATTCTGCAGGAGACTCCATGAAATAGCAGCAATCTCCCTCACTCCCTCATTAGTCTAGCAATCTACCTCATTTCACCTAGCCCACATTACACTGTTACATTTTTTGGGGGAAAATGAATGAGAGAGATATCAATTTACATTGAATCATCAGCACCATTTCCCAGCACATTACCAAGTATAGTATATCTTACTAACTGCTTTGGGGATCATCTACATTTGGATATAAGTCATTTTAAATGATTCCTCTCAGATATTACAGTACACACCCACGCTTCTAGGTGTCACGTTCACAATCTTTTTTTCACAATCTCTTCCTATATGGCACTAGACACGCCCTTTGGGTGGAGCACAACACTCCCCCTCAATGGGGCGCTGTGCAAAATTCTACTACCAACTATAATTTCCCTGAAACTCGTTTTCAAAAGTAGGCAAGTATGGCTTAGTTCAAGGATATATACTTTGTCACGTGGCTAAAATAGTAATAGAGGGAACACACATGTCCTCAATGACATGCACCATATTACATACAGTACATGTAGTGAGAAAGACACCACAACATGTGTGTAGCTACCATCAGGTATATGTCCAGGTGTGATTGAGTGTCACAGTGTGTGTGTGTGTGTGTGTCTTATTGCTGTTATACTAAAATGACTGAGAAGATTATGCTGTAAAGTTTGGGCCACAGTGTATTTTATCCCAGGAACTCCTGGGTGATTGATCTAATGCATACACACTGAATGATGTCATCAGCAATATTGTACAGTGATGTCTCTGGTCCCTTCTGAGTATGTAGTCATACCCACTGAGTGATATCATCAGCAATAGTGTTCAGTGATGTCACCGGTCCCCGCTGTGTATGCGCAGTCATTCACATCATTGTCTACATTGAGCTGCATGTACAGACGACACCTTATGGCCCTTATTCCAGGGTTGCCTACCCTCCCGGAATGGCCGGGAGGGTCACGAAAATTGGGTCACCCTCCCGGCCCCACTGGAAAGGTGGCCAACCCTCCCGGATTCTGGGGGAACCCCGTCCCCCCCCTCTGATTGCGCCCCCCCTGACCGTGGCGTTTAAATTACCTTATATCTGCAGATCTCCGGGGAGGGGGCGGTGCTAAAGTGTCATAATAGCGTCATTTAGTCCCGCCCCCTCAACGGAGATAGGCAAACTAAGTAACTTTCCTTCATGGGGACGGGGCTTAATGATGTCACGTTTAAGCCCAGCCCCCCGAGCTCCTGCTGAAAGTCTCCTCTCTGGGCTACACCCGGAGAGGAGCTATTAAAAGTCGGCAACCCTTCCTTATTCAGATCGGATCGCAGCACAAATTTGGGTACTTATGTATTATCTGGGCCGCCGATTTTTTGATTGTATGCCTTAACTTAAGGCATACAATCAGATGCGATGCGATGAGATATCGCATCGCATACGACCATATCGCATGCAATGCGATGAGATGACCCGATTTTTCCATAGGATTCAATGTTAAAATGGACTGAGTCCATTTTAACATGGAATTCAATGGGAAAAAGGGGTCCTTTTCATAACCCTACTATCCAAGTGGGCATGGAGA
This sequence comes from Crinia signifera, assembly GCF_055691185.1. NCBI lineage: Eukaryota > Metazoa > Chordata > Amphibia > Anura > Myobatrachidae > Crinia > Crinia signifera. The sequence continues at coordinate 17,434,169 of NC_139217.1, read as the reverse complement.
TGGATATAAACCTGTGGCGAGCGTAGCAAGCCACCAAGCCCGAAGCGTGGCGAGCGAAGTGAGCCCCGCGAGGGGACGATATTCTGTGTCCCCTCGCGGGGCTCGCTACGCTCGCCACGCTTCGGGCTCGGTGGCTCGCTACGCTCGCCACAGGTTTATATCCAACTCCATGCCCACTTGGATAGTAGGGTTATGAAAAGGACCCCTTTTCCCATTGAATTACATGTTAAAATGGACTCAGTCCATTTTAACATTGAATCCTATGGAAAAATCGGGTCCATCGCATCGCATCGCATGCGATATGGTCGGATGCGATGCGATGGACCCGATTTCAAAATCGGCAGCCCAGTTAGTACATAAGTACACAAATTTGGGTACTTGTTTCCTATCTGGGCGCCCACGATTTTAATCGCGGGCATCGGGGGTAAAATCGGGGCCATCGCGGGCATCGCGGCCGATAAAAAATCGGGTGCGATGTGCCAGACGCGATGCCTGCGATTTTCCCATAGAGAACAATGTTAAATGGCTCAATTTACCCGCGATGACCGCGATTTACCATAGGAAACAATGTTAAATGGATCAATTTCCCCAAATTATCATAGGGAACAATGGGAAATGGGGCAAAAACACCCCTGAACATAAAAATGTCCCCCCAAAAGTAGTTGACGCCACCCCACCATCAACGTGAACCCGAAGCGTGGCGAGCGCAGCGAGCCCGCGAGGGGCGGCGGTACGCGTCCTCCGACCTTTTCATGCCCTACTATCCACTAGGGCGTGGAGTGAGAATATAATAGTGTGGCGAGCGCAGCGAACCACCGATCCCGAAGCGTGGCGAGCGCAACGAGCCCCGCGAGGGGACGCGGATACCTTCACAGGTAAACGCGTCCCTTCGCGGGCTTCCCAGGTGTCCGCGTCGCCATGGACACCTGGGAAGCCCGCGAGGGGACGCGTATAACTGTGAAGGTATCCGCGTCCCCTCGCGGGGCTCGCTGCGCTCGCCACGCTTCGGGCTCGGTGGCTCGCTGCGCTCGCCACACTATTCTATTCTCACTCCACGCCCTAGTGGATAGTAGGGCATGAAAAGGTCGGAGGACGCGTACCGCCGCCCCTCGCGGGCTAGCTACGCTCGCCACGCTTCGGGTTCACGTTGATGGCGGGGTGGCGTCAACTACTTTTGGGGGGAAATTTTTATGTTCAGGGGTGTTTTTGCCCCATTTCCCATTGTTCCCTATGATAATTTGGGGAAATTGATCCATTTAACATTGTTTCCTATGGTAAATCGCGGTCATCGCGGGTAAATTGAGCCATTTAACATTGTTCTCTATGGGAAAATCGCGGGCATCGCGTCGGTCGCATCGCATGTCATTATAATGACATGCGATGTACCCGCGATGCCCGCGATGGGCGCCCAGATAGGAAACAAGTACCCAAATTTGTTCTCAAAATGGGCAAAACCATGTGCACTGCAGGTGGGGCAGATGTAACATGTATAGAAAGAGTTAGATTTGTGTCTGTTGTTTTGTTTCTGTGCAGGGTGAATACTGGCTGCATTATTTTTACACAATTTTCAACACACCCCACCCAAATTTAACTCTCTCTGCACATGTTACATCTGCCCCACCTGCAGTGCACGTGGTTTTGCCCATCTTGAGAACACATTTGTACTGCGATCAGATCTGAATAAGGGCCGATGTGTAGTGATGGGATTATATAGATCAGAGAATAATATTCTAAAAGCTGCATTGTGACTACAGAATTAATAGTGTGGTTCAATAAGTGATGTGCAAATGGGGGTGATTCAGACCTGCTCGCTGCAGGCCGAATTCACTCCCCTGTCTGATGTTACTGGTTTGTGCAGTTATGATTATGTGCAAACACCCGGAGCGAACGCTTTCTGGTGGGTTTCACACTCGCTGGGACATTTACTCCTTAGTGGGAGAAATGGGGACGGACATGGGGTGGAAGCAGAGGAACAACCAGCGTGTTATGGACATTCCCATAAAGATGCTGTGCATTCCCCTGCACACGTAGGCATGTCAATGTCTGATTGGGGGAGGCAGCTGATGTCAGCGCCTGCCCCGAATTCATCCATCTCCCACCAGGATAAATGTCAGTTTAGCCTGCCTTATCAGTGACGGGGAAAAAGTCATTGGATGGTCAGTGACCACTGAATGATTTCTCGCTCGTGCGGCTGCATGCATGTGGATGATTAATTGTACACATCCACACACACATGCAAATTCAGGCGATTGGCGAAACAACTTTTTTATCAATTACCTGGTTCCCCACAGGTGCTGGCAATCATACATTACCAGGGAAGCCCAGGAACAGAGCATTGTGTCCTCCTGGAGAGAGGCATGCTGGGAGGTATGGATAATGTATGATTGCCAGCACCTGTGGGGAGCTAGGTAACTGATAAGGTGTCACCACAGGTGCTGGCAATCATACATTAACAGGGAAGCCCAGGAGCAGAGCATTGTGTCCTCCTGGAGAGGGGCATGCCGGGAGTTATGGATAATGTATTATTGCCAGCACCTGTGGGGAGCTAGGTAACTGATAAGAAAGGTGTCACCACAGGTGCTGGCAATCCTACATTACCAGGGAAGCCCAGGAACAGAGCAGTGTGTCCTCCTGGAGAGGGGCATGCTGGGAGGAATGGATAATGTATTATTGCCAGCACCTGTGGGGAGCTAGGTAACTGATAAGAAAGGTGTCACCACATGTGATGGCAATTATACGTTACCAGGGAAGCCCAGGAACAGAGCATTTTCTCCCTGAAGGAGCGGGTCAGGTAGGCAACCCAGTGTTGTGTGTATCTGTCCAATGTGTAAGTGTTTGGTGTGCTATAGATACATATATATATATATATATATAACAGAAGTAAAGCAGAGGGCACTCACCGTTTGGATGAAAAACTTAGGAGTTTAATAGAAATCAGCAATCAGGCATGTTAACGTTTCGATCCTGGCACGGATCTTTGTCAAAACAGCAACAGGAGATATAAAATGATCCTTTCACTACAGCCACACCAGCCATAATGGCCATTCAGCAGGGTATATATAGGCATATTGGTCACATGGTCATTAGGGTAGCCAATCACAGCGCTGAGAGTCATAAAAGGGTTTTAGAGCCAGTATTATATTACCACGGCTTTATCAAAAACTATAGCATAGACTCGCAGTATTTAGAACAATAGAGCACAAGAAACCAAAGCATAAGTGTGCTATAAACACCATAAACAACTAATCCGGACGCCGTACCGGAAGTGCTGTGCGTTCCAAAGCTATGGAACGCACAGCCATGACCGGAAGTGACGTTCCGTTCTTCAGGCTGTATCAGCCTAGCTCACAAAGCAATAGCGCGCACACCATATTAATGGAGCGCCGAACACATCAGTGCTATAGATAGCGCTGCACCAGGAAGTGTGCGTTCCATCTTAATGGAACGCACATCCATCTTTAAATAAACAGAGCTTATATATTCAAAAACGGGGTAAAAAAAGGAAAAATTGGAGAGCAAAAAAAGACACATTCAGTAACCATACGCCCATATAGCAACCTGCCCAATGACCTAATTTCTCCATCACAAGTATTTTAATAAAAGCAACAATAGTAAGAAATATTTTACACACTAGTACATATAAATGCTAGAACAGAAAATATCAACCACAGTTGATTTAAGAAAAGAAAAAAGAAGAAAAGACCATGGTCAAAACCAACCTGGTTTCGCCACTAAAAATAGTGTGAGGAAAAATTCTCACCAATAGGACTAGGGGGAACAAAAGTTCACCCTATTGATTCTACCAAACCAATTAATGGACCAAAAAAATTAAAAAAACAATATTTATAGAAAAATGTTCAAGGAGTTGTATTCATTCAACCCTTTAGGGGTTACAGTTCCTAATTCGGCGATCCATTTTGCCTCTCGTTGTTTCAGTAGCCGCTCTCTATCCCCTCCCCTCGACGGTTGTGGAACATGATCGATGAGCATACATCTTAAACTTGAGACTGAATGGTTTTTGTCCATGAAGTGTACGGCCACTGGCTTGTCACTCTTCCGTGTGTCAATGGCCTGACGAATAGAATAGCGGTGATTCGCCATCCGCTCTCTAAAACTTCTCGTTGTTAGTCCAACATACATAAGCCCACATGGGCATGTTAGAGTATAGATAACGAACTTGGAAGTACAAGTCAGACGGTGTTTGATTTTAATGGGCTTGCCACTGTGTGGATGTGAAAAAGTTGACCCAGACGTCATGGACCTACACGTGGCACAATCCGGACATCTGAAGCACCCCTTTCTCCCTTGAGACAACCAGTTTGAGGTACCCTTTGATGGCTGAAGCATCGGTCGCATCAATAGCTGTTTCAAGTTGGGACCTCTACGGTACGAATGCATTGGGGGTTTAGTGCTGATCTCCTGTAGCTTAGCATCAGACGTTATTATAGGCCAGTGCCTACGGACAGTTTTTTCCAAATGGTGTGACTGCGTGTTATACGTGGTGGTATAAATCATCCGCTTTTCATCAAATAGACGTTTCACATCGGATTTTTCATATCGTGCTTTAGCCTTCAGGAGACATCTCTGTATTGTTTCTGGTGAGTACCCACGCTGCTTAAACCGACCCTTCATCTCATCGATCTGGTGTTCCGTTAGTATCGGGGTGCTGTTGTTCCTCATCACCCGTAGGAATTGGGAAATGGGTAAACTCTCCTTTAGAGTAGTCGGATGGTGACTTGTTGCATATAGCAATGTATTCCGATCTGTCTCTTTTCGGTATAGGGTTGAGCAAAGTGTGTTATTCTCACGAAAAATTGTGACATCAAGAAAATTCATCACATTTTTGTCTATGCAAAACGTAAAGCGGATCGGACTGTCCAATTGGTTGAGGTGTTGCACCATATCAAAAAATTCTGTCTCAGTACCCCGCCATAACAAAAATATATCGTCAATAAAGCGACGGTAAAACATAATCTTGTCGCCAAATATTGGTATCAAATAGGTGTTTTCATAGTGCCCCATGTACAAGCTGGCATATGCTGGTGCCAAGTTAGAGCCCATGGCGGTCCCTGTCTTTTGAAGGAAATAATCCTTACCGTAGTTAAAATGGTTCTTACTGAGAATTAGTCTAGCTAATTCCAACAAGAACTCCGCAGGGGGTCCATCATGGGCTCCAGCTCTGAATGCTAGGCGCATAGCCTCAATACCGTCATTGTGTGGTATTACAGTATACAGTGAGTTGACGTCCATAGAGGCCAACCACACCTCATCAGGGACATCACCCACTAGTTTAATCTGTGTCAGAAAGTCGTTGGTGTCACGCAGAAAGCTTGGTAATTGACAGACAATTGGTTGCAAAAACTTGTCAACAAATATTGCTAACGGCTGTAGAATCGAGCCCATGGCCGAAATGATGGGCCTACCCGGTGGTGTCTCTAAGGACTTATGTACTTTTGGAAGCGTATAAATGATAGGACATGTTGGACTATCAACATTCAAGTACATTGCAACCTTGTCGTCAATCCAGCGATGTGCCACCGCATTATCAATGACGCTATCAACCAGTGATTTAATCTCATACATGGGGTTCATTGGTAATTTCTCATAAGTCAGGTTATCATTCAACTGTCTCATGATCTCGCGATCATAGTCAACCCAGTTTTGGACCACAATGGCCCCACCTTTGTCAGCTTGTCTAAATACAACCTGATCATTCTTAATCAGGTTGCGTAATGAAGTTCTCTGATCAGTGGACAAATTGTCATATGAATTATCCGTCACTTCTTGCATATCATGTTCAATTAGTCTGAGGAAAGTACGTATGCTTGGATTATTAGACTGCGGGTCAAACCTGCTAGGTCTACTGAATTGTGCGATATCAACATTGGCATTCATCTTGTCACTAAAAAATTCACGTAAGCGCAGTTTGCGCCCAAATTTGTAATTGTCAACCGACAGTTCAAATTTGTCAGGTTTGACCGTGGGCACGAATGAGAAACCCAGTGACAATACTTCACAATCAGTTTTACTCAAGGGGAGATCAGATAAATTAAAAATTACTTCGGAGCCTTCTGGCCTCTCCCTCTTCCGCCTTTTCCGCCCACCGCGCCTTGTCGGGTATTTCTTGGACCCGGGGGTGGTAGGTCTGCTGATTGCCTCGTAGTATGGCCTAAAAAAGGCACACTGGATGGTCTGAATGAGGCAGAATCACTATCAGAGTTAGAATTAGAATTATAACTATCAACGCCCCTTGGAGTTCTATATCTGTTGGCAGTACCCTGGCGACGGTGATGTGACGGCCTGGAGTCACCCTTTAGCCAGCGGTAAACCTGGTGATTGGAATAGTCAGAGTTTACAGTTTGCAATTTTTTTCGCTTAAAGGACACCAAGTCAGTTTGATATTTATTGACCTGTTCACCCAACTTTGCCAACCAATCCTCAGATTTTTCTGATTTTAAACGACTGAGATATGAGGTGTTAAATTCTGCAATCTCAATGCGTACTTTTGCCAATTCAGTTCCGACCTCCTCTATAACCAACAGAATGAGGTCGAGTGAACATTTATTGAGCACGCCGCACCACCGCGTGCAAAATGCTAGATTGTTGCGCCCCAGAGTCGGGGTATTGCTGACCCTGAAACCACGAGGAATCCTTTTATTTCGGTAATACTCCGATAGGAATTGTCCGTGCAGTGTCAGATCCACCTCACGACGTTTAAGTCTCAGAATCTTATGGTACAAATCGATTGGGGTATCTGCTGGTAATTTGCCAAACTCAGTGAGGTCAAACAGAACCTTTTCAGCATCGTCATCAGTGAGTGAAACAAGACTCTCCTGGGCCTGATTAAGGATTACATCATCCAAAAATTGGCCCTCTTGTGACATTACAAGGCGGAATATACAAGGTATTAAGCAAGGGTACTGAGACAAGAATGAGGAGAAATGGATCAAAACAAATACAATCACCTTCAAAAATTGGTAGAATCAAAAAAAAAACTTATTTAAAAAGTCACATATAACAAGAAAAAAATTTTTGAAGAATTTTTTGTATGACAATATGGCCACTTGGAAATAATCAATCAACGTCCATATGAGGAGAAATAATTTTTTGAAGAAATTTAACTTTGACAATTTTTAGTGCTGGACCAAGGTCAGAAATTTCCAGTTCCAAAGAAACCAATTTCAGTCCCAATAATATGTCCACAGAAAGTCCGCACCTAATGACAAATCAGTCGTCGCTGTGGTGCTCACTCCAATGGATGCGATCCAATAAATAACAGAAGTAAAGCAGAGGGCACTCACCGTTTGGATGAAAAACTTAGGAGTTTAATAGAAATCAGCAATCAGGCATGTTAACGTTTCGATCCTGGCACGGATCTTTGTCAAAACAGCAACAGGAGATATAAAATGATCCTTTCACTACAGCCACACCAGCCATAATGGCCATTCAGCAGGGTATATATAGGCATATTGGTCACATGGTCATTAGGGTAGCCAATCACAGCGCTGAGAGTCATAAAAGGGTTTTAGAGCCAGTATTATATTACCACGGCTTTATCAAAAACTATAGCATAGACTCGCAGTATTTAGAACAATAGAGCACAAGAAACCAAAGCATAAGTGTGCTATAAACACCATAAACAACTAATCCGGACGCCGTACCGGAAGTGCTGTGCGTTCCAAAGCTATGGAACGCACAGCCATGACCGGAAGTGACGTTCCGTTCTTCAGGCTGTATCAGCCTAGCTCACAAAGCAATAGCGCGCACACCATATTAATGGAGCGCCGAACACATCAGTGCTATCAGTGCTATATTGGTAGAATCAATAGGGTGAACTTTTGTTCCCCCTAGTCCTATTGGTGAGAATTTTTCCTCACACTATTTTTAGTGGCGAAACCAGGTTGGTTTTGACCATGGTCTTTTCTTCTTTTTTCTTTTCTTAAATCAACTGTGGTTGATATTTTCTGTTCTAGCATTTATATGTACTAGTGTGTAAAATATTTCTTACTATTGTTGCTTTTATTAAAATACTTGTGATGGAGAAATTAGGTCATTGGGCAGGTTGCTATATGGGCGTATGGTTACTGAATGTGTCTTTTTTTGCTCTCCAATTTTTCCTTTTTTTACCCCGTTTTTGAATATATAAGCTCTGTTTATTTAAAGATGGATGTGCGTTCCATTAAGATGGAACGCACACTTCCTGGTGCAGCGCTATCTATAGCACTGATGTGTTCGGCGCTCCATTAATATGGTGTGCGCGCTATTGCTTTGTGAGCTAGGCTGATACAGCCTGAAGAACGGAACGTCACTTCCGGTCATGGCTGTGCGTTCCATAGCTTTGGAACGCACAGCACTTCCGGTACGGCGTCCGGATTAGTTGTTTATGGTGTTTATAGCACACTTATGCTTTGGTTTCTTGTGCTCTATTGTTCTAAATACTGCGAGTCTATGCTATAGTTTTTGATAAAGCCGTGGTAATATAATACTGGCTCTAAAACCCTTTTATGACTCTCAGCGCTGTGATTGGCTACCCTAATGACCATGTGACCAATATGCCTATATATACCCTGCTGAATGGCCATTATGGCTGGTGTGGCTGTAGTGAAAGGATCATTTTATATCTCCTGTTGCTGTTTTGACAAAGATCCGTGCCAGGATCGAAACGTTAACATGCCTGATTGCTGATTTCTATTAAACTCCTAAGTTTTTCATCCAAACGGTGAGTGCCCTCTGCTTTACTTCTGTTATTTATTGGATCGCATCCATTGGAGTGAGCACCACAGCGACGACTGATTTGTCATTAGGTGCGGACTTTCTGTGGACATATATATATATATATATATATATATATTCTATAAAATAAATGAACAGGAGCGCTCCATAGAGCAGATAAAAGATGGTACAATATTTTATTTTCTTTAAAACACTGGATCACAAAGTACAGAATCACGTACCACAGCGGGCGGTTAGACAGAACCACACTGTTTACAGCATGAGGGTTCCCGTGGGGAAAGGATTTGAGCAGCGGCAGCTTCAGCTGATCCTTGGACAAACAGAAATGATGACGCCAGGCCACGCCCCTACGCGTTTCGTCACTAGGACTTTGTCAGAATCCTCTATTAAAGCCCATTGTGAGAACTTAGGGGTAGATTTATGAAGCAGTGATAAGGGTGGAGAAGTGATACAGTGCCTGGTAATTTATCACCGGCCAATCAGCTCCTATTTAAACCGAGCCTGTAACTTAACAGTCAGAATCTGATTGGCCGGTGATAAATTACCAGGCACTGTATCACTTCTCCTCCCTTATCACTGCTTCATAAATCTACCCGCATATTACAAACAGCCGTGTCGACTTAATGGCTGCTGTGTGTGAACCATATCACTTTAAATCACAGCACAGTCTCATACTTTCTACAATGAAGACATTAAAAATACATTAAAAATACATATAACATGATACATATAATAAAAATTGATTTAAACAGTGTGAGGGTACGAGTTCCTCAATCACTCAGACACCGAGCAGATGAAACCAGAAGCACGGTTTATTTTCCACAGCACGCACAAATAGACAATAAACAGTGGCAAAGGTAAATTGCAGAGTAGAAAGATATTCAGGTAGCAGGCCCAAACAGACAGTCCTTGTATAGTCACAGTCCCAGATCAGTTCCACAGGGCAAACTATCACTTAATCCCCACAGCAGTGATAGCATATAAGTCCACACGATACCTAGACAGAGCATAACCTCTTAGTCCAGGACAGTCCATCAATTCTCCCCTCCTGGCTAGTCTGCAAGTCATTTTAAAAACTTCTCAAATTCCCACGGTGATCGCATCATCTGTGGGATTGCCCAAGTTCCTGATTGGTGGATTCAAGCATAAGGTATATCCCACCTTCAATCCACAGTTGTCCAACTGCTGCTCTCAACCCCTGCTGGGTCGGTTCCAGTAAGTCTGGAAGTGGCCAGGGATATGCAGAGCAAGATACAATACAACACAAGATTACGTTATGGGCTGATCACCCCCTGTGGTGCCGGGTTCCACTAAGTCTGGTATTGACACAAAGGAGCTGAAGGTAGAGACACAATCATAGTCGGATTACATTATGTCCTGATTACCCCCTGTGAACATTTCCTGTTGGTAGCAGGGGAATTGGATCACCCCCTGTGAAGATTGTCCCTCAGCTAACACCCTCCTGTGATAGCAGGAACAAAAGTATGGTAATGGGACATAACCTTTTGGTGAATTATTTCCTGGGTATTTCCTGGCAGACCATATTAGGGCAAGAGCGATCTGATCTGGAAATACACACAGATTTGGGGGATAGAAACATCTATGGAGAATAAGAGGGTACCGACGGACTAAAATAGTACATTAATTACTACACCTAATAAAATATAGTAATTACAGATTTACAGTGAGTATGATAACCTCACATTCCTTCCCCTACTATTGTAGTCCCGGTACCAAGCTGTTCTGGAACCAATAACAACCTGGAATAGCGGGATGCAGAGCAGAGAATCTGGGGTTTGGATTTACCACCTGAGTCCCACAGGGTGACATCATACCAAACCCATCTTGTAAAAGGCGGCTGGTTTGCAGAACCAGCAAGGGCATGATTACAGTCTAAGTCATACATTGGAACTAACAAGGGATGTAGCGATTCCTCTTCTTCGGATTCTGGGTACCCCCCCTCTGCAACATTGTAACCTACTAATACTTTTGCCTCGGGCACAATGGGGCAGGGACCACTTTCCACCTCCCCCTCTTGCCCAAGGAACAGGGGCCAAACAGCAGGCCAATATAGGGGCTCTGGCCCTGGCACTTCCACCACCCCGTCCTGTCCTTCCTCCCCCAAACCCAAACTAGGGGCATGGCAAATTTCAGTCCAGCATTTGGTCTCAATGTCCAGGGCTGAGGAGGGACCCTCCATCACAAACAATTCCGCTGGTGGCTGCAGGACAGGCTGTGTCAGCTCTGTCCCCTTAAAAGCCAGATGCTCACCTGCAGCTACTTCTGCGCACACCTCCTTCTCCGCGATAGCCTCCTTCCCCAGCTGAGTATGCTGGGCAGCCCGAAACACGACATCATCTGCGACTGGTATGCTTGTGGCCTGGATGTTGTTGGATACTCCTCTAACCACGGTGATCTCCTCCTGGGCGCAGTCCTCATAGATCCCCTGGCAGCAGGTTAATAATTCTGCATCTCCCACCTCAGCAAAAGGGAAGCAGTAGTGCAGCTCCTCCCGGGGTGCCTGGCTCAGAGGCCTCACTTCCTTCACGTTGGGGATAACCTTCCCCTGTATAGAACACTGAGCAGCTTCTCCCCTAGGCTGTGGGAGAAGCTGTTGCAGGCGGTGCCTTTCATCACGCCTCCTGCGACACTGATCTTGCCATGCTGGGGTATCCAGGAGCCCGCGATCAATCGCCTCTTCCTCTGCCACAATAAAGCACTCCTCCAGACACTCCAATTGTTCCCACACACTCAGCTGTGCACCGAAATAAAGGATACATGCCCGATAATCGGTAAATGCTTTTGTAGGATCTCCCTGATCGCGAAGGATCTGCTGAAGGATTTCCCCGCGAGTGCAGGATTGGATGGGTATACCTCGCAGCTGACATTCTGCTATCAGCTCCTCCATACTCATTTCTTCAAGGGCAGTTAGGGGCCCCCCTGACAACGACCCTTCTCTTGCGGTAACAATTAATTCCGTGGCAGACCCCTCGGTTGTCTGCCCAGATTGCAGTAGCCCCCTTCTAGACCCTTCCTCTGGTTCTATCTGGGGCATCAATTTATTCTGGACTTGTCCTTCAGCCTCAGAATATTGTCCTCTTTGTAGCATCTGGGTAACTGTAGCAATCACTTCCTCTGTGAATTCTACAAACTCTGGCTCCCCCAGCAGATTCCACGAGGTGGCCTGACCTTTACAGTGCAGGAATGCATCCCCCAGGTAACACAACTTGTCCTGTATGCTGGATACTCTCCACCCGCTGACCATCTGCTGAGCTTCTTCCCAGTACTCCCAGATATACTGCATTTTCCTGACAATAAATAACAGATCCGGCTTCCCAGCCTGCCGATACACTGAAGAACCTCCGTCCCTGAGCTCCTCCGCTCCAGGGGTCTTGAGGCATCGATTTTCTTTCCTTGGAAACATTTTCCCTTTCCACAGGAATGACACCTGCTCACTTGCTGAACATCACCTTATTGCATTTTCCGTTTCCTTACATATGGTCTGATCCTCTGTTCTCTGTGCTTTCTGTGCTCGATGGTTGGTGTCTGAATGATCCCACTGTCGCTGCCGCCAAATGTGAGGGTACGAGTTCCTCAATCACTCAGACACCGAGCAGATGAAACCAGAAGCACGGTTTATTTTCCACAGCACGCACAAATAGACAATAAACAGTGGCAAAGGTAAATTGCAGAGTAGAAAGATATTCAGGTAGCAGGCCCAAACAGACAGTCCTTGTATAGTCACAGTCCCAGATCAGTTCCACAGGGCAAACTATCACTTAATCCCCACAGCAGTGATAGCATATAAGTCCACACGATACCTAGACAGAGCATAACCTCTTAGTCCAGGACAGTCCATCAATTCTCCCCTCCTGGCTAGTCTGCAAGTCATTTTAAAAACTTCTCAAATTCCCACGGTGATCGCATCATCTGTGGGGTTGCCCAAGTTCCTGATTGGTGGATTCAAGCATAAGGTATATCCCACCTTCAATCCACAGTTGTCCAACTGCTGCTCTCAACCCCTGCTGGGTCGGTTCCAGTAAGTCTGGAAGTGGCCAGGGATATGCAGAGCAAGATACAATACAACACAAGATTACGTTATGGGCTGATCACCCCCTGTGGTGCCGGGTTCCACTAAGTCTGGTATTGACACAAAGGAGCTGAAGGTAGAGACACAATCATAGTCGGATTACATTATGTCCTGATTACCCCCTGTGAACATTTCCTGTTGGTAGCAGGGGAATTGGATCACCCCCTGTGAAGATTGTCCCTCAGCTAACACCCTCCTGTGATAGCAGGAACAAAAGTATGGTAATGGGACATAACCTTTTGGTGAATTATTTCCTGGGTATTTCCTGGCAGACCATATTAGGGCAAGAGCGATCTGATCTGGAAATACACACAGATTTGGGGGATAGAAACATCTATGGAGAATAAGAGGGTACCGACGGACTAAAATAGTACATTAATTACTACACCTAATAAAATATAGTAATTACAGATTTACAGTGAGTATGATAACCTCACAAACAGCATGTCACAAAGAAGAAAAAATATATATTAACGATACATACAATTAAAATACATAAAATTAAGATAATACAATTTTTTTCAGAAAATAACTGGAGTATATTCATGGACCCGGTAATTCATTTGGGGTTTCCAAGCCGTCCATGGAGACAAATTCATATATTAATGAATTGAGGCAGAAGGGTAGTGAACATAAATGGTTCAACAGGGCATTTTTCACGGGATGGAATATTTATTCTAAAAAGGGGGTGATTTCTATACCTTCATTCAATTCCACAGGTGCTAATGTGTTGATGGTATATATCCAATAGGATTCGCGTCTATTAAGTAACAATTCCCTGTCACCACCTCTGATGTCCACTGTTACATGTTCCAAACCCAGAAACTTCATTGCTTTGGGATCACTCCCTTGACAGTGTTTGAAATGTCGGGGAACACTATGATTTTCTACGTTATTTTTTATATTTCTATAGTGCTCCAATATACAAATTTTAAGATTTCTTTTAGTTTTACCGACATAGGCTTTTCCACACCCGCAGTATAACAAGTATACAATGAATGTGGTGTTGCAGTTAATGAAGTTTCTGATGTTTTTTTCTTTACCATCATTGGTTTTGACAGTTCTTGTTCCTTTTAACCATGGGCTACATCTTACATTTTCCACAAGAGTAGAAACCCTCTGGTTTACTTCCCAGAAAGGGATCCCTCCTTGTGGATTTGTTTTTGGAGAGTAAACTTGGTGCCAGTCGACTTTTTAGTGTCGACGATCTCCTAAACACTATTTCTGGGGTGGGAGTAATAATATTACCCAGCATCGGGTCAAATCTTAACAAATGCCAGTATTTATTTAGAACTTTGCGTATTTCTTGATTGCACACGTTGTATTGTGTGACAAATGGACAGAAGGGAGTTTTGGAATTGGATTTGGTACTAGTTTCTTTGTATTTTATCAGTTCGCTGCGGTCAAGATCTCTGGCTTTAGTGACCGCGGCCTGTACTAAATACATAGGGTAACCTTTTTCAAGGAACCTGTTAACATAACTTTTTACTTGCTCTTCAAATGTAACTAAAGAGCTACAGTTTCAACGCAGTCTTAATAACTGCGAAAAGGGTAGATTATGTTTCCAGTTCTTGTAATGGCAACTGGAAAACTCTAAATACAGTAATTATTGCTGTCCACTGGTTTGAAATACGTGTAAGTTTCAATCTTATTCTCTGGTTTGGCAACCAATGTGAGATCCAGGAATTCAACTGAAACTGTATCAAACCTGGATGTGAAACTTAAATTGTACTCCTCATTATGTATGTATTTAACAAATTCAGTGAACTGGTCTTCTGTTCCGCTCCATACTATTAAAATATCATCTATATAGCGCTTATAGAGTATTATAAAGCAACTATATGGATTATTGGCATAAATAAAAAATTTCTCCCATTCCCCTAGAAATATATTTGCGTACCCTGGTGCGCAAATTGTACCCATCGCCGTCCCGTGGGTCTGAACAAAAAAACTCTCCAAGAAAAGTAAAATAATTATGATTAAGCACAAAATGTAAACAGTCTTTGATAAAAAGGGCTTTTTCACTTGTTACGTTGGCATCATTATTCAATGTAATGGATACTGCTTCTATTCCCTTTATATGGGGTATAGACGTATAGAGGGAGTTTATATCAATTGTACCCCATTTATAATGCGGCAGCCATTGTAAATTCTCCACCAATTGCAGCACTGCGGTGGAGTCTTTTACATACGATTCTAATGCTGGAATATAGTTTTTTAGTTGACTGTCCACATATTCATATATGTATATATATACCAGGACAGGCGGCACTCGAATAAAAGTCAAAGTACAGGCAAGTAGTGCAACGTTTCGATGTCTTTATTGTTCACATCGTCCTCAGGCTATAACAAATGTACAGTCAGCGGAACTCACCTATATACCCCCACCGTGATGTAAGCGCGTTCAGGTGTGCAGGCTCCACGGCAGGAGGAGGACGCCCAAATAGTGACGTCATTCCCTCACCTGCCGGCGCCATAGCAACCACGAACGCTACAATACAACGATTGCGCCAGGCGGCCTAAATGAACATTTGGGTCTGCATTCCTTTCTTTAATATGCATGACATTTTGTATTCATTATGCTGTAACATGCTTTCTGATAATGTATTGCCTATTTGTATCCAATTTTGTATTTTTGCTACTATGCTACATTATGGTTTGTTCCATTTTCCTTCTGCCATTTGTTTTTAAATAAAGTTTTTAAATTGTATTGTAGCGTTCGTGGTTGCTATGGCGCCGGCAGGTGAGGGAATGACGTCACTATTTGGGCGCCCTCCTCCAGCCGTGGAGCCTGCACACCTGAACGCGCTTACATCACGGTGGGGGTATATAGGTGAGTTCCGCTGACAGTACATTTGTTATAGCCTGAGGACGATGTGAACAATAAAGACATCGAAACGTTGCACTACTTGCCTGTACTGTGACTTTTATTCGAGTGCCGCCTGTCCTGGTATACCTGTGGAGCTCCTGCATGGGGATCTCCGTTTGGAAGGCACCGGCTCTTCTTCCACTTGTACTGGAGTGCTACCCCATCCGAATCTGCATTGAGGTGTGTTGTGATCTGCAAGGACGCTGCACCTGGGGACATCAGCACCCGTTGATTTTCTTATACCTACACCCTGCACGGCTTATAAGATTGTTCTTCATTATGGCAGAAGGTACCAGCGTTATTGATGACTGCCCGGTGGACTGTGTTAATCTGGCTCGGGCTACCCAAGACCTTGCCCTATCGTTTTCTGACACTGATGCCGAGGGCATACTATCTAAGGAAGCATGGAGTGATGAAAGTCACTTGATTTGATCTATCGTGACTGGCTGCGACTGAAGCAGCGCGAGGTGGATTTTCACCTGCATGCTGTTACCTTGAGTGACTATTACAAACAGAAGTTAATTCCCCGTGGGTTTCGGGTGAGGACTATTGGCCGGTTCAATACTAACTTTTGTAGAAAATGGATCTCTGTGCTGAACAAGTGCAATTACGATCTAATGCTCCTCGTAATTGAGGAGGCTACCAGGGAATTGGTCGTCATTCATGAGAAATTGACAGCCCTGGAGTCCGAGCACAAAACAACATTTATACAAGATGAGACGTGGATTGGCTTACTCGCATTAACACACAAGTTACCGCATACCGGCATGATCTACTGGCGTTCAAGAAGCAGAAACTGGCCAAGGTTCGTGTCGACTATGAACGTAATCAGGTCTACATGTGGACCAGCGGTGGCAAGAGTGAACCATCCAGGGGTTCTCAAAGAGCTGGCACCCGTGTCCGCCGCCAGGGCCGCGACAACTACAAAGCCCACTATGCCACTTCCACCAGTGACTCTGATTTCAATGATGCTCCAGCTTCACAGGCCACTGCTTCCTCGGCTGTCCCTTTAGGGGCCCGTCCCCGCACCAGACGGGGCATCGCCGCAGGCGCTACAAGGGAAGAGGTGGTCAACGAACGCGGGCGCGGACGTGGCAAATGGGGGAGGCCACCCCTACCCAGGAACCGGTGATTAATTTATCATCGAGGACACTTACCACTGATGAAACCAAAGTCCTTGGTCGTGGACTCTCTTTCGTTCCTACCTGTCACTTTAAACCATTCGACTGGGAAGTGGAGAAATATCATCTTAATCGCCAATTGCGGCTTCATGAACACTTCCATCGTTCCCCCTCCATCCAACAGGAGAGTGCTATTCCTCCTCAACTTCGTAAGTTGCAACAACGCTCTACTTTTGAGCCTATGTCTAATAAATGTCTATTAGAACTTTTTCTCGCATGCTGGACTCTGAGGTTCATAAAAAAGTGACTGCTGGTTCATCTAATAGATCATATTCTAATTTACCCAATAAAGAAATGTCTGCATTACGCAATTTATCCTCTTATTCAGATATTGTAATACGCCCTGCCGATAAGGGCGGGGCGATCGTTATACAGGATGTGGGTGACTATAGGGATGATATATTGAGACAGTTATCAGACCCTGCTGTATATCGTAAACTGCATTATGATCCCACTACTATGTTTAAAAATTCTTTGCAGCAGAGACTCACAGCAGCGGTAGCCGAAGGACTTATCCAACAGGACCTGGCGGATGCCTTGGTCCCCGATTGCCCGGTGGTACCTCTTATATATACTTTACCCAAAGTTCACAAAAATTTGGAGCACCCTCCTGGGCGCCCAATTATCGCTGCTCGTGGGTCTCTGTTTCAGAATTGTGCAGTCTATATAGATACCCTTTTACAACCATGTATCACTGATTATCAGTACCATCTTATTGATACTACTTCCTTTCTTAACAAATTGGCAGCCATCAACGATATTCCTTCCGATTGTTTGTTATGCAGCATTGATATCAGTAGTTTATACACTGTAATTCCAAATGATGATGGTATTGATGCGGTGTCTCAGTTGATTACACATCACCCCAAGTACAACGGGCCAGATGTGACATTGATCTGTGACTTACTACGCATGATTCTGACTTGTAACTACTTTATCTTCAATAAATGTTTCTTTCTGCAGACATCGGGCTGTGCGATGGGGTCCAATGTGGCCCCATCGTACGCCAATGCCTATATGATGCATACAGAACAGGAGATATTTTTTCTCAACCCTTTAGCAGCTGGTCATGTAAAATCATTCGTACGATACATTGATGATGTGTTCCTGTTATGGTCCGGTGGCAGGAGCTCATTTGAGATGTTTATCGACTCCCACAATAAATCCACCAGCCCTATAAAACTCACGTACTGTATTGATGAATATTCTGTTAATTATCTTGATGTTGCAGTAACCCGCGATCATGATGGGTTCCACACCACCTTATTTAAAAAAATGACTGATAGAAATACTATTCTGCACGCAGCTAGTTTTCATCCCAGACCCCTAAAAAAACGGGCTACCTTATTCTCAATATTTAAGGGCCCGTCGTATTTGTAGCTCTGACCGAGAAGCTGTCATACAAATTGACAAAATGGCAGAGAAATTTTTAGTACGAGGTTATGCTGCTGAGCTATTAGATTCAGCCAAGCGCAGGGCTTTGGCCATCCCCAGGCATCAGCTGTTAAATAAGAAAGCCAAAGAAATAGGCACCCTTAAACTACCTTGGGTTAACCATTTCAGCACAGCCAGCTCTGACATCAGGGGGGTGTGCAAACAATTGTGGCCTATAGTTCAGACTGACCCTGACCTTGGTTTGCATGCCACTAGGATCATGCCATGTTATACCCGTGGTCGCAATATTCGTGACTGGGTAGTGCATGCTGATCTTACTATGAGTGGCAATGATGCTAATTCTTCTACATCGTTTTTGGCTCTGAAAAAGGGATGCTTCCGCTGTCTGAATTGCATTACCTGCCGCTCACTTGTGGGTGACAGTTTTCGGCATTCATACAGTGGTAAGCGTTTCTTGATCAGACACCGTGTCACTTCACACATTGTGTATTTAATAACTTGTCCGTGTGGCCTCAGTTACGTCGGCAAGACCGACTGTAATCTACACATTCGCATGGCCGCACATCGCCATGCGATACGTGAGGCCATTGCCACAAAAAACAGTGACCAGCCGGTGGCCCGGCACTTTATGCTGGCGGGACATAATCTGTCCACAATGCGCTACATGATTATTGATCATGTACCCGCCAGCATACGTGGTGGGAACCGATCACGCAAACTTCTGCAAACTGAGTCCAAATGGATTTTTCGTTTAAATACGATTGCGCCAGGCGGCCTAAATGAACATTTGGGTCTGCATTCCTTTCTTTAATATGCATGACATTTTGTATTCATTACGCTGTAACATGCTTTCTGATAATGTATTGCCTATTTGTATCCAATTTTGTATTTTAGCTACTATGCTACATTATGGTTTGTTCCATTTTCCTTCTGCCATTTGTTTTTAAATAAAGTTTTTAAATTGTATTGTAGCATTCGTGGTTGCTATGGCGCCGGCAGGTGAGGGAATGACGTCACTATTTGGGCGTCCTCCTCCCGCCGTGGAGCCTGCACACCTGAACGCGCTTACATCACGGTGGGGGTATATAGGTGAGTTCCGCTGACTGTACATTTGTTATAGCCTGAGGACGATGTGAACAATAAAGACATCGAAACATTGCATTACTTGCCTGTACTGTGACTTTTATTCGAGTGCCGCCTGTCCTGGTATACCTGTGGAGCTCCTGCACGGGGATCTCCCTTTGGAAGGCACCGGCTCTTCTTCCACTTGTACTGGAGTGCTACCCCATCCGAATCTATATGTATATATATATATATATATATATATATATATATATATATATATATATATATATTTAGTCTGTAGGGATGGATCGCACTCTCCTCAGCATTTACAGCCACCTGTGTGCCTTTGTGAAGGTTCAGATACTGGTCACAGTCCACGTCCCCACAGGTAGGTGAAATATGCACACGGCATTCCAGGAATCTTTGCAACAAGTTTATTGAGCTTATTGTGCCGTGTGCATATTTCACCTACCTGCGGGGACGTGGACTGTGACTAGTATATATATATATATATATATATATATATATATATATATATATATATATATATTATGTGTGTAGTGTGCTGTGTGCATATGTTCAATGTTTACGTGTGTGCATTCTGTGTGGTTTTTGTGTTGTACTGTTTTTTGGTGTGTGTTGTAGTGTATGTAGGTGTGTGTTGTACTGCATGTGGTGTGTTATGTGTGTGTGTTGTGTTTTGTGTATCTGTCCTATGTGTATGTGTGTGAGGTGCAAAGGTGTATATATGTGTGTGTAGTGTGCTGTATTTGCATTTGTGGTGTGCTGTGTGTGTACAATGTGCACGTGTGTGTGATGTGTGGTATGCCTCAAGATTATGTAATTCATCTCCAATATGCTCTCTTCATTTCTGTGTTATGCAAACTCTTGTATAATTTGAATAGTTCTGATGTAATGAATTGATTGTAATTGTTATTACTTGTTTGGGGAAGTTGTTCATTGAGGCATAGTTTAGTGTTGCACAGTGGCGGATTCAGGGGTGTGGCACCCAGAGACATGCCCCTCTGTCATTTAATTTTGTATCTGAGGACCACGGCTTTCTAACGAGCCCAGCCCCATGTCTCTAGCCCCCCCGGGAACCAGAGATTTCGCCTGCAAAGCTGTAACGTTTTTTCCCCATAGGATAATATGGGACCCGTCAATTCCGACCCCCATCTGGTTCCGACGGCTGCCAGTTCCCCACCTGGCATCACAGCTTGTGGTTGATCTCATTCAATTCCAAATCGCTGGGCCTTCAATATGATACCAGGCTGGTCCATATCGGTCAATCGGTTCCAGAGATATTGCATGTAAACCGATTTTTTTTCTTTTTGAAATGTAATTTCATAGCTTTTCATGTTCTTTGAGGGCAGATTACTCTGGAACCAAATGTTCCAGTTTCACTGAACCAAAATCATTCAAAGCCCACTCAAAAGTTCTTCAATATGATACTTGTCTTATGTAAACGGGTCAGTTGGTTCCGAAAATATAGCCGGTTAAATTAGATAACTGGTTAAAGGGGGGAGGGGTTGTTTTCTTTCCCCCTCACACCAGAAAATGCAGGGACTAGGCTGGTGTAAATGGGGCCAACCTGGGAATGCATTTTCTGGTGTGAAAGGGGTATTTCAAATAGCCGGGACCTGCAGTGCTCTGAATACAGCCAGGCTCTGCCATTGTCAGTGGCTATCACTTCTGCCTGGCAGCGGCTGTCCCCCATTTACCGTGAACATGTATTCCCCCTTGGCAATGAGCATGTAATCCCACATGGCAACGAGCATGGAACCTCTGGCAATGAGCATGGAACCCTTGGCAATGAGCATGTAGATAAGCAGCACTTACGTAGCATATTTTTTAATAGGCATTACAGTGTTTGGCATAATACATAATGGACATAATGGCGTGTAACTTAACCTGTAATGGATATTATGGTGTAAATGTTTAATGCACGCCTTTGGTGGACAATGTCCCTGTTTATGAAGCGTATTGTGAATTCTGACTCAATCCGTGTGGCGTTATGTGAATTTTGGCTCAATCCATATGGCATTGGGGGAAATTTACGCATATGAATTCGTAAAAAATAGGTGTATTCGTAGGCAGAAATACACCTATTTTTTACACATTCGTATTTTCGGGATTTACTATACCGAAAATACGGCAATTCGTATTCCTAAAGATGGCACATTCGTATTTGTATTTACAAATACGAATGTCTACACCATCGACAGGAATCACCATTCAAAAGAATGGTGGTTCCTGATTTACTAAGCAGCCGTATTGAAAATTGAGTGTAAAAAAAATAGAATGAAAAACTATTGTTTTTAACTGTGGAACTTTGAGTCCCAGCAAGCCTCTGCCGCAAGCTGGGACTTGGAGAACCACAAGTCCCAGCCTGCGGGGCATTAAAGGGCCCGCTGGCACTTGTAGTTCCACAGTAAAAACAAATAGTTAAATAAACACACACTGACACATAAGAAAAATAAAACTTGAATACATACATTACGCACATACTGATACTTACCTATCTTGAGCCCGTAGGTAGGTCCCTGGGTCTTGGTCCGGTGCCTTGTCCTGCTCCATGTCGATGGTCAGCTCCATGTTGTCGGCTGCATCTGTGTCGGTGTCCATCCGGGTCCGAAGAAATCCATGGGGGACCTGTGGAAGGCAATCCTAATCACCCAGGTCCTCCATGGAAAATCTGAAGTCTTGATCCGCCGTAGTCCTGGTCTTCTGTCACCTTCTGTGACACGCTGGCGACACCATCAGCTCCCTGCATCGGACTGTCAGAGAGGCACAGAGATCCTTCATCTTCCGCGCCTCTCTATAGAATGATTCTATTGGCCGCTAGGCGGCCAATCAGGAGCTGAGAAAGTCAGCTGAGAGAGTACAGTATATAACATATATTTCATAACAGACTATATATATTTTGAATAATGTTGTATGTGTCTGTGGGGGGCAACAATATTCATCTTGCCTCTGGGCAACTGGGACAAACTTACGCCACTGGGGGGAACCCTTCATTCTCTCCATCCCTTACAAATCCCACATATCTCAAATGGAAGGAAACAGGATTAAACAAAGCTCCCAAAGTATTTGATCCTGGAGGGAACATGTATTAATTTGAACACCTAGCAACCCAATATGATCTGCCTCATTCTACCTTTTTATGTATTTACAAATTAGACACTATTTAGCTACAAACAAAATTACTAATTCAAATAATAACCCAACTACTACGTTGGCACAAATAACAAATACTGTATAGACTTATTACTAAATATATCACAGAAAATAAATATAAAGTGAAATACTGAACAAATAAAGCTAATGATTGATATACATAATGAATCATATTCTTACTTATTACACAGCATTAATTATGAAGAATACAAGAGCATCCTGGCAATTATCTTTGCAATTGACGAGATCAACAAAGATCCCGATCTTCTGCCTAATGTTACTCTGGGTTATCACATATATAACAGTTGTGGTCATCCAAAGAGATCATTACAATATGTTCAGCGAATATTGTCTGGAGAAACAATGGATGTTCCTAATTACTCCTGTATGGGTCACAGGAAAGTGGCTGGATTTATAGGTGATTCTGGTTACCTTACAAGCCATGCGATGGCCCAGTTACTGAGTGTGTACAAGTACCCACAGGTCAGTGGTCTCTGTATCGTTTCTGTATCTTATTAGTCTTCTAATATTCCACATCTACTATTAAACATAGCAATGCAATGAAATGAAAGAACACACATATATATATATATATATATATATATATATATATATATATATATATATATATATATATATATATATATATATATATATATATACACACACACATATGTCTCCTTATGCCGGCACTCTAATTCCGCAACTGCTCCGGTGCTGGGTCCACAAACATTCATATACTTCCAAATCAAGAAAGCACTCGGAGACTGTATAAATACAATACAACTGTATTGAAGTGGTTAAGTACTTTCGGCAGCGTACTGCCTTCCTCAGAACCTCCTACAGCAATTACATAGAACAAACATTGCACATATATACCCCCCAGATCTTACCTGTCAGCAGCGTCTCCCGCCGCGTGCACCGTCTCCCGGAAGTCTTCTCAGCTGATCTTCCGGTCTCCGCAACAGCGTTGCCATGGTAGCAGCAAGCTTGCTTACCACCAGCTTCCAACTGTGCGTTCCACCGCCTTAAGACAGCCGAGACAGGCTGGGCAGGGTTTGGTAACAATGCACTCTGCGGGGGTCAGCATGCCATACAGGTGACCTATATATATATAGAAGCGGTTTTAAAAAAAATTAAAATAAAGGTAAAGTGCAGAAAACGAAAAACAGGGTGCTGTGACAGATTGCATTTTTTACTTTCACAGCACCCTGTTTTTCGTTTTCTGCACTTTACCTTTATGCCTTGGTTGTTTCAGTTGATGTGTCAGTGGTCTTGAGGAAGGGGCGTCAGCTCCGAAACTGTCGACCATGTATGCTGACCATTTTTTGCACATGTATGCTTTAATATAAGTTGATCACGTTTTCTTTGAGTGCCGCCTCCTGTTTTCATTTTTTTGAAAACCGCTTCTATATGCCCCTGATGTGGAAGGTACCCTAACTGCTGCTCCATTTGCTTTACCAAGTGCCGGTCCTCCCGACCCCTATATATATATATAGAGGTAATGTTGCGGCTTGGCACTCCAACTCAATAAGACAAATTCCCAGGTGCCCTCAGGATACAATAGGTAGCCAGGTAGTACAAAAGTACACACAAACAGCGGCACTCAGTGGGTTTTCAAACAGGTGTATTCAAATATTGTCCAACGTTTCGGGGACTAGCCCCTTTGTCAAGGGGCACCTTATGTGCAATATATCTCCCCGGTGTGTACGGGGCTTAAGTCATGTGGAGTTCTCTAGGAGCAAAATCTATATCAGAATAGGCTGACCCAAATGGGAGATATGTGTTTAATACCATTTCCATTGGAGATACAACCTTGACTGTGTGTAATATTAATGCTCCTACTACATATAAAAAATCATTCCTAATTGACCTAACAACTAAACTTTATGCTTATGATCCTACTAAATTGATTATCTGTGGAGATTTTAATCTCATCACCTCAAATTTTTTTTAGATAGATCCCCTCCCCTGAAAAGGAAGATATTACTACCAAAATTAGGACTCTGACAGATTTTAAAATCTTTTAACCTAGTGGACACTTGGAGGGGTTTAAATCCAATGGAAATGGAATGTACCTGCACATCATTAACCCATAACACTTGGACAAGGATAGATTACATATTATTTTCTGACCCACTATTCCCTAAAAGAAGATCTGCCAAAATATTTCCCCCAGTACTGTCGGACCATGGTATGGTCTCTATAGAATTAGAATTGTCAAATCCAAACCCCACTAAAACTACTTGGAAATTCCCGTCACATCTTTCCCAATTACAAGGTTTACGGGACAAACTAATATCAACTTGGCAAAAATATTCTGTAATGAATGTTGAGTTACAGGAGTCCAAACTAATAATTTTCTGGCAAGCTGCTAAGGGGGTGCTCAGGGGCGAAATAATCGTATATATCTCTAAACTCAAAAGACAACAAAATGCTAATTATATCAATCTCCAAACTTGTCTAACGGAAGCGTTTCAAACTTTTAATCAAAACCCTACTAGAGAATCTAAATTCGGATACCAGAATGCTAAGCTACATTTTGAAGAGCACTTGCAGACTTAGGGCGACAGATATCTTTTCTATATCAATGCGAAAATTTATAAATTTGGGAATAAAATTGGCTCTCTGCTTACAAACTTATTGCAGGGTTCACGTCAAAAAACAGTTGTACACCCCCTTTTGAAAGCATGACGGAATCGGATGACCAAATAGCCAAGGTCATTCGTCAGTTCTATCAAGACCCTATATTCTCCTCCTCTGGCTACCCAGACGGAGCTAATGGATGTAACTCCCGACTTAAATTCCTCTACTATAAAATACCCTAATCTTTTTTGGAATATCCTATATCTCCCACAACTACTGGAACATTTAAAGGAGTCTTTGACCAGTCCAATTACAATAAAGGAGGTAACAGATGCTATCAAGAAGTTAAAACTAGCTAAAGCACCAAGCCCTGATGGGTATTCTAATGAATTCTTCAAATTTATGGAACCACATATAGCCAGATCACTGACTGCATGCTTTAATGACATAATAGAGAAAGGTATAATCCCTGACTATTTCCCAGACGCTATTATTAATGTTTTACCAAAGGAAGGGCGCAATCTCAGTCTGGCGGGCTCTTATCGTCCTATATCTTTATTAAATGTGGACTATAAACTTTTTACAAAAATTTTAGCAGAAAGATTGTAACCCATTTTGCCAGTTATAGTCCACAAAGAACTGACTTGGTTTATCACAGGCCAACATTCAGTTACAAATGTCCGCAGGGTACTGGCGGCTATCCAAAAATCAAAAGCCTCCTCGATGACCAGAATTCCAGAATTGGTGCTTACTTTGGACGCAGAAAAGGCATTTGATTTGGTGCTATGGCCTCATATTTTTAATACATTAGAGCAGTTTGGTTTTCCACCTAAATTTGAAAGGATGATTCGCACAATATATAACTCACCTAAATCTGTGATAGCATGCAATGGACTCCTTTCCCCAATGTTCCAACTTGGGAGAGGCACCCGCCAGATATGTCCTCTGTCATCGTTGCTATTAGTAATTGCGATAGAACCTCTGGCAGTGGCTATTAGAACATCACCTCTCATACAAGGCATTCAAATTAACTCTGAGGAGTTTAAAACAGCATTATTTGCTGACGATACATTGATTTTTATTTCAAATCCTTTGCATTCTATCCCTGCTTTGTTACATCTTATAGATTCCTTCGGATTGATATCTGGATATAAGATAAACCTGACTAAATCGGAAGTGCTACTACTGGGTAATACCAATCCAAATCTCATAAGTCACTAGAATATCCCTTTTACTATTACTAATACAAAATGTAAATACCTAGGGATTCAAATTAGTGCAAACTTATCCAACCTATACTCACTAAACTTCTCACAGGCAATAACAAAAATAGTAATAGTTACTGTCTATCTATTGGGTCCCTCTGTGGGAACCCACTGGGAGCTGCCCTTAATACTTTGTTTTTTTTGTTTTAATTATTTACTTAACCTTTTGCACCTGGTATATATTTCTTTAATAACAGAAATAGACACTAAATTGACGGTCTGGAAAGATCTTCCAACTTCTCTATTAGGATGCTCAGCTATCATAAACTTGATCATATTTCCGAAGATTTTTTTATTTCATGCAAATGCTTCCCGTAGCACCGCAGAAAGCTGATGTCTCTCGCCTTGAGTCAATGTTCTAAAAATTGATATGGCAAAATAAACGCCCCAGAATCGCCAAACAAAAACTCCAAACTCTGAGGTCTGAGGGTGGATTTGGTCTACCGGATTTGGGTAAATATACGTCTGCTGTATTTTTCAAGTATATAAGTGATTGGATCTTAAATAAGTCAACTTATACAGATAATTCCCTAGAACAAGCCATATTTTATCCTTTTTTACTTGGGCAAATAAGATGCACAATTAAGATGAAAAAGATGTGTTGTGCCGGTAATTCTCCCAGGACCTGAAACACATGGGAGGGGCTATTTGGAGCAACTGAAGTAACAGAGGAAGAGGGCATCTGTAGATGCATTGCTTCCAGATACTGCACAATCTCTGCAATGGATTTAACTAGCCAAGAGATAAAGTAGCTCATGGGGAAAGGGATGAGGTAGTGTAGTCTCAGATCCACATACAAGTAGTTTTTGTGCATGTTTGGTTAGATGTTTTTGTTAGGGTAATTATGAGGTCAGTGTCCAACATTACTGAAATGTGCCTCTATTGTCGGTGGGGTTACTCTTGTCCATTACAAATATGATGGCTGCAAAGGAGTAAATATTGTCATATAAAATAAATTTACAGTATTTACAGTATTTGCTGTTATGTTCTCTTTCCCCAGATCTATTATGGAACCACTAACCTTGCCCTAAGTGACAGAGAATTATATCCCACCTTTTACAAGATTGTCCCAAATGATCGGGGCCTGTATGCAGCTATTGTTAGGTGTCTGCTAAATTTTGGTTGGAATTGGGTTGGAGTCATTAGACCAAGTGATGGCAGTGAGGACATGGAATTACAAGAACTGAGTAAAATGATGACTGCACACGGGATCTGTGTTGAGTTTAACATTAAATTTACTAATAATAGAAATATGAATACACAGAAAATGTATGAGATTAGTAAATATACTGCTCGCATTATAGTAGTAATTGGGTTATTCTCCATAAATTGTATAGAATGTCTTTATTTTTTGGAAACTATTAATGAAAATATTACTTTAATCCTTCACGAATCATGGACTGATATAAAATTGATGCAAGATACATATTTACAATCTGTAAATTGCAGCTTGATTCTTAAGTTAAATTCCAAAACACTTCCCAACATGAATAATTTTATTGCGAATGCAGACCCATCTAACCGACCGGACGATGCAATTCTAGAAGATATTTGGCTTTACGCTTTTAATTGTCTTTCCACAAACACATTCAAAAATATTATTTATCAACACAGCTTCACCTTTTCTGGTGTTAACTGCACTGACAAAAAAGATCTGCTGTCATTATTTCATGGCGTTGCTGATATCACACCCCGCTATGCCTACATGGCGGTATATGCACTAGCTCAAGCTGTTCATGAAACTAATCCACTTAAATCGTATTCATTAAAACAAATAGTAAGTTATCTGTACATTCTGCTAATAATAAAGTGATCATTTATGATTGACTTTTGGTGCCTCCATTGTCCACTTGAGGCATGAAGGGCCCACCAGTTGAATTCAGTAGTAGGGGCCCATGTTTAGGGATATGTCAGAGGAAGTGGAGGTCCAGGCAGTCGGACCAACCTGGGTTTCCTCCTGTATCTCTGTGGGCCAGTCAAACCCTCAATACTTCTAATGGGAACACCTCAGTCCTATATGAGCCAATAACTGTGTGGCATCTCCTGATATGCATATGGGGTGTGATTCAGACTGGATCACATGGCCACAAATACACATAACCAGCATTCAGTTACATGCTACCCTGCTAGAGTGAAAGCTCACCTGGCAAACCTATGTGCTCGCTGTGTGAATGGATGTGTATGGTTATGTCTAATACCCAACGTAACAAGCTCACCATGAATGATTCTTATACTGGGGACTAGTCATCGCAGACACCGTTTAGCTCTGGACTTACTCGGCAATGTGATAAAAAAGGCATATCCGGCCTGTAGCGGATGTCACACACCCTCCCTTAGAACGCTTATGCATGCCTAGCATTTCCCGTACACGCCCAGCATTTTATCATCCTGTGGTTTTCTTAGTACTCCCACTAGACAGCGGTTACCACCCCCAGATGCCAACCTCCTGTCAATCAGCTTGCAATCAGCGTGCAATTAGAAATAGTGGCAGGATTTCCTTGCAAGATGTCCTCGCGCATACATAATGCAAACTGTACGCATACACAGTGTATCGATAATCACCCAGCGTACTAAATCACAGCTCTGTTATCAGGTCTGATTCGAGCCCATGGAGGGGACTTAAGTGAAGCATCTAATGTGTATTGGGTTTTGATTGGAAACTATTGGAAATATAGATAATATAGATACTACAACCACATTTCTCTCTAAAGTGACAGAATGGGGGAAATTTAATAGCAGCCGACTATGGCCGATCCCCATACAGACAGGTATAAATGGGATCGGCCATATACAACCCGAAAATACAAATGAAAAATAGAACAAATTCACGAAGCTGTTGTATTTTTCTCATTAGTATTTTCCAATGTCATACTCGTTCGTACCCGTACCGGGTCGTATATGTATTTGACGGCTGTATATTTGGCCGCTAAATACGTTCGGATTGCCAGTATTGCACAGATCTTTGTGAAAAATTTAATGTTGTAAAGGGTTAAAAAAATAATAATAATAATATAAAAATATCAGCCAATCAGAATTTTCCTGGAGGCTTCTCTTGATTGGCAGGTGGCTAAATCAAAGTTCCAGCAAGGAGCAGAGAATGTAAACAAAATATTCTTGGCTTCTGTCTGGAAATGGCTAAGGGTGTCTTGGTTTCTTTTTTTACCTGCTGAGATGCTAGAGGACGCGATCTTTACACGATGCCTTGGTAAGTTTAATATCGTACACAGGTTACCACACTTGGATTTCAAGTGGAGTAGAGGACTGGTGTATGATGGAAAACCTAGGTGAATATAGTGTGATTGAATGTAGCATGTATTCAAGTTTTATTACTCTGGTGTCTGTGTGTTGGGGCACCAGGGTCAGCCCTGGGCTTCATCATGGGCTAGAGTAATCCAGGAGGGGGGACCCTTTATTGGAGGGTCCCCACTCCCCCAGGATCCCAGCAGTGGCGTAACTGCTGTAAATCAGCCCCAGCTGCCGCTTGGGGGAGCAAGCAGCAGTGGGGTCTGTGTTTGACACACTGATATGCTGCTGCCTGCCGCTGCCCACTGACTGTGCACTGGATGCGAGTCAGACATGACAGAGATGACAAATTCCCCACTGATTCAATTGACTGTACACAGAGCTGGCTATTGGCTACTGTTTACAAGATGGGCGGGCGGATAGGCATGCTGGGATGCATCGGAGCCAAGGAAAGCAGCAATGTCTGCTGGTCTCTCTTCCTCTCTCCTGCTTCTGCTTCTCTGTTATGCATGAGATGTCATCACATCACACGCTGGGGAAACATGCTGTAGAGGAGCCCAGGGAAGCGCAACAAACTCTTTTGCAGGGGGAGCAAAGTTTATGGTACTTGTTTCCTAGCACGGCGCCCGTCGTAGGTGATCGCATATCTTAAGTTAAGGTATGCGATGGACGCGACCGACGTGATTTTAGGGCTATTTTTAGCCTTTTCCCTGACATTTAAAAGATCGCGTCCATCGCATGCCTTAAGTTAAGGCATGCGATGCGACCAATGCGATGGACGCGATTTTACATAGGGAACAATGTTAAATGGGCCAATGGACCCGATTTTTCATTGTATACCCACCCCTATGGGTATTTTACATGAAAAATGCCCCCCCCCATTGTTAACGCCAGCCCACGATGAACGGCAACGCAAAGCGTGGCAAGCGCAGCGAGCCCGCGAAGGGCGGCGGTACGCGTCCTCCGACTTTTTTATACCCTCACTATCCACGTCGGTGTGAAGTTGATTTTATATAGTGTGCCGAGTGCAGCGAGCCACCGAGCCCAAAGCGTGGCGAGCGGACGCGTAATACCTGTGAAGTAATGCGCGTCCCCTTGCGGGGCTTGGTGGCTTGCTGGGCTCGCCACATTATATAAAATCAACTCCACGCCGACTTGGATAGAGGGGGTATGAAAAGGTCGGAGGACACGTACCGCAGCCGCTCGCCATGCTTCGGGTTGGCGTTGATCGTGGGGTGGTGTTGGGAAACAATAAAAATTGGGGTCTGGGGGCCATTTAACATTGGGGCCAATGTAAAACCGGGTCTCAGCGATTTGGTTGCATGCGATGCGATCGACGCGATTTTGGGGGGTCCCGATGGATACAATTTTTATCACTGGCGCCGTGCTAGGAAACAAGTACCAAATTTATAGTTAGTCACTGGATCCCAGCCCAGGCTAACTGGTCATGGGGATAATGCTTTGGCCAGGGAAATTTGTGCAAAAAGTTTCCATTGGCTGTGGTATTACCCTGCTGGCTTTTTTGGCCTGTTGCTGGTTGCCAAAACATGGGGGACCCCTATTCATTTTGTTACCTGTATTTTTGGAACCAGCACCAGCTCTTGAACCTGGTGCTGGTTTTATAAATAAGGGGAAACCTCTACTTATTTGGCTCTGGAGTCTCTAAAACCAGGACTGGTGCTTTGATCACGGGGCTGGTTGTCGCCGTGGGTGTCAATTTATTAAAAATGTATTTATCTATTTAATCTTTTTTTACACTGTGAAGCCTTTCACAAATCTGACTGATACTGTCACATGCCGCCATGGCGGGACACGGGGGGCACAGTATTTACCCGTCCATGCCTGCCAATGGCTTGCATATGTCTGGCAGGCTCCCGGGGCAGACAGGCGGTGACGGGCTCTGGGTGGCATGTGAGTGGCGGTGGGGGAGCAGCATTGTACTATATGGGCTGGTGGTTTCATGAGGCTGGAGCTGCCATCTTGCTTATGGGCAAACAGTGATTTGGCCAGGTTAGGGTATCTCCTAGCCCTCTAGGCTCTTCTGGGTCAGTACAAAGAGTCTCCTGTGCTTTGTGCATCTTTGGGGAGATTCCTATCTATTCCTAGTGCCTTGTGCTCACTCTGCCCTGCCTGTCAGTTTACTCCAGCTGGTCTCTGACCTCATCGCAGTTTCTACAGGTCAGCCATTCCCATTGGTCCAGCTCCATCCTCTGGGTCTCACTGGGCCTTTGCAGTACCCTCCAGTTCCAGTTCTAATTTCAGTTCCCGGTCCAGTTCCAGTCTCATGTCCAGTTCCAGTATAACAAAGTCTTTCCACTTTTCTCATTGGATCCAGTCTACATTATCTTCTTCAAACCGTAATCCTCAGCTTCCAGCACAGTTCTGTTCAACTAACTTTGAAAAGCCCCAGTTGACTTGCCTATTTATTTTGTCTTAGACTTTTTCTCAAATAAGTATTTGAGGTTACTATTGTTTTCCCCTATATGAAATCTGTCATTAAACCTATATGAAACAACAAAAAAGGAAATATTTCTAATCGCGCTCAATTAATATAGTAATGTGTCCAGACGTAATGACACAAACAAGGATGTAGGTTCACAGATTGTTCCGATGGCTCTTGTGATGATTTTTGTATATAACAAAATCAAACAAGAATATACATAGTGTAGTATTTCAAAGTAATTAAGAGTAAAAAGTAAATTGTGCAATGAATCCTCTCTTGGGGTTACCCTCTGTGCAGGAACAATTAAGGAATACTTACAGAAATCTTACATCGAATACCCAATGGTCACACATATAACGGCATCTTAATAAGCTCATATCAATGCTACTGCAGTGTTTCTTTAATCAGGAGATCATATTTACCTTATGCTCCTTGATATATTTTACTTCAACACTAATAAAAAGAATATTTTTTAAGAAAAAGTCTGCATTGCATTTGGACCTTATTTTGACCATATAACAAAGAAACCATTATGGGAGGATACAGCACCTGACAAGCATTGATGTGAGCTTATAAAGATACCTTTACATGTGTTACCAATCTGTGAACCTACATCCTTGTTAGTGTCATTACGTCTGGACACGTAACTATATTAATTGAGCGAGATTAGAAATATTTCCTTATCTGTTTTTTCATATATCTTTTATTGGGGGGTGGAACTGTCCCTTGTTTGGTATTATTTCATATTGCAGCTCAAGGTGCAGTGAGGATAGTGGAACAATTTTCCTGTTTCCTTCATTAAACATTTCTGTTTCAACCCTTCATCTTCTGGTCAGTCTCCAATTCCTTAGCACCACACAATACCATCAAATCCCTTGCCCGTGAAAGATCCATGTAGGCTTCCCTGAAATACGAATGGAAACATGGTCTATTTGCCATTGGTATTTGCTAGTGATTTGAATTCACCAATACGAATCATTAGATAATTTGTCACTACCAATGTAAAGAATAGGTTATAATGGCCGTATTATATTGATGGTGTATTCATTCACATTTTTAAGAAATTATAAAAATATGAATGGGTACGCATTCGTATGTTCATAAATTTGTATACGAAAAATGCACTAATTTCACATCTAATTGGTATGAATACGACCATTCATACCCATTTGATCCTTGTAAATGTCTCCCAATGAGTTATTTGAGAAACAGAGTAACAGAGAAAAAACATTATGTTCTCTCTACTCAACCATAAGGACCTACAGTAAATGGTATATGCATGAGGCAAAGATCAACACTACCAGGATCTTTAGGTACACACCAGTGTTACCTCTAAGCTGTGCGCACGTGCGCGCGCACACAACTGGACGAGTGTGCGCACAGATATTAGATCAGAGCGCACAAAGCAGCAGTGGTCCCTTTTTTGCAGTTGTGGACTCAATTAATGTCTGTTTCATCCATTAACTACATTGTGTGCTATGTTTTGAATGTTTAAAATCATTTTTAAGTAAAGTTAAAACAAATGCTGAACGTCATTTTCCAGTTATATATAAGTGACGCACAAAATTTTTAATTTCCTTCCAAAGTTGCACAGCCAAAATCTTTTGCCGCACACAGCCTTCGTAAAATTAGAGGGAACATTGGTACACACTAAACTAAATATTATTATTATTTATTAACAGTTTCTTATATGGCGCAGCATACTGTATTCCAATGCACTTTACATAAGAGACAGTGATACAACAAACAGGGTATTTACAGCCAGTCATAAGATAGGAGGGCCCTGCTGCGCAAGCTCACAATCTATAGGGAAAAAGACATTGATACATAATAATGTATACTGTATTCTTTATTGCATTAATTCCACCAGAAAGCAAGGTTCCTGCTGTGCTGTAAGATACGGTGACCCAGCAGTTTGGCCATGGGTCAGGAGGATGGAAAATGTGAAAAAGAAAGAGTGGATATGTGTGGACTGTATAGTGGGGATGTGATTAGATAGGAATGGTATATGAGGTTTAAGTGGCTCGTTCTGGAATTTGATAAGCTTGCCTGAAGGGGTGAGTTTTCAGGGAATGCTTATTGGTTTGGAGACTGGAGAAGAGACTAATTGTGCTTGGGAGGGCATTCCACCAAGTGGGTGCAGCCCGAAGAAAGTCCTGCAATCGGGGATGGGTGCGAATAATGAGTGTGGATGAGAGACGCAGATTTTGTGAGGAGCGTATAGGTCGGATTGGAAGATATTTTGATATAAGAGAAGAGATGTATGTTAGTGTAGGTTTATGGCTTTGTGTGTAAGTAAAAAAAAATTGGATTGAATACGGAAGAATGCAGGTATATTGTCATAGCCTATAATGAAATTGGTCACATTTATGCTATAAAACATGTATTTGTACATAAAATATCTGTATTATTTAGGTATACATTTTATTTTTAAATTTAAGCGGCACTATATGAGAAACCTTCATTACACAGATCCCACTGGGGAAGAGATAATCTTTAATGAGAGAGCAGATCTGCCCTCTAAGTGGTCTATTGCAAACTGGGTCATATACAAAACTAATAACACACCGGAGTCTCTTCTAAGACCATTGATCACTTCTGCAAAATCACTAGAAGACCAGCGAGATTTCCACATAGATCCAGATGACGTCATATGGAAAACAGGCACGGTAAGATACAGATTGCTGCAAAAAAATCAAGGACATGCCCAAGTTCTGATGCATTGATGGTGAAGCCGGATATAATACACTGCATATTCTGTCTCTCTGCCTATTGTATCATAAAATTATCTTTACTGGAACCATTGATGGTAATCAAAGGATCCAAATGTCCCCTAATACTCCAACACACTTGTACTGGCTCTGCCATATAAATCACCGTACAGTTACAGTACAGTTAGTTTGGTCCCCTTGCTTCTATGAATCAGTAACAGCATTAGCATAATATATTTCTCAAAGACTGTGTTCAGGAATATATATGAATATACTTATAAAGAACACTTTAATTAAACAAAATACAATGCTTAGTTGCACATCTGCTATAAAGGAAAGGGGTTCATTATAATTACATATAATAAAGAACTTACTGTATGTAACAGCATGTAGCCTATTCTGGGAGCATAGTGGGAAATGATCCAATCTTACAATTAGATTGACCCTCAAAGTGTGACATATTATCAGTTTACACCCACATATTTTACAGAATGGGGGTCATTCAGACGTGATTGCACAGCTACAAATTTGCGTGGACAGCGTTCAGTTAACGTGAAAAGCAAAGTATGCACATGTTCTATGCACAACATCATAGATAATGTTCAAATACTCCCTTTATATGGAGAAAATAAGACATTCTTTATTATTAAAAATGACATTAAATGTTACAGAAATAAAATATAAAAACATACAGTAATTCTCTCTGTGGTTCATCTGGTAAAATGGCTGGAAAGCAAAACAATAGTTATTACCCTGTAGATGTACTGCAGTGGATTTATGCTTCCAAAGCAACGTGGGCTGAGCCTGAATTGCCCAGCACCACTGCAGTAGATTGTCACTCCAGTCCACGTCCAGCAAGTACCACAAAGTGCAAGTGCAAAATAATCTGCAAGGATAGAGTCCGCCAATCAATGCATTTCAGGATATATCCCCTTCCTCAGGTTTGGATCATGGTAGAGTTGTCTGTCAAAATTGGGCATAACACTGAAGCCTTTCAAGTTCCTATAACAACAACCTTTTAGATGTCTGCATTGAGGACAAATATATTCACAGGAAGCTAAACTCACATAAAATACTTAATTCCTAAAAGGAGCAGAGGGCTGCGCTAATGGATATAATTACCTCTCTTACACCATGAGTAAGTGCACATGCTCAAAACAATGGAGACTGTTTTAGTTTAAATGCAAAAATTTTCAAATTATTTTATACAAATGTAAATAGATAAAAACAGAAAATATATAAGCATGTGGATGGTGGAAAAATTGTCCAAATGATGTTTGCAGTCTCGGGCTGAGCGGAGCGTCTAGGAAATAACTGGGTCCAAACTCTAACGCGTTTCGCCCTGCTAGAGGGCTTTTTCAAAGAATAATTTTCATTTGAGTCAAATACTCATTTATACCCAGCTCCTTGATGATACAGGACTTCTCATTGTTTTTTTTTTTTTTAATTGCACAGGTGTGTCCCATAGAAAGCTCTCTGTGTACATTTATGAATGTCCAGGTCTGGGTTTCAGATTAACCCCAATCGTTTCCATATAGCTCAACATAAAACTATAATTTTACTATATTGCATTTTATTATGCACATAATACTGATACTATACATTACATACAACCTCAGTCATATACTTAAAATAAAAAATAATAAAAATAAAAATAACAATAAAAAAACACATATCACATAAATACAGTCTCCATTGGATTTGAACCCTAGGTTTACTACACCATAGTCTATGTCATTACCTACTGTGCTATCTTAGCTCTTAGTTTTTTAATGATCCTATTTCTATTATTGTTTCTTAAAGTACTTTTGTTTACTCTGAGGTATACAGATATATTATATAGAAAAATTTTTTTTATATTTTTAATTATTATTATATAAAAAGGTGGAGGATGTATCTATATAGTTGAAGATACTTATAATTCAAGATAAAATAGACAAAGTAATAGTTTGTATGTATATACATATTCCCCCCTTCCCCCGTGTATGCCAAAGAATAACAATGTTACATATAAACGTTCTATAAATACTTCTCACATTTCTATTTGTTGTAATTCTTAAAGATGTTACAAAATATCAATAGTTACATAGTTACATAGTAGGTGAGGCTGAATAAAGACTTGCGTCCGAATAGTTCAACCTATGTTTATAATAGCTTATCCCTTGTTGTATAGTATGTTCTGATATTTTAAAGACAGATTGTTACTTATTCATACCCGTGGATGTTTTTAACCAATAAATGTTTATCCAACCTTATTTTAAACATATTAATAGTGTCTGCCGACACCAATTCTCCAGGAAGAGAGTTCCAAAGTTTGACTGCTCTGACTGTAAAGAATTTTTTTCTTATAGATGAACAAAATCTTTTTTTCTTCTAATCTAAACTTGCGCCCTCGCATCCTAGATTCCTTTCTAGTAGAAAAAAGGGTGTTTGACAGTTCCTTATATTGGCCCCTAATATATTTATACATGTTGAGCATATCCTCCCTTAAACATCTTTTCTCAAGTGTAAATAGTCCCAAATTGTTTAATCTTTCCTCATAGCTTACATTTTCCTCATAGCTTAAATTTTTGAATAATGGCACTACCTCTGCTATTCTCCAGTCTTTTGGTACCTTTCCTGATGATAGTGAATTATCAAATATAATGTAGAGGGGAAGCTAATTCCTCCCTTAATTCCAATAGTACCCTAGGATGAATCCCATCTGGCCCAGGTGATTTATTTGTTTTGATTTTGCTGAGCCTCAATATTATTTCCTCGGTAGAGAATTCAATATTGAGGTCCAGCTTGTTCATCCCATTTGTGGTATGTGTGTGTTCCACAGTCTGCTCTACCTTAGTAAACACTGATGAGAAGAACTCATTTAACAGTTCTGCTTTTCCCATGTCCTCCGTAAAACTTTTTCCATTGATATCGGTTAGTGGGCTTATGTTGTAGTTAATTATACGTTTACTATTTATGTATTTGAAAAACTTCTTGGGGTTAGTTTTGCTTTCAGTGGCTATGCGCTCTTCATAATCCCTTTTAGCTACTTTGATTGCCCCTTTGTAAATTTTGTTTGATTCTTTGTATTTGGTGAACGCCTCCTCATTTAAGTTATTTTTATAGAATTTAAATGCTCTTGTTTTATTGTAGATTGCTGACCTAACTTTTTTGTCCAACCATGGTGGCTTTTTTATTGAATTTACCCTTAGTAACTTTAGGAATGTATTTAATAGTTAATGATTCGAGTATATTTTTTAGAGTATGCCACATTTCCTCAGCATTTATCCCCTCAAAAACTGTTTCCCACACAATTCTTTTTAGGGCTTCTCTGAATAATTCAAAGTTTGCTTTTCTGAAGTTTAGTATTTTTGTCGATCCTTTATGATGAGGCAGCTCGCTCACCTCAACCCCCGCCGTGCCAGTGCTGGGGAGATGGCAAGTCGCGCACGGGGACCGGCTGGCAGGACAGGGATCCCCCGGGTGGCTCTGGTTCCATGGGCGGGGTGATCAACCCATCCCAATCCGCAACATGAGGATGAAATTCGCCATCCACAGCGGCTCATCCAGTTCAGGAAGGTCAGCAACCAGGACATCGTGGAGACCTGGTAAGGAGATCACCCAGCGGCCTCTGCATGCTGCACGCCCAGGAGGGGGGGAGCTACATTGATCCCATTCATTTCTATTGCATGCATGGAGCGTGACAGGTTGCCTGTATCCTCCCACCCCCAGCACTTACTGCTGCTTGCAGTGCAGGTCCATCTCAACATCAATGATGGCCCAGTGAATTATTTTGCCCAGGGACCCTCACTGATGTTGAGACAGCCCTGCTCTATTTATCTGTTATTTGTGAAAAACAGAAATATTTCTTCATTGTTAATTAAGAGCTACAGTAGTTGCACAGGTCATTTAATGCAATTAATGCACCAAATAACTTTATTGATTTAAAAAAAGTAGTCCATTAAAAAAAAAAAATTGTACCCCACTGTGGATCGAACCACTATTGCTGCTAACAGGATAACTGTGTCTCTACCTGCTAGGCCACAGAAAATTGTGCTTTAAATTGGTGTGCTATATCCTGTATGCCTAGGGATTACGGTGTCCGACTTCCACGCATGCCAAACACAGATCACAGGTCAAAAACACAGTTGCGCCCATTCCCTACATTGTGTACTAAATCCGATAATTGTGTACTAAATCCGGGAT
The DNA here is from genome assembly GCF_055691185.1 of Crinia signifera. Classification (NCBI taxonomy): domain Eukaryota; kingdom Metazoa; phylum Chordata; class Amphibia; order Anura; family Myobatrachidae; genus Crinia; species Crinia signifera. The sequence continues at coordinate 17,395,223 of NC_139217.1, read as the reverse complement.
ATTATTCACAGGAATAATTCGCAGGAATGTCAGGGTTTATACAATTAACTTATTTAGTATGACACTACTCCAATACAGTATATAAAGAAACAATTTCAATAAAGTGAAAAGTCATTCACAACATTCAATGGAATGGTACAGTATGCTGATGAGCTACATTACTTTGTACAGTATACTGTGAAGACCATGGCATTGTTCACAATCTACAGCAGGCACATACGGACTGTACATTACAGTATACATTACTAGGGTTTGAAATTCATTGGAGAGTTCTGCACCTTTCCCCACGATCACTGATTAGTACTGTATTCATTAACACTGAGTGCACTATTTACTGTATACAGTATGTCTCTAGCAAAACACCTCCCCCAGCCAATTTGGTCACATTAGTCTTGAGATGTACAGACGGTGGTAGAACTACAGTATGCTACTGTATGTAAACACTTGGGATTTTGTCTATACATTATGTATTAATTCTAGGATTTTGTCCATACATTATGTACTAAATCCGGGATTTTGTCTATACATTATGTACTAAATTCGGGATTTTGTCCATACATTATGCACTAAATCTGGGATTTTGTCCAAACAATATGCATGAAATCTCACATAAAATACAGTATGCACAATGCTATGAAACAACTAATTTACAGTATGTTCACTACTCTCTAATACAGAATATGGATTTTTCCTTACATTTTGTACATTTTGTACTACAGTAATACTGTGATATTATCCGCTGTCTTAAATCAAAGCAGTTACAGTATTTTGTATGACTATTCAGGTGACATACTGTATCTGCAATCTACAGTTGGCATCTGCCGTCTTACATTATATGATACAGTATTAGAGTTAGAAAGTCAAAGCAGGCTTACTGTTTACATTACAGTACAGCATGTCACAGTATGTAAAGGAAGGCAGACTGAAACATACAGTATTTTGTCTGACTGCAATCAACATCTTATTGTCTGTGGTGTTGGTCTGTGTCTGAGTGCGCTGTTTTCATGGCGCAGTATAGCATAATGATAGAAAGGTCCTTAAATAATGTTTTATTTAATTATCCAACATTGGTAAAGGCTAGCATGGCTTCCATATTCATACAGTAGTAATCTGTACCAATGACATGTATAACCGTACACATCTGCTGCTGCAAATTTTATCCAAGTACACTGTCCCCTAAAGTAAGAACTTTTACCTGAAGTGCGAAATCTATTAGTGCGAAAAAGTACCGTTCTGTGTAACGCAGTGTTATGTGTGCAGCAGCTGTCATCTGCCAGTTTGCTTCAGCCTTAATCAGCACCTGGAAGCTGCTGCTACCTTCTGTTGTTTATGCTGTTCCCTAGCAAATGATCACCTGGACCTCATTATCTGCAACTCCAGTCTGATTATCATGTGAATGGTCTGTCTCTCTTTAACTAGGGAGGATCCACATACCACTGTGCCAGTGATAGAGTTTCAGTTTCAGAGTCAGTACCTAGTCTGTACTCCTTAGAGCCTGTTTCTGTGAGCTCAGTACATGGCCATTGCACGCTGTGCAAATTCCCAGTCTACTGTGTTTTAGTAACTGGTCCCAGTATTCCGGCCCGTTCTGCACCCAGTTCATCTTGGATCTGTACCTGCAATTCTACAGGTATATCTAGTGTGTCCTTCTGCCTTGGAGTCTCTGCCTCATGTTACCAGTGCAACATTCCAACCAGCCTTGCACCTTGTCTAAGTTATCCAACTCCTGTCCAGTTTTGCAAACAGCAGTCTATTCACACAGACCTTTCTGAGATCATTACCTGCAATTCTGTATCCAGTCTCCAAACTAACTCCTGTGATTCCTGCCAAATTCCAGCTCTGAAGTCCAGGACTTACAGCCTGCAAGTTCAAGCTTTCCTCTGTGAGACAGCTTGGCTCTCATCAAACCTGCCTGCCATTAGTCCTGCTGCATCAGTCTTTACTATTAACCATTGCCTTCCAGCTGTATTCCTCCAGGATATTTATTCTGTTAATACCTTGTGGACTCCTGTGCTGATACCAGGTGACCCAGGCAGGGGGACGCGACCTGCACATCGGGGGCAGCAAAGCTCAAATCCCCTTGCGGGGTTCCCTGTTGAACACCCGCCGGTGTTTTAGACTCCGTGCCCCTGTTCTGGGTCACACCAATCACCTGGTGTCTGCTTCTAGTATAAAGGGGTTTCCTAACATTATCACTGGCCAAATACTGGAGAATAGCAAGAGGGGTCCTACCCCGATCCAGGCAAATCCATTCCGGTCCAAGAAGATCCATTCCGGTCCATTCAGCTCCATTCCGGTCCAAGCTAATCTGCTCCGATCCTGGCAAATCCATTCCGGTTCAAGCAGATCCATTCCGGTCCAAGCTAATCCGGTCCAGTCACATCCGTTTCCGTCTTGGCAGATCCATTCTGGTCCAGGCAGATCCATTCCAGTCCAGGCAGATCCATTCCGGTCCAAATAGATCCATTCCGGTCCAGGCAGACTTAAGTCCAGTCCAGTCATGTCTAATCCAGTACAGTCTTCCACTTCAAGCCAGAATCCAGGAAGTGAACCCGGTCAGATTCTGTACAGGAAAGCGGAAATCTGTGAAGATATGTTTGATATTTTGTCACAAGCCTTCCTAGGGCTTTCAATTTGTGTAGACGCTCTGCAGCAACAGATTCCTGAATGCAAAAATTTCTCTAGAAACTCCAATTTTTGTCAGTCTTGTGGACAAAGAGTAAAGGGCACTTCTCAAAATGACTGTTCATCATCTCCTCAGTTTGCCAGCAGTGGGAGTCCTGAACAATTGAGGATGTTGCAGTCTTGTTTACAGCAATTGTTTAAACCGTGCTCTGAATTAAATAGTTTACTTTCAGAAATTATTGGAAGTACTTTGTATGCCATGAGAGTAGCTTCCGTAACTAATAAAGCAGAAGAAGCTGCCAACTCTGGTTCCACTAGTTGTGGAATGACTCCTCCAGAGCTTCTGCTTTTCGTTTACTGTGGGAACGCTAGTCACTTCATAAAGGACTGCTCTCTCTGCAGGTCTGGAAAAAGTGACAACTCTCAACTAATTAAGGTCCAGGCCGATAAGTCATCTTTTACAATCATTTCAGATTCCCCAACTTCCAATGAAGGTGCCAAAGGCTCCCTAAAGGAGAGTCAAGTCTACGACTGGGGCCCTTTGACCCGAAGCCCCAAGTTAAGACTTGGGAACCAATTGAGGGTTTGTGATTCCCTCCATTCCAGGGTAACCCCTTGTTCTTCAGCCATAGGAAATATATCCAACACTCCAGCTCCAGGATGGGTGTCCAGTCCAGTTACCCCCAGAGGGGTGTCCACTAACCCCCAGAGGGGTGTCCAGTCTTGCAACCCCAGGGGGGGTATCAAGCCCAGTAACCACAAGAGAGGAGGCTGACTTACCAGCTGTAAAGAAAATATCTAATGTTCCATCTGATCTTCAGACCCCAGATGGTGTGAACTATGTTTCTGTCTCAGAAGATAAATTCCTTCCTCTATCCTCAAGTGAGGCATCCAACTTCGAGATCAGTGATTTGGTACCTGTAGGGGAAGGCAATGTTCAGACTCCAGAAAAGTTGCATCAGGTGCTGACCCCAGGAGAAGAGTCTCAGGTATGGACCCCAGGTGAGGAGTCCACACTATTGGTCTCAGGCATGGGGAACGATGTTTGGATTCCAGAAGGAGCAGTCAGGCCTGGAGCGCCTGAGGGGGCATATGATTGCATTGTCCTAGAAAAAGCATCAGACTCTGCAGTTCCTCAAAGAACATCAGATCCTCCTGAAATCCATGGAAGGAAAGTTCCTCTGAAGGATGGTGTTCCAACCAAGATCCCAGAGAGGGCAATTTCAGTCAATACCTCTGAAGATAAAGAAATCATTCCAGCTAAGGTCTCGGAAGAGAAAATTTCAGTTGAGTCCCCTGAAAGGGGAATTCTTGTCTTGGCTCTTGAAGAAGACAGTCCTATTGAGACCTCAGCAGAGGGAATTTCAGTTGTGACCCTGGGGGAAGTTAATCCTGTCAAGTCCCTCGAGGGAAGATTCCAGTCATGACTCCAGGAGGAATGGTCCATGTTTTGTCCTTAGAAAGGACTTCTGAAAATACTTTAAATCCAGCTCCTGAACTGGTAAAATTAGAGAAGGAATTCAAACAACAAAGTTCACAGTCTCTTTCTGAAGATCAAAATCCAGATTTAGTCATCTTCCCTGGTAAACTGGAAGAGTTTAACAAGTAAATGTCGCAATCTATGCATGCAGCTACACTCTGTGACTCTCAGGCAGAAGTTGTGCTTTTTCTTCTCATGTCCTTCAGAGGGGAGGCTAAGAGATGGGCTAACCAATTAATCAAGTCCAGTGATCCAATTATACAGGACCTAGAGACCTTCTGTCAAGCAGTGCACAAGAGGTTTGGAGAATCAGAGGTAGTTTCTTCTGGATCTTCTGATGGTTCTATGTGTTTGGTCTAGAATTCAGGCTCCAACGGGGAAAATCTAGTTAATAAAATCCCAGTGTCTACAGATACTCAGACTCAGGTTGATCAAAGTAAATTAACATCTTCACCAAGATCAGAAGTCCAGAAAATTACTGTCGGTTGTGCCTTTCTGTCTTCATCCTGTGAAGTTATGAATAAGCAATCCACAATATCCAGTGTCTATTCAATATGTCAAGAGTCCTGCTTATGCTCAATCTTGCTATACTACTTCTTCTTCTCCAGTGCCATATGTTAACAAAAATGAAACCGTAATCCTTCCTTTGGATGTGGACTCCAACTCAGAGTACAACTCTGAAGTCGATGAAGTGGTTGAAGGTAATTTTATTTCAGACAATATATTTGGCATTACTGTATTTACTCCCAGACAACCTGGAAACAGTCTGTTTTGTCTATCTTTGTTCTTGTTTTGCTCTTGGTTCCCCTTGGTCCAGGTGGGGTGTCCGGAGTCCACATTTTCATTGGGGGGGGGGTACGGTTATGTGTGCAGCAGCTGTTATCTGTCAGTTTGCTTCAGCCTTAATCAGCAACGGGAAGCTGCTGTTCCCTTATGTTGTTTATGCTGTTCCCTAGCAAATGATCACCTGGACCTCATTATCTGCAACTTCAGTCTGATTATCGTGTGATTGGTCTGTCTCCCTTTAGCTAGGGAGGATCCACATACCACTGTGCCAGTCATAGAGTTTCAGTTTCAGAGTCAGTACCTAGTCTGTACTCCTTAAAGGCCTGTTTCTGTGAGCTCAGTACATGGACATTACACGCAAATTCCCAGTCTCCTGTGTCTTAGTATCTGGTCCCAGTATTCCTGGCGGTTCTGCACCCAGTTCATTTTGGATCTGTATCTGCAATTCTACAGATATATCCAGTGTGTCCTTCTGCCTTGGAGTCTCTGCTTCATGTTACCTGTGCACCATTCTAACCAGCCTTGCACCTTGCCTCAGTTATCCAACTCCTGTCCTGTTTTGCAAACAGCAGTCTCATCACACAGACCTTTCTGCAATCATTACCTGCAATTCTGTATCCAGTCTCCAAACTAACTCCTGTGATTCCTGCCAAATTCCAGCTCTGAAGTCCAGGACATACAGCCTGCAAGTTCAAACTTTCCTCTGTGATTCAGCTTGGATCTCATCAAACCTGCCTGCCATTTCTCCTGCTGAGTCAGTCTTTACTATTAACCCCTGCCTTCCAGCTGCGTTCCTCCAGGTTATTTATTCTGTTAATACCTTGTGGACTCCTGTGCTGATACCAGGTGACCCAGGCAGGGGGCCGCGACCTGCACATCAGGGGCAGCAAAGCCCAAATCCCCTTGCGGAGTTCCCTGGTGAACACCCCCCGGTGTGTTAGACTCCGCGCCCCTGTTCTGGGTCGCGCCAACCACCTGGTGTCTGCTTCTAGAATAAGGGGCAGTGGGTGATAGTATCCTAGCACGCAGTATGTAAGGACAATAACTGTATCATGTACATGGCAGCCTGCCATTGTTCTTTTTTTTGCGCAAAAGGCAAAAGGAATTTGCAAAGCACCAACAAAAGTAGTACGTTTAAAAAAAAATTGCACCCCACTGTGGATGGAACCAGTATTGCTGCTAACAGCATACTGTACCTGTGTCTTTGACTGGTTGTTTATTATTCTCAACTATATCACTTTTTAAACATTGATACATCTGGGTTTGAACAGTACCCTTTTTTCTACGTTAAAAAATACTTTGTTCTTCAGACAGGGACATAAATAGATGTATGTAATGCAAGAGTCAGATACCAATATCTCCTAATGGAACAATGATTACAAAGGGGAAATATCACACTTATAATAAATAATATGTTGAGTTAATGGTTGTAATAATTTATAAATAAAATCTATTAAAACTATTAAGATGGAAATTTTTTCATAAAATTTTGATTAATATTTCACATTTTATTACTTTTACAAGATGCCCAAATCTCAGTGCAATGACAGATGTCCTCCTGGGTACAGAAAAGCTTCTAATGGAAGAATCCAAGTCTGCTGCTATGACTGTGTCCTTTGCTCTGAGGGAGAGATGTCCAATGTTACAGGTATGGATGTGTTGTACACAAGAAGAAACATTATAAGTGTGTAACTGAGGCTATGATTTCTATGTGCTCACTACAGTAGATGTATGTTAGTAACTGAGGCAATGATTTCTGTATGCTCACTACAGTGGTCGTATGTTAGTATCGGAGGCTATGTTTGCTATATGCTCACTACAGTAGACATATGTTAGTAACTGAGGCTATGATTGCTATATGCTCACTAGGAATGTGCACAGGCCACTTTTCGAGTTTTGGGTTTTGCCAATACACCCCCTAAATGTTTTGAGTTTTGGGTTCTGATTTTTTTTTTTTAAAAAGCATAAAAACTGCTAAAATCGCAGAATTTTGGTGGGTTTTTTTTGCTCCTACCCTATTATTAACCTCAATAACATTCATTTCCACTCATGTCCAGTCTATTCTGAACACCTCATACCTCACAATATTGTTTTTAGGGCAAAAAATTGCACTGAGGTAGCTGGATAACTATGCTAAGCCACACAAGTGTGCGGCACAAACACGTGGCTCATGTAAGAGTGGCACTGCAGCGGCAGTCAGGATGGCAGTTGAAAAAACTATGCCCCAAAAAGACCCCTATCTGGCTTGATCGTGCACTGTTTACCATGTGCAGCCAAGGAGCGGTGAGTGTTTAGTGCAGCACAGAGTTTATCTGCAAGTGTGTAACTGTTTCGATGAGTTTATCATCCAACAAGACCCCTATCTGGCTTGATTGTGTGATTATGATTGTTATTAATGTAATGTGATTGTTTAATTTTGTGATTATTATTCATTTATTACCAGTTGTCTCTTAAATCATTGAGTAATGGGTGGAGGGGAGGGGTCTAATCAATTACTAGGTGGCAGATGGAAGAGTTCATCCTCCTCTCTAGGACCCCTGTGTTGGAGATATATTGTTTTTCAGCAACCGGTGGCTTACTACCTAACCATACATGTATGGGTAAGCAGCCAACAAGACCCCTATCTGGGATGTGAGGGCTATCTGGCTGCAACTTCTGTCACTCAATTGATCCCTAGGGTGGATTCAGCTGATCTGGCTCACTAGGCGGGTGTTCCCTTTCCTCACTGCTTCACATGCGTCCCTCCCGAAGCTGTGCACTCGGTCGAGGAGGATGACCATCCCAAGCTGTTGCTAGGCCTCCTTCAATTCATCCATCCTTGACATCCTATCCAAAAAGTAGGATAAAGAGGAGATCATGGATGTCCCCTATGACATATTTTCATCCATAATAGATGATGTGGAGAGAGAAGCACCGATCTTTGCTCAAGGTTTTACGAGTAGCTGCGCTCCCCTGCTACAACCTCAAAATAAGTTCTGCACCAAGACCCCTATCTGGCTTGATTGAGCACTGTTTACCATGTGCAGCCATGGAGCGGTGGGCATTTTGTGCAGCACAGAGTTTCTCTTGAAGTGTGTAACTGTTTCGATCAGTTTAATATTCAACAAGACCCCTATCTGGCTTGATTGTGTGATTATGATTATTATTAATTAATTTAATCTGATTGTTTAATTTTGTGATTATTATTCATTTATTACCAGTTGTCTCTTAAATCATTGCCTAATGGGTGGAAGGGAGGGGGCTAATCTATTACAAGGTGGCAGATGGAAGAGTTCCTCCACCACTCTAGGACCCCTGGGTTGGAGATGTATCGCTTTTCAGCAACCGGTGTCTTACTACCTAACTGTACATGTACAGGTAAGCATCCAACAAGACCCCTATCTGGAATGAGAGGGTTATCTCGCTTCAATTTTAAGGTGGCAGATGGAAAAGAGTCTCCCCCCCCCCACACCTTTTTTGGACCACTTTTACCCCTGCATTGGAGCTTACGGGTGGCTTCCTTCCTAATCGTATCTGGCTTGATCGTATTTACGATGTGCAGCCAAGGGGCAGTGGGTGATTCGTGCAGCAATCAATTAATCTCAGCAGTGGGATTGGTCAGCTCTGTCATTGATTATTATTTTTTTAATTTATTACCACTGTCAAGAAGAATGCAAACAGTTGTATGCATTGAAAGACAAGTCCAATTACCCCATGAATGACTGTAGGAAGGGGGATTAAGGAATGGCGATGCAAGATGGAATTGTCCTTGGGCCCTCCCACCCTTATGTTGTGAAAATAGGGCATGTACACTTTAACAAACCAAACTTTTCAGTGACAGGGCCTACAAAACTGTGGCTGAAATGATTGGTTTGTTTGGGCCCCCACACCAAAAAAAAAAACAATTCATAATGTCTCCCTGTACAAATGGTTCTACAGCCACAAGATGTCATTGTCTCTTGTCATCCTCCTTCTCCTCCGATTCCTCGCCTCTTTCAGTGTGTACTTTCTCATCCTCACAGATTGTCAATTCGTCCTCACTGGACTCCACAATCACAGGTCCCGTTATAATCTCTGGAGGCAATTCCTGGTCTTCATTGAATAATTGATAATTCATTTTTATAAACATCATCTTCTCCATATTTTGCAGAAGCAACCTCCTTCGCCGCTCACTGACCAGGTTCCCAGCTGCACTAAAAACTCTTTCAGAGTACACACTGGAAGGGGGACAACTCAGGTAAAAATAGAGCCAGTTTGTACAGGGGCTTCCAAACTGCCTTTTTTCCTGCCAGTGCAGGTAAGGACTGTGTGACATGTCTACAGGATTACACCAAAGTAATCCTCCACCATTTTTTCAATGGTGACAGCATCCAATTATTATTATTATTATTATTATTATTATTATTATTATTATTATTATTATTATTATTATTATTATTTATAAGGCGCCACAAGTGTTTTGCAGTGCCGTACAAAGGAACAATACAGGGAGACAAAGCTTGGCGTAACATTGCATAAATAACAAAAATACAGTACAAATAAAGAGCACCACAGATCAATACACATTACAGCTTAAATGTAAGTAGTGAGGACTCAATCAACATACAACTAGAGGCTTGAGGCCAATGATGGAGATGAGTATGCAGACGAAGATGGTCACTGATACCCCTTTTACACCAAAAACCCTGGTCGGACCCTGGTCTTTGAACACTGGAGTTTCCAGGATCTGACCCTGCTTTATACCCCATTTACACAGCACTTTGACCTGGGTCGGACCAGGGTCTGCACCATTTACACTGAACCTGGGTCAGCCCTGCTATTTCTTCTAGATGTCATTAAAAATGGCCATCAACAGCTCATTTTGGGGCTACAACCCCTTTTTCAAGTATCTCAAACCCCCAGACAGTACAGTTTTACCCTCAGAGTATAATAACCAAGTCCCAGGCAGTATTACCTCTAGAGTATAATGCCCCAAGACAGGTCAGGACAACCTAAGGGCAGAAGCCATCAGGCAGTACAGTATAACCCCCAGACTATAAATACCCCAAGCCCCCCAGCAGGAGAGTGTGTGACAGGCATATAGAGTGGGTGACAATGAGCTTCCAGCTGCATGCACTGGGTAGAATGGAGTTAGGTCATGTAGTGTTGGGGCTCCCCTCTCCTCTGCAGCTAGCGCCACACACAGAGCCAGTGACCCCTCCGGTCATGCCTGTGGCCAGCATAGGTCACATGAAGCCTGCTAACCCCCCGGACTACCTCTCCTCTCTCTCTGTCTGTCCCGTCTATTCTACCGAGGAGGGGAGAGGACTCGGTGGAAAGAGGGCAGCGCTGGGAGTTGTAGTCTCCCCAGGCCTTCCATTTCTTATAGCAGCGGCACATATGATCCGGAGACTACAATTCCCAGCGGGCTGTGCGGCTACCGCGCACTCCGCACTTGTCTATGCTGCTGCCCTGGTGAAGGGGAAAACAAGAGGAGGAGGCTTCGGAGGGATATAGCTGCCAAAGCAGCAGAGTGGCCGTGCATCAACAAATCAGCCAAGTTCCCATCCGCTGCTCAGGTACTACCTGCCTCATCCCGTGCTGCACCATTTACACCGGCCTCTACACGGGTCCTGACCGTGTTCTGCCCAGGTCAGGACCTGGGTAGAGGACCCGTGTAAATGGACACGGATACACCCCATTTACACCGCCGATGATCCGGGTCTGACCCGCCGCTGACCCGGATTTTTCGGCGGTGTAAAAGGGGTATGAGTGTTGGAGTATAGGAGAGCTGTGAGTGAAATGTGAAGAGAATGTGAAGAGAAGTGGGCTTTGACAACAGGAGTGAAGAGGGCCCTGCTCGGAGGAGCTTACAATCTAGTAGACATGTCAGCAATCGTTGGCAGGTCCTTGAGTCCGGACCAGATGTCCAAATTCCCTCCGGCCTGCCCTGCATCCCCGCAAGCGGGTTGTGTGGGAAATCACAGCTGTTTCCTCACAGGCACAGGTGGGGGAAAAATGAAGGAGGAGCTGGGGCCATGACACAGTTCCCTTCAGATGACAGTCTCCTGACCAGCAGGTCTTTGCACATTTGTAGACGATTCCGATTGAGAAAGCCTAACGGTGAAACGTACGTCTCGGATCGTGGTCCCCGCTGTGCACGAGCGGGACCCTTACCGCCTCACCTATCTGGATACAGAAAATTAGAAAAACCAGTACATAAAGCGCTTTCCAGGTCTGACTTACACTAAATTGTAGGTAAGTGTCCTTATTATAGGTGAGACAAGTTCTTTTAAACTTGGGTCGCTCCTAAAGTTGTTCACAATAGGGGAAGGTCACCAATACTCTTCAATAACTGTTTGGGCATTCAAAATGTTCTAAAATGGAAACAGAGAAATAGTGCAACACCTTGTTTTCAAAGGGGGAAATTTATTTTGCACTCACAAGTTCCAAATTTAAAAACAGCATATAGTCACCAGCCGGTGATAACGTGTGGGAGGTTATACCCAGGGCTCCATTCACTAAAGTTTCCAGGTTCCGGACACCTTTCTCCTCAGGATTGAAACTCCAGGGGTCCTCCACTCCAAACAGCACAAGAGAAAAACAAGCAGTGATTCTACCAGCCACGGGAACACCTGCTTAATGCATTTCGGACCATTGGAGTCCATCTTCAGAAGCATCACCTATCTGTTACTCAGCTTCCCTGCAAGCCGACCAACCAACTTTGATAGCCCACGGAGCTAACCTCTCACACATTTCAGATGCCCCAAACCGGCGGCTCACTGCCGAGTACACTGCCGGCTTCCACGGCTTAAACTGAGACTGTATCTGTCCCAGGACTTATGCAGCAAGGCTCCATTACCCAGGTCATCTTCTGCCGGCTCCCGCTGAACATCCAGCGCTTGACAGTGGGACTCCGGCACCCGGACTTTACTATCTTCAGAGCACCTTTTGCCGGCTCCCGCTGAATATACAGCACCGGGACTCCGGCGCCTGCACATCACGGAGGCACACGTCTCCTCTGCCGGCACCTGCGTTCACTCTGCCACAGCGCTCTTACCTTACCTGGGTGCACCATACAGATCTCTGCATCACCTGCAAAACGGCCGCCGTGGGGTCCATGTCCATGAGTGTATCAGCCCTAGTGGTATTATCTGAGTATCTGTGTTAATTTAATGATTGCTGCACTATACGCATTTTATGTGAAATCTAACTGCCACTTATAATTCAAAACAGTGCATTAACACAATTATTTGGTTTGGCTTATGATTGCAAAATCCAATACACCTGTTTAAACTACTATTACCTGAGTATCTATGTTAATTAAACTACTGTTACACTGTATGTACTCAATGTGGAATCAAACTGCCACTTATAATCAAAAACGGTGCATTTACACAATTACATGGTCACTTATGACCATAAAGTTTAATATACCTGTTTAAATTATTTTCCTACTGTCAACTTCCATTAATAGGAATAATAGGCTTGACAGCAACTAATTTATCTGCGTCTCTATTTCAAACCATTACAGTGCAGTATGTTACTTTAGATTTAATAACTGCTCACAGTATATGAATTTAATTACAAGGCCATGCTTGTATAAAAATTGTAGAATACTACATTAAAGTTTGGGTTTCACCACCCTTCTCTACCCTCTGCATATATTTATATTTTTTTCCTGGTCCTACTTTCTTTGCACAGCATTCCAGCAGCAAACAGTGGGATCCCAAGTGTCAATCTTCCTGCAATGTCACTCACTTGACAACAGGAGGAGACCTAGGTAATCGTACCACTACCAACTAATGTGCAGACTATACTTCTTTCTACACCTCACCACCAGGGTGGTATCGCTCAACCTCTGTTCACTACAGTCATTTCTGTACACAGAGGACAGCAGCATACACCAGGGATAGAGTGAAGGAGTACTCTATACTTACTACCTATACCTACTCAGGGTTCTCTCATTTCTAAGGGACCCGAGACCCAACTCTGCGCTGTCGTTTGTATAACAGAGCCAGGCAGGTCACCCCTGGAAACATCAGAAACTCTCTCATCTATATTCCGATACCTGTGACGCTCTCGCGGTCCGCTCAACTGTGCATTCACTGACATCTGTCACATGCACAGGCAGCAGCCACTCCCTTAGCAAACTAAAAACTCGGGTATTTTCAACCTCTTCTCACACTGCTACTTATAGATACTCTGGTGAAACTTAGCAGAGATAGTATTGTGATTTACAGGGAACATTGTTGCAATTTCATTATTCAACATTGATTCAGACAAACTGAGAACATACATTGTTATTGGAGGTGTTTATTGTCTGATAGGATTTTTAGAAATTGATTCAAGTACATTGATATACAGTTATTGGTACTTGGAGGGATTCTCCCTCCCAAAATCCACAGACATCTAGAGTATTATAAAATTATATTTCACTACTTTCTCTCATATATCGTCTATAAGTGTTATCTGTTTGTCTTCGTCTTCTGTCCTTGTCTGACCCAACTTTAGGGTCATGTTTTAACTTAATAAAGTTTAGTATTAACAGTCACTAATTTTTTCTAGAAGGCTGTGCCCCACCCGGGAGACTTTTTTGATATCCTCCCTTGGATATCTAACTTTTTTGCCTACATTTGTAGACTTGTAAACAGAGACACAACATACGCTTTAAACCGAGGATCGAGCACAGTGGCCAGAACGTATTCCTCTGACTTTAACAGACTGACCACCCTTGTATCCTGGCAAAGCGTATGGAGGGCTTCATCCACAATAGCGACATGCTTTGCGGAATCGCTACGCTTTAGCTCCGCCTTCACTTTCTCCAACTGCTTCTGCAACAGCCTTATCAGGGGAATCACCTGACTCAAGCTGGCAGTGTCGGAACTGACTTCACGTGTGGCTAGTTCAAATGGCTGAAGAACCTTGCACAATACCAAAATCAGCCTAAACTGCGCTTGAGTCAGGTGCAACCCCGCTCCTCTGCCTATGTCGTAGGTGGCCTTGTAGGCTTGAATGGCCTTTTACTGCTCCTCCATCCTCTGCAGCATATAGAGGGTGGAGTTCCAGCGCGTCACCACCTCTTGTTTAAGCTGATGGCAGGGCAGGTTGAGGAGTTTTTGCTGACGCTCCACATGTTACAGTGTCTTATACAGCTCAGCAGATTCTGTTACAGTGTCTTATACAGCTCAGCAGATTCCGTTACAGTGTCTTATATAGCGCAGCAGATTCCGTTACAGTGTCTTATATAGCGCAGCAGATTCCGTTACAGTGTCTTATACAGCTCAGCAGATTCTGTTACAGTGTCTTATACAGCTCAGCAGATTCCGTTACAGAGTCTTATATAGCGCAGCAGATTCCGTTACAGTGTCTTATATAGTGCAGCAGATTCCATTACAGTTTCTTATATAGCGCAGCAGATTCCGTTACAGCGTCTTATATAGTGCAGCAGATTCCGTTACAGCGTCTTATATAGCACAGCAGATTCCGTTACAGCGTCTTATATAGTGCAGCAGATTCCGTTACAGCGTCTTATATAGCGCAGCAGATTCCGTTACAGCGTCTTATATAGCGCAGCAGATTCCGTTACAGCTTCTTATATAGCGCAGCAGATTCCATTACAGTGTCTTATATAGCGCAGCAGATTCCGTTACAGTGTCTTATATAGCGCAGCAGATTCCGTTACAGTGTCTTATATAGCGCAGCAGATTCTGTTACAGTGTCTTATATAGCGCAGCAGATTCCGTTACAGTGTCTTATATAGTGCAGCAGATTCCGTTACAGCGTCTTATATAGCGCAGCAGATTCCGTTACAGTGTCTTATATAGCACAGCAGAATCCGTTACAGCGTCTTATATAGCGCTGCAGATTCCGTTACAGTGTCTTATATAGTGCAGCAGATTCCGTTACAGTGTCTTATATAGCGCAGCAGATTCCGTTACAGTGTCTTATATAGCGCAGCAGATTCCGTTACAGCGCCTTATATAGCGCAGCAGATTCCGTTACAGTGTCTTATATAGCGCAGCAGATTCCGTTACAGTGTCTTATAAAGAGCAGCAGATTCCCTTAGTGTCTTATATAGTGCAGCAGATTCCATTACAGTGTCTTATATAGCGCAGCAGAATTCTTTTATTCGCATGGATCTGTCGAAGCGGTGTTGGAGGGCAAGGATTTAGATCAGCCGGTTCCAAGGCATTTCAAAGCTGCTGGACACTCCTTATCAAGTCTAAAATATAAGATCATAGACTTTATACCACCTTTACCAAGAGGAGGAGACAGACAGAGGCTTCTCATCCAGAGAGAAGCCAAATGGATTCATGTCCTAAACACTGTGGCACCAGCCGGACTTAATGAAAATTTTTCATTCAATGTATTTTTATAATCCACCTACAGGCCACCTCTTCTGCCTCCCCTCTCCCGTAAATTTTGAACATATCTTGTGCCTGCGGTACATAGGGATACCTATTCCATCGGCTAGGTTGGCCCACATAAAACACTTAAATCGCATCACCCTCAGTACCACAACACGGGGGCCCTTTTTCTCTGTACTAGTCTCCCTCTCACCATAGCTTTGTATTTATATAATTATTTAACATGCCACCAGTAACAGACCTATTAATTGATTAACATCGCTCATAACATCTTTTTCTCTTTATGTATTTTTTTACTTTATTTTTTTACTTTATTTTCACAGGTTCTCTAGGGGTTAATTTCTTCATCATTATAGCACATTTTCAGTTATATTTTTATGCGCACACGCAAAGTCTTACAGTGATGCTTATAATCTTTTCTTTGCGATATCACTTCACAGGAGCTGTATGTCCGCCCCCTAACGTGACGCCGCCTGGTGAACCGCAAACACGGAAACCAGTGCGTGTCACTGAGCTGAACGCCGAGCGGAAGTGACGCGACGGCTACACAGTGACGAGCCGGAACCCGGAAGTGGAGCGCACGCCGGCGCGAACGTGGCGGAAAACGGAGCAGCACCGCAGACACACCTCCAGAACCCACACCATTTAAAGTCAGGTAAGACTGCACACACACCACACCGTCCTGGCACTGGTACACTTTACCCTGCAGCCCACATCCTGACGAAATGGCCATAGGGGCCATGAAACGTTGATGACACTGCTGGAGCACTTTGTAATGTATTTGTCCTTTTAATACAATTATTTTTTGAAAGAACGTGGAGTGCCGACTCTTTTTGCCCTCTTGGACAAAAATCTGCTGTATATATATATATATATATATATATATATATATATATATATATATATATATATATATATATATATATATATGTATTGTAACACTGTAGGGGAATGTGGATGCCTTTTCCTGGGGTAGAAGGCAGCCAGCAGCAGCTGAGAAATCACACAAGTCCAGTCCAGTCTTTGTAGTGCAACTGGACAACCAGTTTTATTCAGCAGAAAATAAAATAAACATCAAAACAAAATACCTTGCCTGCCTGAACAAACTAAACACAGGATGTTCCTAACTGTCACTAAACAAAAACAGAAAGTTTCCCAGTCGACACTTGGTGGCTCACTTGTATAAGGCAGCTTGTTTCTCACACAGATATTCTGCAGTCTCCCCAGGCAGTCTGCACACACTGCTCAGTCTGGCAGCCTTTTCTCATCCCACTCACAGCTGCTCGCTGATTAGCCCTCTGTGAGGTCAAACACCTTTTTCTAAAAGGTGTATGACAAGAACCTGGGACAAATATACCTGCCCTCAAACACTACTCCAGTGTTCTTGTCATAATATATATATAGAGAGAGAGAGAGAGAGAGAGAGAGAGAGAGAGAGAGAGAGAGAGAGAGAGAAGGGAATGTAGGGCGCCACTTGTGTCCTGAACTAATTAACACCCTGATATTTGGGTTAGAGTATAAGAAAGAACAATGCAGGTATACCTTTAAAAAAGGTTGTCAGCTAACCTCTAAGAATAAACACCTTGGTAAGGGGTGTAACATAAAAAAAAATATAATAGATTGGATAGAGGTGTAAGCGACTACAGATACCTGTACACTAGACGTGTTTCTCTTTAAAACATAAAAGAGTTTATTTTATATATATTAAAAAATGCACAATAGCACTATTATAAGAACAAACAGTATGATATAAAATTACATAGAAAAAAGAGTTCTATGAAAAATGTGAGTCTTTGTAAAAATGCCTACATGTGATATTGCTAAAAAAAGGGGGGAGATAAAAAAACATATTTAGATGGAGTATAAAAACATAACTTATCTATTAGGAGGAGTCAGCAGGCAGTACCCAACGCGTTTCGTCACTGAGACTTCTTCAAGGAGTATACATATATATGTATATATTCACACACATATACATATATATACACACACACACACATATATATATATATATATATATATATATATATGAGACACTTACCCCCTCAGAGAAAGGATGGATCCGGCACACGGTAGTATAGGTGAAGAAAAAGAGGTTTATTAAGAGTGCAACATTGCACTAAGTGACAGCTGCTGACCGGTCAACCTCTTTTTCTTCACCTATACTACCGTGTGCCGGATCCATCCTTTCTCTGAGGGGGTAAGTGTCTCTTATTGCTCTATTATGTTCCTGGCACCGGATTTTTATTGAAGCCACGAGTGCCAACCCGATACACCTACTTACCTATATATATATATATATATATATATATATATATATATATATATAGATAGATATAGATATATGGGTAGCAGGACGGCACTCCTTAGGGTATAGGTTTTGTCGGTGCCAGGTCTATAGATAGGAAATGCAGTACACTTACCCCCCCGCAGAAGGATGAAGACCAGCACTCAGACGTTTGTAGGTGAAGAAATATTAGTAGTTTATTCCATGTGCAATACAAGCAACACGGGCTGTCCTGACAGCCGTTTCAACTGGGCATCAGCCAGTTATCATCAGGGGAATAGAACACACAGCAGACCCAGTTTAAATAGGGTGAAATTGCGCCAAAAGTAATGCAAATGAAGGTTCTTTGACCTCACTTGCTCAGCTCTGACATCAGCACGTGCCCCGTCAGTTGGAGGGGGCGGGTGGTGGTGGAGTGAATGACAGCGGGATTCCCCGTGACGCGAGTCTGTGGGGGACTCGCTACGGTGATCCCGCTATCAGCTGTGTGAGCGCAGCGTTGCTAGGGGACGGGACGCTAGGACAGTGGCAGTGTCCGTGCGGGGAAGAGACGGGATGTGCGGAGGCCAGGAGTGGAAGGACTGGCTACGTCCGTGCAGTCCAATCGCCGGGGCATGGTTGATACCTGTCAGAACAGCGCAAATGTACACAAGATATTAAACACATAGCGTACAGCAGAATAACAGGTATATGTGGGACAATAGTGAATGAGAAAGCCGTGTATACATAAACAATAGCAGATGCCGCTCCGAGAGACATCTCATCCCGTCGCTGGGAAGAAAACAATCAAGCGGCGACACACGGCGGTGTCGACTGGGATGGTGTAGGGTGTCAATTCAAGTGAAACGGACGCCTGCACTCTGATATCAAACAGAATGTAGGATCAGGGGAATGCGAAAGAGGGTTAGTATGCTGACCATGCTGAACAACTATTAACAGTGTTAATTCTGTCAAAAGATATGCGTACTGGAGGAATCAAACCAATTACACAATTACAGTGGGTGTATGAAAAGACATCGGCACACGGCGGTGCCAGTGGGTAGTATAGCATATACAGACACACGGCGTCTTACGTTGACACCGCCGTGTGTCTGTATATGCCTGTTCCCCATTATCAATTACTGCCGTCGACACCGCCGTGTGTCCTTACTACCTTTTGTTTTCCCTTTCAATCGGGTTGACACTGACTCATGCCCTACAGTGTGGGCTTATTAATCTGTCGATATTTACGACATGATGCTATACCGCCGTGTGCCGATGTCTTTTCATACACCCACTGTAATTGTGTAATTGGTTTGATTCCTCCAGTACGCATATCTTTTGACAGAATTAACACTGTTAATAGTTGTTCAGCATGGTCAGCATACTAACCCTCTTTCGCATTCCCCTGATCCTACATTCTGTTTGATATCAGAGTGCAGGCGTCCGTTTCACTTGAATTGACACCCTACACCATCCCAGTCGACACCGCCGTGTGTCGCCGCTTGATTGTTTTCTTCCCAGCGACGGGATGAGATGTCTCTCGGAGCGGCATCTGCTATTGTTTATGTATACACGGCTTTCTCATTCACTATTGTCCCACATATACCTGTTATTCTGCTGTACGCTATGTGTTTAATATCTTGTGTACATTTGCGCTGTTCTGACAGGTATCAACCATGCCCCGGCGATTGGACTGCACGGACGTAGCCAGTCCTTCCACTCCTGGCCTCCGCACATCCCGTCTCTTTCCCGCACGGACACTGCCACTGTCCTAGCGTCCCGTCCCCTAGCAACGCTGCGCTCACACAGCTGATAGCGGGATCACCGTATCGAGTCCCCCACAGACTCGCGTCACGGGGAATCCCGCTGTCACTCACTCCACCACCACCCGCCCCCTCCAACTGACGGGGCACGTGCTGATGTCAGAGCTGAGCAAGTGAGGTCAAAGAACCTTCATTTGCATTACTTTTGGCGCAATTTCACCCTATTTAAACTGGGGCTGCTGTGTGTTCTGTTCCCCTGATGATAACTGGCTGATGCCCAGTTGAAACGGCTGTCAGGACAGCCCGTGTTGCTTGTATTGCACATGGAATAAACTACTAATATTTCTTCACCTACAAACGTCTGAGTGCTGGTCTTCATCCTTCTGCGGGGGGGGGGGGGGGTAAGTGTACTATATATATATATATATATATATATATATATATATATATATATATATATATATATATATATATATATATATATATATATATATGAAGCTGCATAAGGGACTGCTCATTCTGTGTCCCTGTGGTAAGGAGGAATATTACTATATTACTCCTACTCTCCTATACTGTCCTATACTGTTAGCTGCATAAGGGACTGCTCATTCTGTGTGCCTACGGTAAGGAGGAATATTACTCCTACTCTCCTGTGAACCGGAGGAGAATGTAACCGGTACATGCTGTCCTATATTGGAAGCTGTGTTACACCCATTTAACAAGGATCAGGACATTGGCACCTGGAGCCCTGTGACACTAATATTTGGAACAGGTCCAATCTAATTTCTTGAAATGCAAATTTCAGTCAAAATACCAACATGTCAAAATGCTCAAAATCCTTTTTCCCCCTGTGTCTTTGTCAACATACTGTAGCGCAACATAGCCACCTTATAAGGGTACCGCGTCTCCTCGCATAGCTGGCTTTGCTCGCCATGCTTTGGACACACTGTTGTATTCTATCTCTATTCCCACTTGGATCGTTAATTCAGGTTCAAAGAAGAAAAAAACAAACATGAAAAACACATTTCAAAATGTTGGCAGTTTGACCATGTCGACATTTTGACATATCCGTATAGTTACATAGTAGATAAGGCTGAATAAAGACTTGCATCCATCAAGTTCAACCTAGCATAATGAATGTCGAAATTTGGAACATGTCTGTATTTTGTTTGTCTGCCAATGGTTGTCGGTATTTTGACTATTGGCATTTTAAATGTCAGTAAATTCACTGCATCCCTTTGGAACCGCTCAGATATCGGTGCAAATACAAGTCAGAAATAACATACAGTTTCCGAAATATATTTATATGTTTCATTTTTTGGGATCCACCCCCTATAGCAGATTAATAAGATATAACTAAATTAATTAGCTAGTTATAGGTTTATTATTTTTTAATATGGATGGTTTATACGATGGAGCTGCTCTCATTATAGCGGCTCCTGGTGAGGCTATCGCCATCGGCATCCCGCGGTATGCGCCAGGAAGGAGGCATGCGTGCATGTGATGCATGCTCCCCCCATTCTCCCGGTAGCCCTGCAGCCCTGTTCCCGCTCTCTGCCTGTCTCCCCACTCATTGCCCACTCTGCCTGCTCCCTGAGCAGAGACAGGCAGGGAAGAACCCTGACCCCTCTCCCTGCCACCCAGCTGAGTGGGACGCGTGAGCAAATGAGAAACTCGCTCATCCTCACCATCTGCTGTCTGACAGCTCCACCAGAAATGTCACCATGGCAACCTGACAGGTCCAAGGATTGGCACTCCATCGGTATATTTATATTGATTATATGTATTTAGTACATGTTGTTTAATATGTGTTTTTACAGAACATTAATGTTTTTTTATTATTTGTTTCAGAATGTGTTATTCTCCATTCCAATCTTCACTTAGAGTACTAGCACAGTGTTATTTGACTTCAATATTGTGGTCATACAAAAATGCATTCACATACTGTAGATACAGATGGATCTGCTCTCATCTGAGTGGCTCCCAGCAAATGGCTTAGAGCGCCTTGGGGCAAATGAGGAGTGCATGCATGTAAGATGGTTGCGAGTCCATGTCCTGGCAAATGGCGTGCTCAGTCAAGTCACCTCAGAGCACAAGCACACCTGACAGAGATGGCCCCATCTGTAATATGTTTACAATAGTTATCCTGTACACTAATGCCACATGAGATATACAGTATATGGGGGGGTCCTATCTTGGCCAATATTTCCAACAGGTGGAAATATTGGCCATGAGTATCAGTATTTTATCCCAGTTTGTTTTCGGCCGGGATCCACCTGTGCAGATTATAATCTGAATTGTCAAATCCATGGACATATTCAACAATATGCAACTGTTTTTGCCGATCGACCAATTTATCAAATTTCAGAATCTAGTAGGACCATTTAAAAAAATAGTCCCAACATTGGACAGTATTCAATGCTCCGGCATGCGCAGTTTTTTCCACCCCTCGCTATGCATTCCGCTCACCCTATTCAATGCATCAGCTGCTGACTGCCCCTGATGGTGAGCATTGGCCAATGGAGGTGGACTGAGTTGTTGTAGGCAGTGTTCAAATATTGCAGAAAGATGCAGAAAAATGCAAATTAGCCTAAAAAACCTATTCCAAATCAGCAGACTGCTAATGCTGTGTGTATCTCCTCAAACAAAGTAGTGAGGAAGAAGAAGTGAATCATGGGTAATAACTAAGGTGAATCAAGGGTAGAATAAACAGTGAGAAAAAAGTGCATCATGGGGAAATAAAAAAATGTAACCAAAAAAAATAAATAATAATAACTTACTTGTAGCCACCAGAAAACAAAGTATGTAAATTGAGTTTACCTAAAAAAAATGCAGAGAACAAAACGGAGAGGCATTCCAAAATTAAGCATTGAATACACAAACAGCGAGGTACGCAAAATTTCTCATAAAACACAAGGGTGAGCAATGGCATGCACAAAGCAGTGGGATACAAAGGCAAAAATTATACAGAAAGCGGAAGTGATCAGTGCCGCGACCGGAAGCAGAACGCCGTCATTTGCGTTCCACCTGGAGCTCCCCATGCGTTCCATAGTCGCGGAACGTCACTTCCGGTATGGAAGACTCCATATTGCACACTGCCCATTCAATGGAGCGCATCTCAATTACATATGCGTTCCAGACGGACGAAACATGACTTCCGGGATTGAAAGATCACATATTGCACATTTGCCCATAATAATAATAATACAATTTGTAAACACAATTTGATATAATCTTCTCCAGAGTTTTTCTTTAGTCCATATTTCCATACAGAAAGCCTCCTCCTTTCGGATTCAGTATTGGTCCTTATTTTACTTAGTCCATATACAGAAAAGACACAAGAGGGGAGGGGGAAATGGAGGGCAGTCAAGCAAATTTTACAGAATCTATCCATTATTATATAAAAAATACTGTGCAACATATGTTTAAAAAAATAAGTGGTGATGTGTCCACATTGTACACCATAATTGATCCCACAAAAGGTAGAATAGCTGTAAAGTTTTTCCTTGGCAAAACATCAAGGTCAGAAAAATTAAAAACTTTTATCTTAAGGATACGATCAAAAAGATCTAATGGTTGCAAAAGAAAAAGCAGATACAATTAATAGAAAAGATCTCCTTGGAGAAAAAGTAAAGAAACCTAAAAAGAATACAGAATGGTCTTTCATCTCAGACTATAACCCTGAGCATAAAAAAGTTGAGGCTGTATTCAAAAAGAACTGGCATTTACTAAAAAGTGATCCAGTAATAGGTGCATCTTTACCATGCAATCCAGGTTTTATTTACAGAAAAGCACCATCACTAAAGGACAAACTTGTTAAAAGTTGTCTCCCACTTGTTATTACCGGCTGGTGATTATATGCTGTTTTTTATCCTGGAAATTGTGAGTGCATAATAAATTGTTCCCCCCCTTTTGAAAAAGGTGTTGCACTATTCTTCTATTTCCATTTTAGAGCATATCTCACAGTCTGTGGAGATTTTGGTTACCTATATGAAACACCTTTAGGACCGGCCGAATCTTTGAAAGAATTCACACTACAAACTCCTATGGACACTTGCACAATAATAGTGTGAGTTAACCCCCGGGAAAGCGCCTTATGTACTAATAATTTTTGCCTTTGTATCCCATATCTTTGAAAAGTTGGTGAACTTTTCTCTACTAGTGCTGGCTGCTTCCGGGCATCAGCGCAAATAATTGCACATTATTTGTCTTTGTATGCACAAAGCAGTGAACAGAGCAAAGCTTGCTGTTCATTTTTTGCGAAACCGGGAGCACTGAATAGTGCAAGCACCATTTTTGGCGAGAGGAATGGCCTTTTCGCCAAAAAAGGCGAATTCGACTTAATCTTGACAAAATGGACAATATTTCCACCCGTTTGAAATATCAGTTGAGATTGGATACCCCCATTAGGGTAACAGATGGAAGAAAATCCTATTGCTAATAAAATGGATTATGTTTCATTTTAGACAGTGAGATCTGCCATAAGTGTCCTGATGTTTTTGCCAATCCCCCAACCTTTCAACTGTTGGAATCAATTCGGACAATTGGAAAAATGGACCCAACATTGAATAGGTTGAATTTTTAATTCAACTTACTCTTGACAAAATGGAATTATGCCCACCCATTGCAAATATTGGCCGGGATTGAATACCTCCGTTAGTATAACAGATGGTTGAACATCCTTTTGCTAATAAAATGGATAGAGGCTGTTATTTCTAATGACTATTGATGTTTTGTTTCATTTTAGACAGTGAGATCTGCCATAGGTGTCCTGAAGAGGAGTGGCCGGATGAGAGCAAAGTCAGATGTGTTCCCAAAACATACAACTTTCTGTCATATGAACAGGACATTGTGGTGCTAATATCTTCAGTAACAGCTTTATCTTTCTCTGCCATCACATTATTCATACTAGGGAACTTTATTTATTACTGGGACACCCCAATTGTGAAAGCCAATAATCGGGCTGTGAGCTTCATTCTCCTGGTCTCCATCTTGCTGAGCTTCCTCTCTCTGTTCTTGTTCCTCGGCCGGCCGATGGATATAACCTGCAGGCTGAGACATACCTCATTTGGGATCTTCTTCTCCACAGCTGTCTCTTCTGTACTGGCCAAAACTGTCAATGTCTGCATTGCTTTCAAAGCCACAAAACCTGGCAGTCCCTGGAGGAAGTGGGTCACACTCAAATTATCTCATTATGTGGTCATTGTGTGCTCCTCTGTCCAAGTTCTGATCTGTGGTGTCTGGCTGTCTGTGTCTCCTCCCTACCAGGAGTATGACCATCACACCTACCAGGGAATGATTATCATTCAGTGTAATGAAGGGTCAGTGAATGGGTTTTGCTGTATGTTGGGTTACATGGGGATCCTGGCAGCTGTGAGCTTTGTTCTGGCTTTCATGGTGAGGACATTACCGGACAGCTTTAATGAGGCCAAGTACATCACATTCAGTATGCTGCTGTTCTGCAGTGTGTGGGTTGCAATGATCCCGGCCTATCTGAGCACCAAGGGGAAAGATGCGGTGGCTGTGGAGATATTCGCCATACTGACTTCATGTGCTGGAGTTCTGGGCTGTATATTTCTCCCAAAACTTTATATTCTGCTTATAAAACCAGAATTAAATTCCAGGAAAATCATGCTGGAGAAAAACAATATATAAAGCCTCATGTAGAGCATCATTATACAATGCCTCAACATTATTCCCTGATGTCACATCCTTATATCAATATGTACAGATACTTCTAGCAGAGTTACACAACTAACCTATTACATTATTACATGTGATGCTCTGTGTAAATCTAATACAATAGTGAAAATACAGTATTTAGACATAAACATTGGCCCAGCCCTTGTCTCCTCTCCTGCATGGTTTGATTATTTGCCAGGTATTTATATACTGTAGTTATTGAGCAACTACATTTATTACAACAACAAAAAATAAATATATATTATATGATCACTGGTCACAACTAATGTCTGAGTAAAAGCGAATGTGTCACAATGGAAATCACAAGGTTATGGGTAAAATGTAATATGGTGAGACATTTATACATGTGTGCCTTTGTAAGCAGCCCCTGTGTGTTTTAACTAGCATAATGAGATGCACCTTCAGCGTTCCCCTCAGACATGTAAAACCTATGCTGTTGCATGCTCCAATTGTCTGCCCAGCTTGAAGGGGATTCTGGCTACGGGACTTGGATTCAATTTATAGTATTCACACTGGCTTCATTGCATGTGAAAAGAGCAGTCTCCCAGGGAAGGGGGAAGTGGCAGGGTAGAGGTGACAACATTAATCAGCATTCATAAAGTTAGCTAAAACCTGCACAATGGGGAAGTTGTGTGAGTGTCTATGTCCTATAGCCAATACGGCCAATGAGCTGCTGGTTGGAATGCTAATCTGTCCTTCTCTAACTATATAGGGGTGCCTGACGGGGTCCCGACAGTTGGGTTCCCGACAGTCATTAACCCGACGTTGGGATCCCGACTGTTAAAATACTGACAGCCGGGTTCCCGACTGCTGTTGGCTATTCTCCCTCGTGGACCCCCATAGAGGGAGAAAACACAGAAAGAAAAATAAATGCTGCCGTGTGATCAAGCCCAGTCGAAACGTACGTCAAGACACAGATGGGATTCGGTCACATGTGCACACGTGACCGTCAGAGCGGTCTCCAAGTCAGAATTTAAACTGAGACTGCGACACTAGGAGATCCCGCATCAGCGACACGGGACTGGTAACAAAGGATCCCTTCCCTGCAGAGCGGCACCGTGCTAATTTGTACCGACTCGGCTCTGGTTACAGGGGAGTGGTCCTTCTTTTAAAATTAATTTATTTATTTGTGCTTATCCCCCTCTTTGTTTCATATTGGCGGAAGGGCAGCAGCTTATGCCAAGATATATGGTGCAGCAGACCGTGTATGGTTGCGCCTGTTCACCTGAGTATTAGCAACATTGGGCATTAACCTACAATATCACTCTGACTGGCCATTCAACCCAGTTTGCGAATTGATGTGTTGGTCTAATTATGCTTGAACCTGCAAGTAGCTGAGCGGAGTACTTACTCCATATATCTGGTTACTCACTGATAAAGAGATTTATTGGACAGTAACTAATGAAATCTCCATACATACATTTTCTTGTACATAGGGAATTGGTAGCAGCGGCGTAACTATAGCACCGCATCCCCTGCCACCGCGGGGGGGGGGGGGGGGCTGTGCATGTGGGGGCGCCGGGGGCTGTGGTGCTATAGTTACACCCCCCCCAATCCCCCACAGACTTACCTATCTCGCTGGTCCCGGCGGCTCCGTTCTTCTGCTGAGGACCACCACAAATTGTCCACCCCCATATAGCACACAGTTCTCTGAAACTGTCTGCTGTATGGGGGCGGCCATTTTGTGGTGGTCCTCAGCAGAAGAAGAACGGAGCCGCCGGGACCAGCGCGATAGGTAAGGCTGCAGGGGATTGGGAGGGGGGTTTGCATGGGCAGCGGGGGATTGGGGGGTGCTTGGCGGCAGCAGCGGGGGGGGGCGCCCCCCCCTAACGGCGCGGGGGGGGGCAAAACTTAGTTACGCAACTGATTGGTAGCTTATACCGCATGTATGCTGCTGTTTTTGGATGGCGATTTAGACAGCAACTAATTGTACACCTCGGTGTTATAAGAAAATATGATTGAATTACTCTACATCCTTATCATTAACTTTTTGTGGTCATAGATTTGTGGGTTATTGAATGTGCAAGTGCTATGGTGAATTGATTTTGGAAGCTAAATATCCCACAGATTTGCGGCGTATTTGATGTGCAATTGCTATGGTGAATGGATTTTGTCAGCTGATCTAATATCACATTGCAGTGTCTGCGGTAACAGTTGCAGCAGAAATATCTGCTTGTACTGAGCACATATTGACTGTGTAAAACCACATGTGAATGTGGTGCTGATTGGGGCATAACAACCACTGTTCAAATTGGAGTATATATATTGCTGCAATATAGCCCTAATTAAAAATGCACCAATTCATTGGTAAACATCTTAGACAGGAACTTGCATAAAATCTCTGCACAAATCTTTGAGAGAGAATAATTAAACAAAAATCGCTAACCAATAAGGATTTATATCACAGGTTGCAAAAGTCAATGGATACAGTTATTCCATTGACATATTTTTGTTCAGAGACAGATTGTTGCTAGATAAGCCATCTGTACTAAAATCCCTAAAGTCAATTGATTCTGAGGGGTGAATTGTATGTTTGTATACACGTAATGATGATATGTTGTTCATACTTTGTTTGCTTTTTCTTAATTTTCATTTTGCTGATTTATGATTATAATCCTTATCTCAATTTCATTGAGTGAATACCCATAATGCCAATGGGACTGAGGCATTAAGGATATATGATGGCCAGCTTTACTCAGAATTAGCGTACTCATATCATTCACATGAGTCACACCATAATTGTCTTAAAATAATTCATAGGGAGGCAATAATTCTTTTTCAGACACTGGACTTTAAAGCCACATAACTTATAAGTTATTACACTTAGCATCAAAAAACACAAGCAAAAATATAAATACAAGTAAAAAATCATATTAAAGCATTTTAACTGAGCAACTTCAAGATTGGGGATTAAGAGTGCACCCCACCCGAGTTTCTTTTTCTTTCAGTTTTTTTTCTATTAAACGTGTTATTACTCGGGGTGCACCACTGACCATCACATCTATTAATCTTTAGCCAAGGACGGAGGCTGATGTGTGATGTTAACTTTGGATTAACCTCTTATTCATAGTCAGTTTATCCCCAACCTACCTATCCCAAACATCAATACCTTCCCAATTCCTAGTGCAGGTTTCCCTCATCAATTTCCCCCATAGAGGGAGAACAGAATAGGTGGTGAGCATAGCGAGCCACCGTGCCCGCAGCGTGGTGAGCACAGCGAGCACGCAAGGGGCTTTGTTGTGCTGGCCATGCTGTCTGAGTCTAAGGGAGGTTTAATCATGGCTGATCACTGTCCTTGAAAGGTTTCCATTTTGATTTGATTTAGAACTACTGTTTAAGTTTTATGTTTCTTGTGTTAGTCTGCATTTGCAAATACCTGTAATGAAGCTCTTTTTCAAGTAAAGCATTGTCATACATTTTATAACAAGGTTGTGTTGGTGTGCAATCATTTCAGCGTTGCCGTTATATTTAAAGGTTATAAAGTAAATATATATAAGTTTGGGTTATCAATCATATCTAGGCGTTATCAGTGCCCACCGCCTCCGGAGCAGACAAGAGGAAAGCTAGCTAAAACCTGCAAAATGGGAAACAAAATGTGGCACAACTCCACAGCGGGGAATCCTCCAGCAGTCCAACGTGAATGACTAGTGGCCCCTGAATGGATCACTTAGGAGGAAAGTGTAGTAGGGTGCAGCGACACAGCATCACCAAGCTACCATAAATGCAACAATGCATGAAGGTGTCAAACAATACACAATACCATGAAAACTTGACACATGTATAATAATAATAATAATAATAATAATAATAATAATAATAATAATAATAATAATCTTCATTGTCATCAAATATCCACATAGAATATCAACAATTAACAAAATTCCAGTTTAAACAGCAGCATAGACAGAAGTCAAATAAATAAGAAAACATCAGAATATAGAACTGTACTTCATTACCACCAGTAATCCCACTAATTATTTAAAGTGCAAATTGCCACTGGGATGAAACTCTCCCTAAACCATCTAGTTTTACACAACATTGAACGGTATCTCCTGTTCGATGGTAATAGGGAGAACAACCCTTACAAAACTGCAGCTACTTATTCAAAGTACTAAATAATAATATGGTGTATGTGCCCACTGTGCCAGCATATTCCATCCCAAACCAGTGTTGGGCAAGGCAAAATACATCTGGGTCATATGCAATTGAATCCCCTCTATTGATTTCAAGTGTAACATTTTTCTCCCAATACTCATTAACCCTTGCAAAACTGCAGCTACTTATTCAAATTAGTATTAATATGGTGTATGTGCCCACTTTGCCCAAGCCAGTGTTACACAAGGCAAAATACTTGTGGGCCATATGCAAGTGACGCTAATCTGTTGAATTCAAGTGTCAAAACTGTTTTACAAGACTCATTAACCCTTGGAAAACTGCAGCTCCTTATTCAAAAGACTAAATACTGGTGTGAAGGTGCCCACTGTGACAGCGTATGTCATGCCAAAACCAGTGTTGTGCAAGGAAAAATACATGTTAGTCATATGCAATTGATCCCCCTCTGTAGATTTTAGGTGCAATTTTTGTTGCTGATATCTCATAAACCCTTGCAAAACTGCAGCTATTTATTTAAAAAAAAAATCATAATATGGTGCCAACTTTGCCAGAATACTGTATTTCATGCCCAAACCAGTGTTGTGCAAGGAAATATAGATGTGTGTCATATGCAATTGACCCCCTCTGTTGATACCATGGGTCAAATTTATTGCCCAAGACTTGTTAACCCTTACAAAACTACAGCTACTTATTCAAAATAGTACATCATAATATGGTGTAGGACTTCCGCTTCCGGCTGCACGGGGATGGCTGCCTGAGATCGCAGCTCCATCCGCATCCCTCATACCCGGCTATTCCAAGCCCCACACACACCGTTACCCACCTCCGCAACACACCGGGACCACACAGGATCTGTCCCCTTCACCACAAACTCCTCTCCCGGCACGAGACGCCGCCGGAGCTTGGTGGGTGACGTCATCACCCAGCTCCATCTGTGGCTTGGAACTACAGCCTCCCATCCCGGCTACCACATCACCGATCCATTCAGCGGGACCCGGCGGCACACATCGCCGCCATCACAGATACCCTCACATCTCAGAAGCCGGAGGGTAATGTCACCGCCCATCTCCTCCACTACCCGGAGCACTCGGCATCACGCTGCTGCAGCCCCAGCCTCCTTGGACACCATCCAAGCAGGGCATAAAGTGGTCATGCAGAGGTGGGGGAACTCATTTCTCTATGCCACCTAAATACACCCACTCTCCTCCCCCCATTAGGCAGAGACAGGGCCGGTGGTAGGGTTTTTGGCATCCCCCTGCAAACTAGATTGCTTTTCTGTTAGAATTACTGTGCAGGACCAATGTGGAGGTTAAAATGTTCAACCTCACCATTAGAGGTGGTGGAACTCAGTTCCACCTCGTTCCCCCTCACTTTAACCCCTGCATCCAAGTCCCCCTAAACACCCGGGAACCCTATCCACCAATCAGAGGGCACCAGCAGAAGTAGTAAAGGACCAGCTGACCCCTAATATAAAGTAAGAATATAAAAATAAATAAATAATAATAAAACAAATATATAAAAGGAAAAAAAAATATATCTATATTATAAAAAATAGATTGCGGCAGTGGTCCGGCACTCCTGCTTCAGGGTTTTGAATGCTCCGGTGCTTGCAGCGTAGTGACGGATAGTAGACAGGTGGGGTGTGCTGCAGCACAATAACGGAGACTACTCAGCAAGGTTAGTAGTAAAAAGTTTTACTCAGTGACATCAAGCATCTCAGTGCCGACGTTTCGGGGTCCCGTGCGCCCCGTTTTCAAGGAGGAAAACGGGGCGCACGGGACCCCGAAACGTCGGCACTGAGATGCTTGATGTCACTGAGTAAAACTTTTTACTACTAACCTTGCTGAGTAGTCTCCGTTATTGTGCTGCAGCACACCCCACCTGTCTATTATAAAAAATATATATAGAGTTCCATAGACTCCTTCTCCAGCCCGCCCACCCTCTGACTGCTCCAGAAGTACCTAAGAGGTCACTACCCTCTATTCTCATAAATCTACTTTAAGGAAAATTTATACTGCAGAGGAGAGCTGCACATATATAGTATACCCCTCAGGCAGCATAATTGTGTTGGGTTTCCCAGGCATCCGGGACCCACATTACTTTTAACCCCCCCCCCATCCTACCTCACAACCTCTGAGTATATCCCAGCACTCTGTCTCTCTATATCACAACCAGTTAACCGTACACCTCCAGAGCAACCGCTGATCCCAACCAGTATACCTTCATAGAGGCCAAATGGAGAAATTCTTAACTTCAAGTACCCCACAGAAACAAACACAAACACGAAACGAGAAACGAAGGGTGGAACATACCATGACGCCAGAGGAGGAGGAGGAAACCTCCCCACTCTCCCCGGCTTCGAAAAAGTCAGCGGCCATCCAGGGAGACTCCGACACACCACAGACACGATGAGACCCTGATTCCCCTGTCACCTACAGGGACATTGTGGATGCCATAAAATCTACCATGGCGCCTTTTCTGTCTAACGCAGTCAGCGAGATATCACAGCAGCTCCAATTGCTGTTCCAATAATGAGAACAGAATAGGAGCCATTTCCCATGACATGCATGTTGTCCAGAAAGACATCATTCAGCTCCAGAAAGAAAACTACAACCTCTGGAACAAGATGGACGAGATGGAAAATCGTTCCAGAAGGAACAATGTTAGAGTGGTGGGTCTCCCAGAATCGATTAAAGGCCCCGCCCTTACAGACTTTGTCACTAAAACACTCCCAGACCTTTTAGGAATAACGCCAGAATGCAAAGACCTGGTAGTTGAAAGAGTTAACAGTGTAGGCTATATCCCCAAACACAATGATCCCAGACCGAGAGTTGTCCTGTTTCATTGTCTAAATTACCTACACAAAGTGGCCATTTGGAAGGCTTCCCGCAAAATCCAGACACTTACGATGGAAGGTAAACGTCTACGAATATTTCAAGACTTTTCAGCAGAATTGTCTAAACAAAGAAAGGCCTTCTCTCCTATCTGCAATCAACTAGTCAACAATAAGGTCAAATTTGCACTGATGTACCCAGCCAGGCTAAGGATCTTTACAGGAGACACACACCACGATTTCTTGAACCCAGACGAAGCCAGAGAATTCCTCCACCTCTGCAGACATTTTGGACCGATGAGCCTGGTAATCACTACACGGAACCATTCCATTTAAGGATTTTCATCCAGATGTTTATACTCTCTGCTACACCACTACTGCAGGATGAAGCATGGATATAGATACTATGGGGGACATTTACCAAAATGGATTCGTAGAAAAAAGGTGTATTCGTAGGGAGAAATACACCTTTTTTTTACGAATTTGTATTTTCGGGATTTACCCACGCAAATACGACAGGAAAATAGAACACAATTTTCCTGTTCTATTTTCTTTAAGTGTGCACGGATCAGTCAGATCCGTGCAGGCTTCAGTGTAAAAAATTAGAAAAATTAAATAAATAAAAAAAAAACCGACCACCGGGATTTCATACTGAATCCGTTGAAGGGGCCGGATGATTGGAATATATATCTTTATAGTAGTCAGACATTATCTGAGTAATTTGGGCATTAGATGTAGTGAGATTACCAGAAGGAGTACGTAGGTGATTAACTAACATTGGGGGGCGGGTGGAATTTAAAATGGTGGAAAGGAGCTTTCCCATTTTGTTTCCCAATTTGTGATACTTATAATTGGCTAAGGATTGTGACTTATCTGATAAAGACTGTAGAATATCTTCAAAAATTGTTTTGGTTTGTAGGTATTCAGATGTAT
This sequence comes from Crinia signifera, assembly GCF_055691185.1. Lineage (NCBI taxonomy): Eukaryota > Metazoa > Chordata > Amphibia > Anura > Myobatrachidae > Crinia > Crinia signifera. Next base: position 17,362,390 of record NC_139217.1, on the reverse strand, counting down.
GTGTGTGTGTGGGGTGTTTAGCATATGAATCTTCTAGTGAACGCTGGGCCAGGACATAAGACTCAGACAGACGTTTCTTCTGAGTTTTCTCATAAGTCATAATCGACCCTCTCATGACTGACTTAGCTGCCATCCAATAAAGGGATGGATTGGAAGCCAAGCATTCCACATGGTTAGAGTGGAATTCCTCCCATGTCCTGGCCAAGAAATCACGGTAACGCTGTGACAAGATTGGCGGGTAATTTCCAGGTTCTATGTGGGGACAACTCTTTGGAGGTCTGGAGAGCTATATGAACCAGAGCATGATCTGAAATCACAATGGGGTAGATTTTTGCTTTTTTTTATTTGGGGGAGGAGAATAGCAGAGATACAGAGTAAGTCTATGCGGGAAAATGTATGATGTGCCGCAGAAAGGCATGTGAACTCCCTGCGGGTAGGATTCAAAGCTCTCCATACATCTTGCATCTGCAAACTTTTCGATACAAAAGGGATGCCAATTCTAGGGGGGTGGCTAAATTTAGTTGGTGTTTTTGATCTGTCTAGTATAGGATGTGTTGTGAGGTTAAAATCTCCACATAATATCAGAGGTAAAGAAGTATATGGGGCTAGAAGGCTGATCTTTTTTTTTTTTTTAAGTTTTAGAGTAGGAATTTGGGGTATAGATGGAACATAATACATATGGCTTATCTGCTATTTTGATTTCAGCTATGAGGTATCTACCTTCGCTATCTGGGTTAACTGACTTGACCTCTACAGGCAGGGAACTAGATGCTAAGATTACAAGGCCAGAATTCTCCATTTCATCATTTGAAGCTTTAACACCTCTGGAAGCAGTAAGTGTGTCTCCTGAAGGCATACTATGTCTAGGGCATGTTTTTTGTAGATAAACCAGTACCTTACGGCGTTTAGCTGGTGAATGGAAACCTCCAACATTGAAGGTGCCTATTTTAACCTCAGTCATAGGAATCCGGGTGCAAGGGGACGATGTTAGTCGAGCTGGCCGGTATCCTTGCTTGTAGAGTTCTTATTCCGAAGACCTGGGAACACAGCAGGGGAAGAGAGGGGTAGGGAAACATCAAGGCACAGGACAGGGGGAACAACATACAAACGTAGAAACTTAGTGCGATCCACGCACCATATAGACTAGCCAAACAATGGACATTCTGCAAACAGTAGTAGATAGTATATATCTGAAAACTAAACCTGTGCAATAGGTTCATGATATAATTACAAACACGTAGCACGGGGATAGGTCTAACAGCATTACTCTTTAACTTCTCATTTCCTCCTAATTAAGAGGGGGATAGCACTATGAGATTTGGCAATAGGGCTGAGCCCTGGGGTAGAAAGGATGTTAGGGAGTAATAAGTGGGAGTAGGCTCTCCCAGGTACCAGGATTATGAGGGGTAAGGGTTGGGAAATGAATGAGTGTGTGTGTGGGGGGGGGGGGGGTGGTGGAATGATCAATTGTGATATAGGGGGAAATTTACCAATATGAAAAACCTAGTTTTTCGTATTGGTATTTCCCCTACGACTGCATACGACTGTTTTAGTCGTATGCAAAGTCGTGTTCCAGAGGGGAAATTACAAAGCAGTCAGATACGACTGCTTTGTAACCCTCCGATGGTGTAACAATTCGTATTAGCGGCACATATATACGGCTGCTAATACGAATTATTTCTAGCAGTCTGCACGGATCAGTCAGATCCGTGCAGGCTGCAGAGTGTAAAAAAATTTAAAAAAAATAAATAAATGGAAAAAAAATTGGCGTGGGGTCCCCCCACAGCCGAAACTAGCACCAGGCTGACAGAGCCTGGAGCCGGTAATTAAAAATTAGGGAACCCGACAAATAGGGGTTCCCTGATTTTTAACAACCAGCCCCAGGCTCCTGCTCTGGGGCTGGTTCCCAAAATACGGGGGACAAAATGACTAGGGGTCCCCCGTATTTTGGGAACCAGCCCCAGAGCAGGAGCCTGGGGCTGGTTGTTAAAAATCAGGGAACCCCTATTTGTCGGGTTCCCTGATTTTTAATTACCGGCCCCGGCTCCGTTAGCCTGGTGCTGGTTATGGCTGTGGGGGGGGACCCCACGCCGTTTTTTTTTATTTATTTAATTTTTCTAATTTTTTACACTGAAGCCTGCACGGATCTGACTGATCCGTGCACACTTAAAGAAAATAGAACAGGAAAATGGTGTTCTATTTTCCTGTCGTATTTGCGTGGGTAAATCCCGAAAATACAAATTCGTAAAAAAAAGGTGTATTTCTCCCTACGAATACACCTTTTTTCTACGAATCCATTTTGGTAAATGTCCCCCATAGTATCTATATCCATGCTTCATCCTGCAGTAGTGGTGCAGCAGAGAGTATAAACATCTGGATGAAAATCCTTAAATGGAATGGTTCCGTGTAGTGATTACCAGGCTCATCGGTCCAAAATGTCTGCAGAGGTGGAGGAATTCTCTGGCTTCGTCTGGGTTCAAGAAATCGTGGTGTGTGTCTCCTGTAAAGATCCTTAGCCTGGCTGGGTACATCAGTGCAAATTTGACCTTATTCAAAATCGTTCAAAATCCCGACTCCGGAATCCCGACTGCCAGAATCCCAACAAGGGGGTGATGTGGATCGCCCCCCCTTGTGGGCTCGCTGCACTCGCCACGCAGCGGGCCCGGTGCCTCTCTACGCTCGGCACATTAATTTATTCTCCCACCAGGGGTGTCGTGGACACCCACGGAGGGAGAAAGTGTCGGGATTTCGGCGGTCGGGATTCCGGCGTCAGGGTTCTGAACGCCAGGATCCCGACCGCCGGGATTTTAACTGCATCCCCCGTCAACTCCCCCCATCCCTGCAGAAGAAAATACCACACCACTCGTCAACTCGAAACTTTGGGAAGATCTGGTTTTCCCACAACTTCAGGCTGAACTAGCCCAATCTCTAACAACCCCTATCACAGTATCAGAAGTGCTAAAGGCAATAAAGTCTTTGAAGCCTGCAAAAGCACCGGGCCCAGACGGTTTCTCGGGGGACTTTTACAAAATGTTCCCTGACAAACTAGCCCCTATCCTCACCTCAGTTTTCAACCACATCCTTATCACCAATTCTCTCCCCCCATATTTTAACTAAGCAATCATTAAATTGATCCCCAAAAAGGGCAGAGACTTCTCACCCACCCAAGATCGCTACTAAATTGCGACTATAAATTACTTACGAATATTTTATCTGAGAGATTAAATCCCATCCTCCCTCGAATTATCCACAGAGATCAAACTGGCTTTATATCTGGCCGCCATTTGATTAGAAACCTGAGAAAAGTTTTAGCAGCCACACAACACTCAATATCTTCCACCCATCCTCAATCCCCCAAACTAATATTGGCTATCGACACTGAAAAAGCCTTTGACTTAGTGAAATGGCCACATCTTTTCCATACCATGTTGAAATTTAGCTTTCCCAGACAATTCATTTCTTTCATCCAAACTATATACACCTCCCCTACATCCCAAACTGCCTGCAATGGCTTCCTATCACCTCCTTTTGATATACAAAGTTGAACGAGGCAAGGATGCCCTCTCTCACCACTCCTCTTTGCTCTGGCCTTCGAACCTCTCACTATCGCTTTGAGATCCTCCCACACATACACTGGAATTTCTATTTACAAGGAAGAATTAAAACTGGCTCTGTTTGCGGATGATCTTCTCTTATTTGTCTCAAACCCTTTGACATCCATCCCCGCCATAATGAACATAATAGAATCATTCAGCCCCAGAGCGGGATACAGGATAAATATCGACAAAACGGAAATCCTACCCCTCACCCCCCTACCTCTCGATTTAGCCAAGCACCCTGTCATTAAACAATTCACCACCCAACCAGATAGCATTAAATATCTTGGCGTATCTATCACAAAATCTCCATACACACCACTAATACACAAAATCTTCTCACAACTAGAAACATGGACAAAACTCCCGATATCACTCCTTAGACGGGCTGCAGTGTTAAAGAGCATCATTTTCCCAAAGATATTATACCAATTACAAATATTACCCTGCGTTATCCCGTCCTCAGATTTAAGGCTGATTGAAAAATTTATGTCTAGATTTTTATGGTCAGGGAAAAAACCTAGGATGTCGCTTCTTCAGCTTATGCGCTCTAAAGAACAAGGAGGCCTCAAAATCCCAAATGTTCTATTCTATTACTTTCGTTACATTTCCGACTGGATGTACAACAATTCTACATATGTAGACCTGAACATAGATGAAGATATTTTCCACCCCTTCTCACCTAGCAGTTTAATACATTCTCTCTTAAAAAATATTCCACAACACATCTTGAATCATATTCTCTTTAAAGGAACAAATGAAGCCTGGATCCTGTTAAACAAGAAACTTCATAGAAACCCAACCATTTCCCCCTTCATCCCAATCTGGGGTAACCCCAATTTCCCACTGTCTCTGTCTAATCCACAATTCAAAGAATGGTCCCGCAAAGGCCTAGACCTAGCCACCAAGCTCTTTGACCCTGGAGGAACCCTATTCTCATTTCAATCGTTACAAAATCAATATCACCTATCCAGAACAAATTTCTATATGTACTGTACCTTCAGGCCCGTCACTATGTAATCTCTTTTTTCTCCCTAATAACATCCCCTACGCACCCTGACCCTCTAACCCAAACTTTTATAAAGCTCCACCATTTTAGATTTAAAACCTTTTTCATATATGACTTACTCCTAGATGTACTTCCAGATAATCCCCTTGTGAGTCTTTCTCAAGCTTGGGCGACTGATATCCCTGATGTGACCTCTCCAGCAGTGCTTCTCGCTAATTACACAAGCTCTCTTAAAATACTTCAATCCTCTTATCTCCAAGAGGTACACTTCAAAACAACTCATCGCCTCTACATTGCTCCTGCCCGAACCAAATATATGTCCACAGATGCCACAGGAGAATGTAGCAAATGTAGAATGAGAAATGCTAAATTTCTGCATTGCATGTGGGCCTGCTCCAAAATTCAAAAATTCTGGCATAAGGTTCTCCATTTCATCAAATCACTCTTAAACCTCACCCTTCCACCTGACCTATTGGCATGTTTGTGCCTCAACTTTAAAAATTGGCAGATCCCATACCCCTCGACACAGTTTATGCCCATCATATCCATCATTCTGACTATAGCAAAAAAGAATATTCTTATGCACTGGACGAAACCTTCCGCTTCATCTCTATGCGAACTTAAAGCCAAACTGCTCCAATTATTACTATTTGACAGGCAATCACTGATGCTCAATCTGTACATGACAAAAACCTCATTCCTCCACATATGGAAACCCTTTATAGACTCTCAACGCTCACTAGTGATGGCGGATATATGAAGACCTTTGATGAACCTCTCAAGAAATAGAAATTTCCTGAAACACTGGACCCCATTCTGGGGAAACCCCCCCCCCCTCTTCCCGCCCCTCTCTCCTTCTCCCCCTTCTGTCTCGTCTTTATAGAAATATTTTAGTGATTGAATTGTTATAAGACTGATATTAGTCTAATCCTAAATGAATGTTTCGAAGAATTAATATCTAGGATAAACCATTGTAAACTATACCATCATTCATTATGCTACGCTTGTTATCTCGCCTGACTAGAATACTGTTAAATCCAAACTTGTTTCATCAGTCTGATCACATGAGACAGCGGTAACAGCATAAATGTCTTATCACCCATTTACTGATCACTTTTAATTATAAGTGACGTATTGTATCGACTTTTTTTTTTCAATGAAAACAATAACAATCTGTTAAATCAAAAATCATAATATGGTGTTAAGGTGCCCACTTTGCCAGCATATTTCATGCCCAGTATTGGGCAAGGCAAATGACTCCTCTCTGTTTATTTCAAGTGCTAAAACTGTTGCTCATGACTCGTTAACCCATGTAAAGCTGCAACTACTTATTCAAAATGGTAAATGATGTTGTATGTGCCCATTTTGCCAGCATATTTCATACCGAAACAAGGGTTTGGCAAGGCAGTATACATGTGGGTCATATGCAAGTGACTCCCACCTGTTTATTTTAGGTGTCAGGTTTTTTTGCTCAAGACTCGTTAACCCTTGCAAAACTGTAGCTACTTATTCAAAAGTTAATCAAAATACTGTAAGCTGTATGTTCCCACTTTGCCAGCTTATTTCATGCCTAACCTAGTGCAATTTACATGTGGGTCATATGCAAGAGCTCCCCCTCTGTTGATTTAAGGTGTCAAATTTGTTGTCAAAGCCTTGTTAACCTTTTAAAACTTTATGTTCTGAAATGGAGCCTCATTGAAGAGGGCTCTGCTGGCTACTGAGCTCTCTACATCATGCTGCTGGGGGGGGGGGGCCTCAGAGATGGGGGCCTAGGGGTACATACACCCTGCCCATCTCCCCACCAATTTAGCATTGGCCAGATCTAAAGCCATGTTTGGGAATTGACAAGCCTGCCATTAATTGCATCACTAAATGGGTAAGTAACAGTCTACTGTGACCACTGGCCTTTGAAATATCAGTTGTGTTGCACACACTGGGGCAAATTTACTAAGATCTAGGAATATGGGCGATGCCGGGTCCGACTGCTTATGACCGGCATTGGCTGTATGTTTGGGAAAATATGAATCGTAAATAGTGCAGGTTTACTAATCGTCCATATTTTTTTTTTTACGAAACAAATTTTAATGATTTTATAAATGACAAGTAAACATGGACATAGCATATCATGGGAACATCTGTATGCAAGGAAAAGCGTCACACCTATAAAAGCAGACATGGTAATTGTCCAAGCACAATAAATTGAATGTAAACAATTAAAAATCAAAATCCCAAATAAGCTATATAGAAAACTAAAGTAAGGTCTTGATAATTATATTAAGAGTAGAGGAGGGGGGGGGGGGGGGAGTGGGGGGGTGCCTCACAAGACTCAACCTATTATCAGCATATCAAAGGCATTTAGGGCCTTATTCAGATCTGAGCTCAGTACAAATTTGTTCGGAAAATTGGCAAAACCATGTGCACTGCAGGATGAGCAGATGTAACCTGTGCAAAGAGAGTTAGATTTGTGTGAGTTAATTTGTTTCTGTGCAGGGTAAATACTGGCTGCATTATTTTTAAACTGCACTTTAGATTTCCGTTTCAGTTTCAGCACACCCCACCTAAATCTAACTCTCTTTGCACAAGTTACTTCTTCTCCTCCTGTAGGGCACATGGTTTTGCCCATTTTCCAAACAAATTTGTACTGAGCTCAGATCTGAATAAGGACCTTAGTTTGGAAACAATAACAAACAGTTTGGTGTTAGTAACCTTTGCAATTACATATATGTACTAGGTGATTCATTGCGCCCTACGGGCGCTCTTTACACCATCATAACCGGCTTTGCCCCTTAATATGTGAACCGTTTGATTGTGTGAAATATGTTGGAAATATGAAGAAGGATGCGCTGTATTGCAACTGTAGTTACATGTGAAATGTATTTAATGGAAAGGGCTATACTATATGATATGGAAGGGAGTGTAATCTGTTTACTTCTATTAAAGAGTGGTTACAGAGTAAGATGTACGAAATACATGCTGTATAGGGCACGTGACTTGTAGTTTCTGCGCTGGAGAAAATAAAAGGCTGGAGATGAGAAGCATGTCCATGAAATGGCTCCTCCCTCTGTAATCATTGGTGGGCTTTTTGAAGGCATGCCCCTAATGGCTGAGTGTGCAGATCTCCATGCTCATGACACCCCATGTGCTGTAGCCATGGGACCCACCATGTGCTATAAGTATGATTACCCCCATGTGCCGTAACAACGACAACCCCCATGTGCAGTGACCATGAGACCCCATGTGCAGTAAGATTGAGACCTCCACGTGCAGTGTCCGTGAGACCCCTCCATGTGCAGTGACCATTTGACCCCATGTGCCATAACCATGAGACCTACATGTGCCATAACCATGAGACCCCTATGTGCAGTATCCATGAGACCCCCCATGTGCAGTGACTATGAGGCCGTGACCATGAGACCCCCATGTACCGTAACCATGAGACCTCCATGTGCAGTGTCCATGAGACCCCATGTGCTGTGTCCATGAAACCCCCCATGTGCAGTGACTATGAGACCCCCATGTGCCGTGACTATGAGGCTGTGACCATGAGACCCCCATGTGCCGTAACCATGAGACCCCCATGTGCACTGTCCATGAGACCCCATGTGCACTGTCCATGAGACCCCCTTGTGCCATAACCATGAGACCCCCATGTGCAGTGTCCGTGAGACCCCCATGTGCAGTAACTTTGAGAGCCCCCATGTGCAGTGACTATGAGACATCCATGTGCAGTGTCCATGAAATCCCCCATGTGCAGTGACTATGAGGCCGTGACCATGAGACCCCCATGTGCAGTGTCCATGAGACCTCCATATGCATTGTCCATGAGACCCCCACATGCAGTGACTTTGAGACCCCTATGCGCCTTAACCATGACACCTCATGTGCATTTACCATGAGACTCCCCATGTGCGGTGACTATGAGACCCCCCCATGTGCTGGCTCTTCCCACTGAGCAGAGTTGTGGTGGCTGAATAGAGGCTGGGCTGAGCCCTGGTATACAGCTGATAGTGTGGGGAGTATGAGCGGAATAGTAGAGGATGGCGGGCGGAGTCACGTGCATCATGTACACCATGCCCCCTGGGGAGTGAAGTTCGTGTAGTGGGGTGGAGTATCATCGCAACAGTAAATATGGGTGGGTGGAGTCACAGGCTTCATGTACGGCACACCTCCTGGGGAGTCAAGTTTGTGTGGTGGAGGAGAGGATGGTGGGAGATTGGCAGTGGCGGCTGGCAGTGTACTGAGGCAGCGGAGGGTTTGAGGGGGTGGCGGTGAGTTCTGATCTCCTCCCAGTGGGCGGAGTATCAGCACAACAGTAGCAGAGGGTGGGCGGTGTCACGGCCATTATGTATGCTACACCTCCATTTGGTGACGTCAGGCGGCACCCCTGCTTCTCAGCCAGAGGTAAAATATGTAGTCTGTGAAAAGTGCCTTTAGTAAGGGCCCTGGTGTAATGTTTTGGCGCCTTGGTGTCATCCCAGTATGTCCCTGCTCTCCCTGCTCTGGGTCACTCTGTGAGTGTGTTTATGACCACGCCCAGATTCCGCCCAGCATAATACACACACTAACAGATTGACAGTTCTGGGCTATTATATAAGACATATGAATCACAATTTGAGCATTATATGCAAGTAGAGAGAGTCATCTTTGGTATATGGTACAATATATGAATTTGTATATTCAGAGCATTTCTGTAATGCAATGAGCCAATATAAGATACAAAATTATGAAATGAATAAAAACAATATAATAAAATAAAAGAGAAAAACTACAATGAGATTATCAGCGGAGAATAACAGCAAGTTAGCTCATGGTTATTGTGGACCATTTAGAGATGTCAAACGAAAACAAAACTTTATCTCGAAGTTCTGAATTAAGTGTGGATATATATGGATTTTATTTAGATTTGAAGGTGCGACAAGAATGTGATGGGTGCGTTAACCAAGATTTTCAATTAAAATATAGTTGTTGTACCATAATATTGTGGAGTTGGAGCATGGAGGGGACTGTCTTAACTGGCCAATGTTTCAAAATGAGTTTCTTGGCAATTGTAAACATCATCGTAAACATAGGAAATAATGGTTTCACAACGGAGGTATTTCACCATTCTGAATAATTAAGACATAAGTTTGATCAGTCATTACAGAAGTGCTTACAAAACTGATGTGTCTCAGACCATTGTGTCATTACAGCGTCACACATATTTTAGCTAATGTTAAAATTAGTAGACAGACATTTGAAAGGCATTATCCCACGCATAGATGCTTTGGCCAGTTTAATACAGTCATCTGCAAAGCTTTATACACACGGGGATTGACCTCTGTATACCTCAAATGACTATTAAGACCTAAGATTTTTTTTTTGTTTCACTAACTTGGATAATGGTGTTTCAACAGCAGTTAAAGCAAAGGCATCCATTCATTGCATCAGGTCAGAGGGCGCCCAGGGCAAGGATGGTGATGTCACAAGTCAGAGATCACTGTTAGAAGGGTCAAAAAAAGCATTACAAGAGGCATGTCATGCATATTTCAGTTAATGCCTCAATTTGTCACGCATTAAAGTCCACATCTGTACACCTCATGAACGACCAAGTGCAGTTAAAGTTGGAGGGTGGCTGTTTACACAACGCTATCTATTCACATCGTAAGCCGCTAGAGACATTAGACGCTGTCAGTTTTTTAATCAGATTACAAACACGTTTCAAAGTAACGCTGACATTTTATTATCAGACGTTTTAAGCTTTGTGATCAGTGTTTTTAGAAATAGAGCGTGCGGCGACTTAAAGGGGTACGGCCTTAGAAGAATACCCCACAGCCTAATCATTGAAAGGCGTAGGCGTCACTTGTATGATTTCAAGAACTTAGGGTCTAAATTGTGTCTGGCGGCTAGTATCTGCAAACTTCTGGATAAATGTGATTCCACTGACCATGTGATTCAAGATACAGTTGCATAAGTCTTTGCATCTTCCGCTTGATAAGGAACTCAGCTTTAGCGACGTTGTATTTTTTGAAAATCACTTAAAAGTGACAATTAAGATTTTATATTTTAACAATGGTGACTGGCATTATTTCGGAACAGACTGCTGATACAAAGACAATTCAGTGTTTGGGCTATATCACTACTATGGGGTCAAAGATATCAAAGCTTTTCTTGGCGCAAGATTTAATGGCTTCCAGTGCAACAGCTGTTTCCACCATAGACACAATCACGATTGTTTACTTTTGTAAGGCATGTCACAGGCAAGATTGTATCGATGATTGATCATCCATACTAAGGTGTTCGGTTGTAGGATCTTTTGTCGTTCAACAGCCTGTTTAGAGACGCATTAATGTTTAGCGCTGGATAACAAAATACCCCGTCTTCAACATGTTTATTGTGACAGGTGTTGTCTCCACTGCCAACCGATTCATAAGTGTCAGGGCCTCACAGTCATTAAGAGGCATGTTGATCCGTTTCAACTGACGACTCTGGCATCAGTTTGCATGGCTATGTACTGTTGTAAGTTTTTGCAGGAAAACACATTGGCACTTGTGCCTGGTGATAATTATCACAAGACCCAGAAGTGTTACTCAACACCAGCCATACAATGGTTAATGTATATTGAACACAAAGAAGGGGTTAGCATAAAAAACGCTTTACAACTGGGTGAAAAGAAAGTTGGCAAGCATAGTCCTGACGGTTATGCCAAGCTTTTGAATTCCAAGGTTGTTTTTATCACGGTTGCAGATTTTGCTAAAACGCAGATGATGTAAATAAATTGACGAAAACAACTTCTGGCCAATTACAGCACAATATGCAGGTGAGAATGCATTTCCTAAAGCGGTGTGGTTTCCAGATTCGCACAATCTGGGAATGTCAGTGGAAGAATATGTTAGAGTTTGACACTGATCTACAGTCTTTTCTGAAGGTTAAAGAATTACCCGAACCATTGGATTCGCATGCGGCTCTTTATGGCGGCCATACTAATGCCACAAAATTTACCACAAAGCAGCCACAGATGTGTTAATTCACTATTTTGACTTTACCAACCTGTACCCATTTGTCAACAAAACAAAACTGTATCCTATTAAGTACCCGTGCATAAATTATAAGGATTTTGGCGATGTCTCAAAGTATTTTGGTTTTGTCAAAGTGAAAGTGCATACGCCTCGTGACCTTTTCTTTCCGGTTCTACTGGTTAAAATGTGCGGCAAGCAAATGTTTCCATTGTGTAGCACATGCGCAGTCTGTTCAGGCGGCGCCTTGCGCTCATGATGATGAAAAGTGATCACTCACAGGCACTTGGTGTAAGGTGGAGTTAAATTTGGCTATAGAAAAGGGTTACAAAATTTGTAAAATACTGTATACGAGGTGTGGCATTTTGATGAACGAACTGGTGATATGTTTTCAGGATACATTAAAATGCACCTCAGGGGTAAACAAGAGGCTTCTGGTTATCCCAATTGGTTTACAGACTCTGTGAAACGACAAGAGAATATAGACGAATATACAAAAATTAAGGGGTGTCTTTATGTTCCGATCACATAGAAATTAATCTCACCAAAAGGCAAATTTAAAAATTGTTTTTAAATTCGTTATGGGGTAAGTTTGGCCAACATAGCATTCTGACCAATACATCTCTAGTCACGGATCCTGACAAAGTTTTTGCATTTGCGTTTCTGCCCCACTACAAATTGTCTGCTTTAGATTTCATAGACAACAGCATGGTTATGGAGAACTGGAAGTACGCCAAAGACCATTACGCCAGAGCGGTAAATACAAATATATTTATCACGGCTTTTACTACGGCCCACGCATTCATTGAATTGTACAACCTGTTGGACAAATTACAAGTTTGTTGCCTGTATCACGACACAGACTCTGTGATTTTTGTCAGCAGGCCCGGGGATTGGAATCCTCTCTTGGGCGATTGTCTAGGCAAATTAACTAGCAAACTACCTTCGGGAACCCATATAACGGAGTTTGTCTCAGCCGGACCCAAGTCATATGGCTATTGACTAAACAACAGGAAGACATGCATAAAAGTAAAAGGGATAACACTTAATATCGATAATGGTCAGTGTATTAACTTTGATAGCCTGAAAGACCTGTTATTAGATTACCCTTTAAACCCCAAATGCGAGGACCAAAAATAAATTGTGATCCGTATACCTGGTATAGTGTGTGTGAAAAAGTACTGGCAGATTGAGACTCGCTCGCTGCAGAAAACTCAAAAGTGCTTTTACACTAAACGTGCGTTTACAAACAACTTCACATCTCTGCCGTTTGGTTATTAAGATGGACACCGGATTTCAGCTCCCCTTCTCCTGTATTTTAGTGGGCCCATCTAATTCGGGGAAAAGTTATTTTGTGAAAAACCTGAAGCAGCATGCCTCAATGCATATGACGCATGTACCTGATAATATTGTTTGGTTTTACACCAGTTGGCAACCTATATATGACCAACTTCTGTGTGATTTTCCCGGTATGCGTTTTATAGAAGGTTTACCTGAGTCTTTTAGCGATGACCAGCTTTTTCCACCTGATAAGATTAATTAAGCTGTGGTTGATGATCTGATGGAGGTGGCTAGAAATAATTCTGAGGTTGAGAAAGCTTTCACAAAGTATGTACACCATCGTAATCTCAGCATCATGTACCTTGTGCAAAACATATTTTGTCAAGGTAAAAAGAGCAGAACTATACATTTAAACACAACATATATGGTCCTGTTCAAGAACCCCAGGGATAAAATGCAGGTGGGCATTCTGGCTAGGCAAATGTACCCGTCGAGACATTGTTTTTTCATCGAAGCATTTGAATCTGCGCCGGAACCCCCTTATCGCTATTTACTCATTGATTTAAGAAACAGTGCTCTTGATCTTGATCTTACGAAGCATTTTTCTCCCACCTGACACACTGGTTGCTTATGTCGTTAAGAAGTGCGGTTCTAAATAGCTATAACCGTACAACCTTTAGTCATTCATCATTGTTCTAACAACGTGAACATGTCAGCCCGCATACGACGCAATTGGTTGCTTGTAAAAATGCTGATAAAAGCAAAGCCGTCCCAAAGAAACGCTATCTTATCCAATGCTTCAAACGATTTGGTGACTGCTAACTGTGACATTGCGCTCAATACGCTAAAAGGTAAAATACCCTTGTCACAACACCAATTGAACTTTCTTAAAAGAAGTAGGCCCTTATAAAATCACTTTGTAATAAGAAATGCGCCATTGGCAAAAAGAAACGTCTGGTGAAGCAGTCGATCGGCTTTATTGGATCGCTGCTTGGTTTTGCTATTCCGTTAATAACAGGGCTGCTATCTAATCGTTGATGGAATTTGCTGAGAAAATGTATCTGGTGCCTCAGCAGCAGATAGACCGTTTACACAACAAACCGAGTAACAACGATATACGTAAAACAGCCACGCAAGGTCTAGATGCAGAGACCATAAGCATACTACATAGTAATGCATTATCAGAATACGAAAAGGCAAAATGATACACGGCCGCTTTACAGAGATATCTGGTAGTGAGTAAACAGACTGATAGAGAAATGTCAACTGTAACCCTTTTATCACCCAGTGCAAATGCTGATGCTGAATCATTTAATGCCATGCAAACTGAATCAGCCGACACAGTTTATCAAGATGTTTTGAACGTTGTTAATGAGAGGTATAAAAAAACTGTGAAATACTAATGAGAAAGATGGCTCGTGCTAAACACATCACAAATTGCGATGATAAAGGCGTGTTTTTGTATAAAGGGAACATTGTACCCAGTTCCAACATGCTAGAGGCATCACACAAAATCACAGCGTATCGAGTCATAAGATGCCTAACGGTTGACCCTAGTTTCTGCGCGCTATGGCTGAATTGAATATACCATCCACAGTCGTTGGTAATACCTCAAATAGGCTGCAGCTTGATCGTTAAAAAGCAGTGGTCTTTGCTGACTCTGATGGTTCTTTAATCACCACCGCCCCAAAACAAACCTTTCAAAAAAGTTATATAAATGTTTTAAGTTCCCCGGGTCTAACAACGCAGCACGGATACTTGTTACTTAGGAAAAGATCTGTAAATTTATTTCAAGAATCACAGTGGCTGAACCTTTAACTTATAAATGATTTATGCTGTTTTATACATTAACTTTTATGTGAATATTTTGTATTATGATGTTTGCATTGCGTCAAGTCTTTCTCATGTACTATATTAAATGTATTACAACACAAATGCTCTGTAAATATAATTTATGTATTAGGGTTAAAAACAATGTTGTTTATTATAATCAATATACTGTAGTTATGGTTTGTTGTACATAAAATGTGTGAAGCACAATATTTGTTACAATGTTTATTCCACTGTAATTTGTTTTTCATGATCCAATTAAATATATTTCTGATTTAGAAATTCAGAGTTTTGGTCTTTGTTTCTAATCAACGTAGATGGAAGAATCACACAATCACATGTTATAAAGTTAAAAACATTGTTGTTTATTATAATCATCATTTTTATGAAGCATTGAACACAAAATGCTTTAAACACAACATTGGTTACAAGTTACACAAGCCTGCACATATTTAAATGTGTAATGAATCAAACAATGGCTTCGTGGTAGACGTCTTACAAAGTTTAAAACAAAACCATCATTACGTTTTGTATCACCAGTAAAATGGGTAAGGACATCCCGAATATTTGTAATTTTTACACATGTAAAATATAAAGTATATACAGTAAAATAGTGGCCGCAAACAGTGCTGTTAACATCTTGCAACTGACTATTTTGATCATAAATATTTTTTGAATTCACATTTAAAAACTGCATTATAGGCTTTGGGAACAGTATGCAATGTATCTGCAATGTGTTCATCTTGTTGCTGTGTAATGGTGATTTTTAAAATATACAAAAAATATTAAAGTTATTTATTTCATTTATAGATAATCATACAGCACATCATGTATTTGATTAATTCCGATGATATTGTCAAATAAAGCATAAATGATCACATTGACTGTCCGGTCTGACACATCAGCAAAGCAGAATTTGGGAAGTAGATTTCCCGTTCTGATTAGCGATAGGTGCTTGGCGCATTCCTGCTCAGGCGACAGATCAAAATCAAATAATGCGTAGCCGTTGAGGTACTCTTCATGGTTGATTAGTATACCTGAATCTGATTTCTGTTTATTTGTGATCTGTATGAGCGACATGTACTCTCGAACCGCATTGCCGTGTTCAAAGTCTGGTTGAAACGGCTTAGTCGGATGCGGCGTTCTATCCAGGTAAAGGGATGCAAAGTTTACGTATTTATGTTCAAAACGTAGAGGGTTCCTGTCATAGTCTCCTTAAAATGTTTTGTTACTTGGCCTAAAACGTCAAGATCAGCAAGAAGCTTCTTTCCGTTAGCCGTCCATCACCTGAACAATCCAACCAAAGCGAATGCAATCCCAATATCAACAGCCAAACAACGTGTCCCTACTTGGCGACCTGACCACCATAGTCGTAGCTAGAAATTAAATGCTTGTAATGTCTTTATGTAATATATGTAATGTCTCCCTCCCCCCTTTTCATCCCTGCTTGATGCTGCACTGTAATCCACAAAAAATTCCTAGTGTGCACAAGCACACATGGCCAATAAAGTTGATTCTATTCTATTCTATTCTAAAAAACAGATTTTCTAAACTAAACACTCAACTACCGACAGGCACACTATATATCTTAATGCCAACCCGGTCGATTGGCGTATTTAGCATCTCCGCTTAACAAAGCCTGAGCGTGGCCGATCCGGATGGCCGGTGAGACCTGGACTCTTTTCACAAACACTGTATTTTATCGGGGTCCGCTTCCATGGACATTAAACAGAAAGAGTCTTTGTTTCTGGTGATTTTTATCTTTAAGTCAACTGTGTTTAAGATCAACTTATAGTGATGAAAAAGATTGCAGTGTAGCAGCCCCAGTAGTTCCACCGTGTGACTTTGCGCCGTTGCTCTTGATCTTTTTATAAACCCCGTATTTGGGCCATCCAGGGTTCTGGTATTGTGTTCTCCAGCCACATCTTTGTAAAATAATCCCGTTGTGTGTTTTGTGGATAAAGCGTCTGAGCTATAATTAAAAATGGTTTTGATGTATGCTCTATAGGCGTAAAGATTATTGGATTGTGATATGAGCCTATCGCCCAAAGAAACAGCAACTTTGCTGAATAAAGTCGCTATGGGATAATTAATAAGGGCGACCCGTGCTCCTTGCGGTATTGCCGCGTTATCGGCCATATGATCTTACAGGTTACGTACAGCAACTTGTTGTTCAGATCGTAGTAGTGTTCGCCGCTGGCCGTTATGTTGAATTCTAGCGGATCAGTCTCGGATAACGCCACTAAAGATTGAACTTCCACGTATAGACTTTTCTCTACACTGGTTTGCGTTGGGGCACATCAAAAAGGTGAAGCTCAGATTTTGCGCATTCCATGGTTTCGTTGTCTATGAAAGACATTCTTAAAAAATATCGCCAACCCTTCTCTTCAGCTTCCTTTTTTATCTAAGTTGCGCTTGCTCCACTTTTTGTTTAAAAGGGGCATGTACCATGGCAGAAGTTGTGTTGAACACTTCCATTTTATTTTAACCACCCCTTTCCTAGTATAAACTAACCCAGATCCATCTTGCTGCGCTTGATTCGCTTTGTGTAATTGGTTAACAACGGCAGTTGTGGCTTGGCCTATGATGTCTTTCGCTTTATTCAATGCAGCATTTTTCACGTGAGGTTTTGCCAACTCCAGCCCTCTACGAAAAAGAGGCATTGCTTTTCTGAACAGGCTTCGAAAAATGCTGCCTAACCCGCAGCCATACATCTATGCGCTGCCGTGAAACCCGGGTAAACCGCTACCGGCTTGAGTTTTATTGTATTGTGCATAGAGCGCCGGATCACCATATTTTTTTACCGCGACAGTACTATTTAGTAAAATACAGCTTTGCGGCATCTGAAGTGCAGTTTCACTTTCGCTTTCCCAAACTTAAATCTGTTACAAAAAGAAATGTGTGCCAGCGTTGGCTGTCAAGGATACTAACAAACATGGTTCTCGAAGTATAAAAAACTATTTATTAATACTAGATAAAAATAAATAGGTGAATCATTTTAGACATAAAATTCATTGTGCACAATCATCAAATAATATCTCAGATAATTAGCGTGTAGGTTTGTTTTAGCTTTTTTCTATAAACAGAGTTGATGAGAAGATGCTGTATATATTACCATCCCATTGTTTCCTGGTGTATTGATGTCCAGGATCCGTGATGATAATGTCCTATGTTGTCCTATAATTGCAAGGACTCAGGATTCCCAGAAAGACTGTCCTCCTTTGATAGCTGGAAAGAATTAGGGATCAAGCAATATCCCATATGATTTGTATCCAGATGGAATTGATGGTTGTCTGTGGGATGATGGACACGTCGCTGGCAGGTGGGTGGGTAAAGATAGCAGGGTTTAAAGGTGCTCAACGTGTTTTCCTGGAATATACACCTCCGGCTTCATCAGGAGCAAGTGTTCATATTGTGAGCTCAGAGCTCAGTTATATACCTGAGTTGTAATTGTCTAGGTGATTCACCTGTGTGCTAATTACATCCTAAAATTGGCTAAGTATAAGAGAACCGTGTTCAAAATAATATATACAAGAGTTTAAGTTGTATAGGAAGCAGTATGCTCAAATATAATACATTTTGGTATATGCAAATGTCAATTTGGAGAATTGGAAATAATATACCCCGTTTGTTGGGGTCACATGACCCGGAAGTAAATGAGACCAAATATAAACAAAGGTGGTGAAGTACATATATAAATACCATATGGATGAGAGGTACCTTGCTGAGAGTCAGGGCACTTGGTGGGTGCTGTCGCTAGTCGCTGATTGCCGGTATCAGCGCTGCCAGCAGCGGCACACATCCAAGGCCCTAGGTCGCATCTGACGCGTTGCCGGGCAACGATACCCGGTCACATGATGATCACGTGATCCGGGTCGTGTCCGGCAGCTGAGTAGACGTCCCCCACATGACCAACCCACCGGAGAGTTAGCCATGACACGCCTGCGTCACACTTGGGACGTGATGGCAGTCTCCGTAGGAGGCTGGGCACTCGTCGGGGCAGCGTCTACTGCATTGTTATGGCAACACCCAACAGCCCGATCTCCCTATTGGGAAGTCAGATCAAGGTCCTATTACAGCTTAAAAATCTTTTTATTTCATATAGTACCAGGGCCTGACAACCCTGTGCCAGCAGCTGTTGATAGCGCACCACACATTTTCTTTTTTATCTTAAATCAAATGTTCTCATTCTGGTCGTTCTTTATCTCTATGGCTATAGTGTCAAAATGCGTTTTGCACAACGGCACGTAATCAGGTTTCTCATAGCGTATAGTGACCATCTCATTGTTGCGTCCCTTTATTTCAACTGTCCGCAGATATTATCTGTGTACACGAACAACGTATATTGGCCGCCGTTGTTGTCTGCACATGGTTTTAAAGAATAAGTTTTAGGTTGTAAACCATGTATTCTTGTCAGTTTAGGGCTGGCTATGATATGGTACATAGACTTATTGTCGAAGAATACGGATCGGTCAAGCGGTTCGTACCATAATTTTAACCCACCATCCAGTTAATGTCGGCTAATTTCAACATTGAATGCATCGATTATCACTTCCATAGTGTCATAAACCTCCGGTTTAATGCATACCCTCGTGGCTGACCCGCTCGAGACATCCCACCTTGTTATTTTCAGCACGCAATCGTGTACATCGATTGTATTCCAGGTGTGGGGGTATTGTATTTCTGTAAGAGCAACTTCCCATTCGCTGTTTAAGTCTATTGACTTCACTAGTTTTGTCGTATACGCTGAAATCTTGTTTTGTGGAAATGTATCAGGTTAGGCGTTACTCGGAAACGTTATGTAGAACAGTTTTTCATCCATCTTTCCCTTTGTTTATATATCCTCTAGCGCTGATGCTGCGACCCAACTGTTACATTTTGCGGGGTATCCGCGCCACTTAACTAGTGCGTATTTCCGGCCTCTGACCGTGTTATATATTTTTTTAATAATACATTTTGTTAAGTCCTGCAGAGGTACAAAACACTTAGAATAACAGTGACATGATAATCGGAAGGCCGGCACAATTCAAATCAGTATACAATGTAAATATCAGCAGGACTTTCATTTATAAAATGGAGAAGGGAAAGAGGAGTTAAACTTACAAGGGGAGTGGGATCCCACAGAGTGTGGGGGGGAATAAACTAAAAAAAAAACAATGCCTCAGTGCTGATCATGGTAAAATGAATAAATTACATATAAGAAACAAAATAAACTCTTGTTGAAGCATCACTCCTCAGTAGTACAGTACATAGAGGGGAGGATAGGACCCAGAGGTCTACTAGTTCACTATAAAGGAAAGGTTGGCCCCGGTTTTCCCTGTATTCACCTTACTTGAACCATTTAATATTAATTGACGAAGCAGAATGTGAATATTTGCTATTGGCCGTCTCGAACAAGAACTATTTATGGACCTTATTGGCAATGTGGCTAATTGAGGGGATCATAGGAAATTCCCAGCATTGGCCTATGGCAGCCTTGGTAGAGATCAGGATATGGCCCAGAACATATAACCCCCCCCCACACACACACACACCGTCAATTGTGTGTTGTGGTGCAGTAATGCCACTACAGGATCCAGTGGAATATGGGTACTCAGAACCTCCCCTATAAGAAGGAATACTTCAGACCAATGCAGGCATAGCAAAGGGCACTCCCAAAAGATATGGTAAATACTGCCAATGCCCCCACAGTTCCTCCAGCAAAGCTTTGAAACTGAAGGCCAGATAGTATGCAGCCGCTGAGGAGTGAAATACGCCCTCTGAAACAGTTTATAACATATTTCTGAATGTTGTATACATTTGGACATTTTGAAACAGGAAGAGGAGATGGTATCCCATTCCTCCTCTGATAATTTGATAGAGAGGTCTATTTCCCATTTAGCGTGAGCAGGCAATTTCTCTTTTTTAGATTTTTCTATTTGATAGGAATACTATTTTGAGATTCCTACTTTATGTATCGGGGAAGACAGTCTAGAATAGAGAACTCTAGGGAAGGAGGGTAGCGCAGATGGGGAACTAAGAGAAGAAGATAACCAGTGGCGGATCTGGAGAAATTTATAAAAATCTTGCTTAGGGATATTATGTTGTTCCTGGAGAGATGAGAATTGCACCATGATGCATTTTGGGAACATGAACAGAGGAGGTTGTGGATTCTGCACTAGCCAGCTTGAAGAAGCACCTAATGCGAAACACGTGTCCTAGACCCGTGATAGGCAGATGAATAGGATGTAAATTGTGTGTTTATTGTTATATCATACTCACTGTTTATTAGACCTAAACATCACTGCTTAGACCCAGCGCTTGGGGGGGGGGGGCAAAAAAGCAACTTCTGCTCACGCAGTCTACCCTTACAGGGTAACCTGCAGGGAAGGCACTGCATGTCAGCGATAATCAAAACATAGCACACCGCCAAATCTAAGGCAATAAATATTTGAGCCACCACCCAATACAAGTACGGTTAAAAAAGGTGGAAGCAAGTGTGCCCACAGCGAAAAATACTAGACGCTATATTATATATATATGTTTTGAAACAGCTGCATAAAAATCTACTGGCAAATTCGACCAGTAGAACGTTGCTAAATACATATATAAAAAACCACCAGCAGAGGTCAGCAGCAACTAGTGGAAGTGAAATAACAATGTATCATTAAATACATACAATATTACTTATCTGAAACCCTGGGCAAAAAGCCAAACAGGAACAAGATAGTAGCCAAAAGTATCCACTCATAGCTATAGAAACTAGATGAACCAATTTTCTGTCTATTAAAAGAGTACTTACGTCACTGCCCACCCAATACCAAAAGGAGGAATTGTGTTATAAGCGGTTATACTCACATACAGTAACACGCCCCAAAACAAATTGTGGGGAATACAGCTCATATCCTCTAACAGCAACGTGTGACATAGAGCCAAAAAGTAGGCCAAATCACACACCTCACCAATTAAAAACCCGAGGAGAATATAATATACACCTATTAAAATTAAGTGTGACAAAGAGCCAAATTTAAGGCCATATCACACATCCAATTCACCACCAAATGCTGATAAACAGCCAAATATGCATATGTGTTAGGCATGTCTGTATTCCTGTATATCACCACTAGGGGCATCAGGCACCTGTGGACTTGTATCTCTGTCTCCAGACTCTGGGTAATCAGGTGCCTGATGATTGGAGACAATCAGCTTAATTGGACACCTGTGAGCGGCCTATTTATCCCTCCTGAGACCAGCACTCAGAGCTGGTCATTGTTTGTTCATCCCTGTTGTGGAAAGGAGTGTTTCCAGCATAGCCTCTATACCTTAGCCTTGGTCCGAAGTCCTGCCTGAGATTCCTGCACCTCTGCCACCCTGCCTGAGATTCCTGCACCTCTGCCACCCTGCCTGAGATTCCTGCACGTCTGCCACCCTGCCTGAGATTCCTGCACGTCTGCCACTCTGCCAAAGATTCCTGCACGTCTGCCACTCTGCCAAAGTTCCTGCTATAGATTCCAGTATCACTGCACATTCCTGCCACCCTGCTTTGGTCCTGCCACTCTTTGTTCCTGCCACTCTGCCACGTTCCTGCCAAAAGATCCGGTACCCCTGTCAATGTCCTGTACTTTCATTACTGCACAAGTTTTGCATCACAGCCTGTTACCTGCATTTTTTCCTGTTTATTCTTTAATAAAAATCCTGCATTTCCTACCATCCGTTTGTTCTGTGGAAGTCTGCTTGGAGCTCCAGGGGTTAATCGTAACAGAATGACCAGCCAAAACAGTCAAGAGAATGCTGAACAAAAGTTCTGTTTGGATTCTCTAATTAAATCCTTGATTGCAGAGCTCCCTGGTGTTTTCAAGTTCGCTAATGATCCCTGTGGCAAAGCTGCGCTTAACCCTATGCATGCCGATATCATTTTACTCCGTGTGCAATTAGTTCAACTTGGTACCTTTTTGTCTGACTTTCTGAAGAAAATGTCTGCATTGCTACAAGTTCATTCTGCTTCTGGTATTCCTGGACATGTGACAGCAAAACCATCCTCCATACCGCAAGAGGGGCCTACCAGTTATTCCTGTCCTCAAGATACTCTTTTACCATCGGTCGCTGTGGCTCCAAATATAGTCCATACAGTAACTGGTGGTCCTCGTGCTCCGCTATCTGCAACAGAGCGTGACTTTCGCAGGAATAACTTTTTGTGCTTGTATTGTGCCAGCCCTGAGCACTTCTTGAACTCCTGTCCCAATCGCAGGCCTAAAATTGGGGAACTTCTGGCCAAGTCCCAGCCAGAGTCTCTACCCAGAGCTGCCCAGCCAGAGTCTCTACCCAGAGCTGCCCAGCCAGAGTCTCTACCCAGAGCTGCCCAGCCAGAGTCTCTACCCAGAGCTGCCCAGCCAGAGTCTCTACCCAGAGCTGCCCAGCCAGAGTCTCTACCCAGAGCTGCCCAGCCAGAGTCTCTACCCAGAGCTGCCCAGCCAGAGTCTCTACCCAGAGCTGCCCAGCCAGAGTCTCTACCCAGAGCTGCCCAGCCAGAGTCTCTACCCAGAGCTGCCCAGCCAGAGTCTCTACCCAGAGCTGCCCAGCCAGAGTCTCTACAGTCTGAGGAATTTCTTGGGGGGAGGCCAACATCCGATGTCCCGGTCTCCGCCAGAGGGTCCGATGTCCCGGTCTCCGCCAGAGGGTCCGATGTCCCGGTCTCCGCCAGAGGGTCCGATGTCCCGGTCTCCGCCAGAGGGTCCGATGTCCCGGTCTCCGCCAGAGGGTCCGATGTCCCGGTCTCCGCCAGAGGGTCCGATGTCCCGGTCTCCGCCAGAGGGTCCGATGTCCCGGTCTCCGCCAGAGGGTCCGATGTCCCGGTCTCCGCCAGAGGGTCCGATGTCCCGGTCTCCGCCAGAGGGTCCGATGTCCCGGTCTCCGCCAAGGAGCCCGATGATCCGGTCTCCGCCAAGGAGCCCGATGATCCGGTCCCCGCCAAGGAGCCCGATGATCCGGTCCCTGCCAAGGAGCCCGATGATCCGGTCCCCGCCAAGGAGCCCGATGATCCGGTCCCCGCCAAGGAGCCCGATGATCCGGTCTCCGCCAAGCAGCCCGATGTTCTAGCCCCAGGAGGGGGTTCCGTCTGTCTAGCCCCAGGAGGGGGTTCCGTCTGTCTAGCCCCAGGAGGGGGTTCCGTCTGTCTAGCCCAAGGAGGGGGTTCCGTCTGTCTAGCCCCAGGAGGGGGTTCCGTCTGTCTAGCCCCAGGAGGGGTTTCCGTCTCTCTAGACCCAGGAGGGGGTCCTATCCAGCCCCAGGAGGAGGTTGCTATTGCCCTGGCCTCCGGGCCTGAGGTTGCTATTGCCCTGGCCTCCGGGCCTGAGGTTGCTATTGCCCTGGCCTCCGGGCCTGAGGACGCTATTGCCCTGGCCTCCGGGCCTGAGGACGCTATTGCCCTGGCCTCCGGGCCTGAGGACGCTATTGCCCTGGCCTCCGGGCCTGAGGACGCTATTGCCCTGGCCTCCGGGCCTGAGGACGCTATTGCCCTGGCCTCCGGGCCTGAGGACGCTATTGCCCTGGCCTCCGGGCCTGAGGACGCTATTGCCCTGGCCTCCGGGCCTGAGGACGCTATTGCCCTGGCCTCCGGGCCTGAGGACGCTATTGCCCTGGCCTCCGGGCCTGAGGACGCTATTGCCCTGGCCTCCGGGTCTGAGGACGCTATTGCCCTGGCCTCCGGGCCTGAGGACGCTGTTGCCTCCGTGGCCTCCGGGCCTGAGTCTGTTGCCTCCGGGCCTGAGTCTGTTGCCTCCGTGGCCTCCGGGCCTGAGTCTGTTGCCTCCGGGCCTGAGTCTGTTGTCTCCGTGGCCTCCGGGCCTGAGTCTGTTGCCTCTGGGCCTGAGTCTGTTGCCTCTGGGCCTGAGTCTGTTGCCTCTGGGCCTGAGTCTGTTGCCTCTGGGCCTGAGTCTGTTGCCTCCGGGCCTGAGTCTGTTGCCTCCGTGGCCTCCGGGCCTGAGTCTGTTGCCTCCGTGGCCTCCGGGCCTGAGTCTGTGGCCTCCGTGGCCTCCGGGCCTGAGTCTGTGGCCTCCGTGGCCTCCGGGCCTGAGTCTGTTGCCTCCGTGGCCTCCGGGCCTGAGTCTGTTGCCTCCGTGGCCTCCGGGCCTGAGTCTGTGGCCTCCGGGCCTGAGTCTGTTGCCTCCGCGGCCTCCGGGCCTGAGTCTGTTGCCTCCGTGGCCTCCGGGCCTGAGTCTGTTGCCTCCGCGGCCTCCGGGCCTGAGTCTGTTGCCTCCGCGGCCTCCGGGCCTGAGTCTGTTGCCTCCGCGGCCTCCGGGCCTGAGTCTGTTGCCTCCGCGGCCTCCGGGCCTGAGTCCGTTAATGCCCATGTCATTGGGCATAAATTGAGGGCCGCCGTGTCGGCCGTCAGTTGCAGTGTTTTTCCTTTCAGAGCAGTTCCACCCGATGTGCCAGAGGTCCGTGAGGGTCCTACCGATGTGCCAGAGGTCTGTGAGGGTCCACCCGATGTGCCAGAGGCCCCTGAGGGTCCACCCGATGTGCCAGAGGCCCCTGAGGGTCCACCCGATGTGCCAGAGGCCCCTGAGGGTCCACCCGATGTGCCAGAGGTCCGTGAGGGTCCACCTGATGTGCCAGTGGTCCGGAGGGTTCTGCATGATGTCCGGGAGGTCCCGCCTGATGTGCCAGAGGTCCGGGAGGTTCCACCAGATGTCTCTGAGGTTCCGCCTGCCATGCCAGAATTCTGGGTTCCAGAGATGCCAGTCAGGACCCAGGTGCCTTTGGTGTCAAAAGAGGATTTCGGGGAAGTCCAGCCCATCTATTTTGATGGAGATATCGCCATGCTCAATACTTTCTTCTGCCAGCCTTGGGAAGGGACAACTATGGAGGAACTGATTGCCAACATGTTGATAAGGTTTAGAGGGGAGGCATTGACATGGGCTCATTTTTTGGTGAAGTCTAAGGGCCCAGCATTGTACAACTTGGCTGCTTTCTCTGAGGCGATTTTAAAAAGGTTTGGTCCACCCGAGATGTGGGATCTTCTGAAGGACTCTCTCCAGGATGCTGATCTCGTTATGGCTCCTTCATCTGGTTCCAAGAAAAACAAGAAGAAGAAGAAGAACAGGAGAAGATGACACTCTAGGCGTCTGGAATCCGCCTTCTTCAGGGGGGCATAATGTTAGGCATGTCTGTATTCCTGTATATCACCACTAGGGGCATCTGGCACCTGTGGACTTGTATCTCTGTCTCCAGACTCTGGGGAATCAGGTGCCTGATGATTGGAGACAATCAGCTCAATTGGACACCTGTGAGCGGCCTATTTATCCCTCCTGAGACCAGCACTCAGAGCTGGTCATTGTTTGTTCATCCCTGTTGTGGAAAGGAGTGTTTCCAGCATAGCCTCTATACCTTAGCCTTGGTCCGAAGTCCTGCCTGAGATTCCTGCACCTCTGCCACCCTGCCTGAGATTCCTGCACCTCTGCCACCCTGCCTGAGATTCCTGCACGTCTGCCACCCTGCCTGAGATTCCTGCACGTCTGCCACTCTGCCAAAGATTCCTGCACGTCTGCCACTCTGCCAAAGTTCCTGCTATAGATTCCAGTATCACTGCACATTCCTGCCACCCTGCTTTGGTCCTGCCACTCTTTGTTCCTGCCACTCTGCCACGTTCCTGCCAAAAGATCCGGTACCCCTGTCAATGTCCTGTACTTTCATTACTGCACAAGTTTTGCATCACAGCCTGTTACCTGCATTTTTTCCTGTTTATTCTTTAATAAAAATCCTGCATTTCCTACCATCCGTTTGTTCTGTGGAAGTCTGCTTGGAGCTCCAGGGGTTAATCGTAACAATATGTGACAGAATTTGAAAAATATACTAATAACATCATATGCAGTATCAAATCACAAATCCCCAGGTATAAGACCACTAATAGTAACCTGTGTGGAATAAACCAATTACCTAGAAAATAATTAAGTGTGACATAGAGCTGAACTTGCGGCCAAATCACACAGTCTATCGGAAATCAAAATAATTTGTGGGGTACATACCATATATTTATAAAACAGCAGAGTGTGATATAGAGCCGAAATTCTGGCCAAAACACACATTTGACCAATTGCTATATGCTGATAGACAGCTAAATGAATACAACTGACAGAAGCTGCACTTATGTTCATGAAACTGTATGAATAAAACCGCAAAACCACCAAAAAAAGCATATATCAGAAATAACGGTCAGTAAAGACCAGTGAAAATCTATACAGACGAAAATCTATACAGACTACCACCACGATCTCTAAAAAAATCCACATACCTCCTAATTTAACCTAGGGCAAACATAAAAGTGGCTCAATCTATATAAACAGTGTGACACACAAACCACAAGACACACGTCACAAGGGAATATTACCTGATTATTATAAATCAACATCATCCTATTAGAATCTGCCTACACGTTTTAAAACTCTTTCCAACACAAATCTTTATCTTTCTTCACCTTGTGTATGTATGTATGTATGTTGGGATATTTTAACCTCTTATTTTCGCAAATTTGTGGGTAATTCCTTGTCAAACACCATTTAAATAAAGACAACAGGAGTCCCCACAGATTTACATAAAAAGAAAATGTATTGAAACAAAAGTATTTATCCTTGTTGATCAGGAGTGCATCCACAAACAACTGTCTTTTTTCCTCCCCCCCCCCCCCCCTTTTTTGATTGCCTTTTGGGAACAACTGGTTCAGGGATATAAGGCCAGCAGCCGCTGAGGAGTCTAACCATAGATTAGGGATGAGTCTAGCGGCGGATGTCAGTGGTAATTCGGGGCCTGGTAAAGAAACAGCATTATCGTCTAGAACCGTTCTATGCCAGGCCGAAATCGTGGCTCTAATAGCTGTACCCAGGCCAGACCAAACTGGGGATACCTGGGGGGAAGCCAGAAGAGGTCAGTGAGATGGAAATTGGGCAGGAAAGAATTTTCTATTAGCACCCAAGGTTTGGGGGAGTGAGGATCGAACCAGTCTCTGGCCTGGCTGAGTAAGCAAGCTATTTGGTTTCTATCAATATCTGGGTAAGCCACGCCACCATAGTGTTTGGAAAGCATAAGAGTCTTCCTAGATATGCGGGGTCTAGTTCCTTTCCAAATATATTTGGAGAACAAATTGTTAAATTTAGAGATAAGACGTTTAGGAGGGATCCTAGGTATAGCTCTAAAGATGTACATATGTTTGGGTAACAGTATCATCTTAGAGGCCGCAATCCGGCCTAGCCAGGAGATCTCATGTAGGGACCACTCCGTAATAAGCTTTTCAAAGGAGGCAATCAGTGGTTTAAAATTGCAATCAAATATATTACTGTCCCTGGTCACCTGCACCCCCAAAAATTTAATTGACTGGTTTTGCCAGGCATATCGGTATCTGTCTTTCAGAAGTGCGACCACCTCCAGGGGGATGTTTCAGGGGAGAGCTTCTGTTCTGGATGTGTTTAATTTATAGAAGTAGATGTTAGAATATTCCTCTAGTACCGTATGTAGTGCAGAGAGTGACTCTCGGGATTCAGTAGGCATAAGAGTATGTCGTCTGTAAAAAGACAGACTTTGTGAGGTATCCCACCAAGGAAGGGCCCACAAATTCTGCCATTTGATCTAATCCTTTCCACCAATGGTTCAATGGCCAACGCAAATATGAGCGGGGAGAGGGGGCAACCTTGTCTAGTACCATTGGAAATATCGAAGCTAGAAGAGAGACATCAATTCACAAACACCCTCACGGATGGACAGGAGTATAAAGCAAAAATAGAATCCAAAAATGTACCCCCGATCGAAAATTCAATAATACTGACTTAAGGTAGCTCCAGTGCAGTCTGTCAAATGCCTTTTCGGCATCTAAAGAGAGCAACAATAACGGTTCCCGGTGGGCATCGCAGCCCTCTAAAATATTGAAAACCCTACGAGTATTATCTGTGGCCTGCCTGGGACAAAGCCCACCTGATCAGCCGTAACAAGTAATGGGATCAAAGGGGATGAACGGTTGGCTATCAACTTTGCATATAGTTTAAGGTTTGTGTTCTGAACTGATGTAGGAGGTTTGCCTGGATTAGGGATCACCACAATCCGAGCTTCAAGCATTTTTATCGGGAAACAGTTGGACTATGAGGCTTCGTTAAAAACCTTCAATAGGATAGGGGCCAATTCAGTCTTATAGCATCTATAGAAATTAGAGGGGTAGCCATCAGGGCCAGGAACTTTATCACACGGTAGGGCATCAATGGCCACTTCTATTTCAGAGATTGACAAAGACACGCAGGTCCCAGAGTCTAATTTCGGAAGAGTGATATTGCTCAGAAAGGCGCCTATGTCAGCTGGAGCAGGTTGAGGGGTATTGGCATCAGAACTAAGGTTATAAAGCTGGGAGTAGTAGTCCGCGAAGGTGTTTGCGATATGGAAAGTGTCAATAACCCTTGCTCCACTTGAGTTATATAATAGGTTTATTCTTGCCCTAGCTCTGTGTCCTCTTAGTTTTCTGGCTAGAAGTTGTCCTGCTTTATTTCCGAAGGCATAGAAGCACTGGTTTAGCTTGGCTATGTTTCGTTGCTCTTCCTGAAAGGAAAACGTGTTAACCCTCTACCTTGCTAGTAAAAGAAGTCTAATCAGAGACTTGTTAAGAGAATTTGCTTTATGGGCAGCCTCTAGTCTGGACATCTCCTGTTCCGCTAAGAGGAACTCACATTTGTGAGCTTTTTTAGTCTAGCTGTGGCCTGAATAGCAGAGCCGCAGACAACCGCCTTAAGGCAGCACCAATGATTAAACACATTGGTGTCTTCAGGTTGGTTAGAGGAGAGATATAGGGAGAGGGAATCATGGATTGATTGACGGGTTTCAAGGTGATCCAAAGCATATTTGCCCAGCCTCCAGGGGCCCAAAGCAACTCTCCGGGATCCTAAATCCCATGATGGCAATAGAGGGGATTGGTCGGACCAGGTCATAGGTAGAATAGTGACCTTGAGGTGTGAGGATAATGTACATTTGTCAGTTAACGCTGGGTCAATCCTAGAGTACAACTGATGGGGGTCGGAGAATAATGTGTAGTCCCCTGCAGGATGTTTGGCTTGCCCGGCATCATGCAGGTCTTATTCACCAGGATCTGTCGAAAACCAGGGGAGTGGTCAGACACAGGAGGACTCCCATGCCTATAGGAATGTGATTTGTCAACTGTGGGATTGAGGACCATATTACAATCCCTGAGGACTAAAAATGCCCCCTTAGCATGCCTCTGCACCAGTGCACATAGTTTTTTGCAAAAAGACAACTGTCTAGTGTTAGGGGCATAACAGGATACCAGCATTACTTCAGTGTTTTCTAGGGTGCCAACTAATATAATGTATGTGTTGCGAGGTAACTGAGAAGGGACAATGGGCAGAAACCAAGATAGAGGTAGAGGTATGTCATTCGCACAAGACCAGTGATATGCGTGAGGACCCCCTTATTTCATAATGCTTGAGGTGATTTTCTGGGATGGGTGTGAGCTACCCTAGGACAGTGGATACTAGCACATCAAAAAACAGAGAAAGAATGTCCTATCTTATGGGTGCACCTTAAGATGTATAAAATAATAAACAGTTTGATAAAAGGCTGTGAAAATATGTAAAAACAGATACAAGACAAACGACAATGAAAGAAGAAAATTACATATAGTTAATATAAAGGTGGCAAGCAGAGCGCACTCTCCAATACACTTATTTAGTCTCAATTTATTGGTGTGTCCTCCAATATTGGATAGGAAAAGTGTGTGTGTTTTTCACATAGGGGGATATGAGATCCTCTCCTTTTGGAACAAATGTAACTCAGGTACTGGGTGTCAAGAATCTGCTCTTCACTATCTGGCAGATTGATACCAGAACAAGGTTCCCAAATATCTCCACCAAGATCCCTCAGTGGGGTATATATTGGGAGCGAGTTCTGGGCACCCTATGTTACTGGCCAGTAATCACCCACTGCGGGCCTGCCTGTGGGGATTACCTATAGCCTGAGGTGTCTCCGGCTCTCTATCTGCCGCTATCAGTGTTAATGTTACACTGAGCGGTACAGAGAATTGATGGTATAATAAATCAGAATAATGTCCCAAAAACAGTTATACTATCTCACGTCTCTATACCCTCTGCTGTTCTTGTATATCAGCAGTATTGGCTGGACATTGGTAGACTGCATAAAGCGGGATCAGGTTATACCATTACTAGCGGGTCTGAGAAAATATGGCCGCCCGTCAGCCAATAGTGTTTTGCCATTTCTTCTCAGACCCGCTAGTAATGGTTTAACCTGATGCAGTCTACCAATGTCCAGCCAATACAGTAAGTGTGATACTGCACTAAATCAGCGCTCCCTGATACTCTCAGAGTCCAGGCGCCAATATATGAGGAATATACACAAGCTATTGCAGCAAGTTTATTCAGCATTTAACAGAGACCTAAATATTCCTAAATAAGAAGCAGTACTGTGATAAAATTGAGCCTGTGTGAATTTGTGAACAACAGTGTGAATAATAATAACAACACACATCTAGGTCTCGGTCTCCCGTGTATGCTAAACCCAGCCAGGAGGATTGGAGATTCTCAGAGAGGCTTGTTTATACATGTACTTTCAGTCTCTTCTTGAAATAATACAAAGTAACATTTTGTACGAGTGGTAATATATCTCTCTCTGTAACAAATCGATACAAACACCCAGCAGTGAATGACTGCAGAAATTAAACCATACCCTGACGGGCATATTTTGTACAGAGGCAACGGGTTTATACTTGTGAAAAATACTACAATAATAAAATTTGACACACGCGGCACGCTCGCACGTGCAATTTTATTGATACCTTTCCCCCATCTGTATGTGTTATATGTGTTTTTATATTGCGCTTGTTTTATTATAAAACTAATTAAAAGTTAGATTTTAGGACTCTATTTCTTTCATTGGTGCACCACACCAAGACAAATCCTTTTCTTCTCTTTCTCTTTGGTATCAATCTGCCAGATAGTGAAGAGCAGATTCGTGACACCCAGTATCTGAGTTACATTTGTTCCAAAAGGAGAGGATCTCATATCCTCCTATGTGAAAACACACACTTTTCCTATCCAATATTGGAGGACACACCAATAAATTGAGACTACATAAGTGTATTTGAGAGTGTGCTCTGCTTGCCACCTTTATTTTAACTATATGTAATTTCCTACTTTCATTGTCGTTTGTCTTGTATCTATTTTTACATATTTTCGCAGCCTTTTATCAAAGTGTTTATTAAAAGTTAAATTTTATACATCTTTAGGTGCACCCATAAGATAGGACATTCTTTCTCTGTTTTCTGATGTGGCTGAAACCAAGATAGCCACCCCTGTCTTTTTTATAGGGACCATTAGCAGTGTAACACTGGGGGTATCTGTTATCAAAAAATTTAGGAGGGGCTTACTTTTTAAAGTGCGTTTCCTGGATGGTTACTTAATGAGCTTTAAGTTTATGGAAGGAGGCCAAAGCAACTTTACCTTTCTGGGGGGAATTCAACCCTTTCAGATTTAACAAGAGAATATTAACCATTATCGAAGGGTAATGAGAAATGTGTAACATAATGGAGCATGAATTGTAGTAAGGCGCCATAATGGAATGCCTCACCCAGAATGCAAGGGGGGAAGTGGCAATCCACCCCGCAGCCACTTAAAAAACAGAATACAGAATATATCCTGAACGAATTAAATTAGTCAGAAAAAAACCCAGGCCGACTAACGTATCATGTATCTGGGCCATGGGAGTATTAACAATATTGTTAACAAAACAGATTGAACATGAAGCAGTAAACATTTACTAGCTTAAAATTACTTCATATACAAGTTATACTGATTGGAAACCAGAACTATGATAGGTGAGCCCCACCACTGTTCACATGAATATAATAAACATCTAGCGATAAACACTATTATATAAGATAATCAAACAATACGTACAACTATATATTGAAATTATCGGAACAGTTATGTACATATAAACTTAGTAAACATAACATGTAACTCCCATGGAGGCCAGCAAAAAAAAAAACAGAATATTATAGATATTGGTTAAAAAAATGGGGAGGAAGTATGAGTCCCCATACAATTAGGTCCCTACTCCTCTGCCGACCAGTCCTGCTGGAGTCGACGGGCAGGAGAAGTGTCTGAGTGGGAACCAGTCAGATTCCACTTTGCTAACAGATTCATACCCTCATCTACTGAAGAGATGGAAATGGTAGACCCCTCACGCATAATTAACAGTCGAGTTGGGAGACCCCATCGGTAAAGGATATTTGCCTTCCGATGGGCAGTGGTGACCGGTTGAAGTGAGCGTCACTTGGCAAGTGTCACCTGTGACAGTTCTCGAAACAGTTGATGCAGTAAGTACCCAGGGCAGAGGCAGTCTCGGAGGTAGGCCTGGCAGCCATCAGTAGGGCTTTGTTGATGTGGAAGAAATGGACCCCCATAAGGACATCTCTGGGAACCCAGGAGCATTCCTGGCTTTTGGGAGCCTATGTATCCAAGCCAAAAGCAGATCCGAGGAAGAAGCAATAGGCAGGAGTTTTCTAAAAATGTCCAGGGCAAAGTCATGAAGGCTACTATAAGAGATATTATCAGGAACACCACAAAGTTTGAAGTTGTTTCTACATGATCAGTCCTCCAATTTGCCAATATATCCCGCAGTAGGGCTACCTCCCCCTCTAATGTTGCATGCGAGTCAGCCAAGTTGTTATGGGAGCCAACCACTTCTCCCATTTTAGATTCTAAGGCATCTGTGCGTTTGTCTAGGTTATCTATGGAACATTTAGGAAAAAATAGAAATATTGCCGGAGTTCAGCACAACCCTTTTCATTAGATGTTCAAACAATTGTTTTGACAAACTTCCGTTTGGACAAAAGAAGATTTATTGATACATGCATAAATAATAACAATAATGATAAAACATATACTTCCAATGGGGACTTCACAATTGGCACCATATAATTCACAATAGAGCATGGAGGTCTTGATCTCACCAAAATAAGTGGTTGCGGTGGGCTATGCCTCTGTATGAAAGTCTGCAGCACCACCGCAGATGGCTTGCCTGGATCAAGGTCCTTGCTGATAAAGTGCTGGTGCATCCTTGGTAAAGTGTCCTGTGCCTTCTGTAAAGTGCAAAGTGTCCTATTGCACTGATGAAGGAAAGTGTCTGTATAGCTGCAACGTGTTTCGGAGAAACAACAGTCTCCTTTTTCAAGCTGGATAATTACACTTTTATCCCAGAGTCCTCTGTTAAACCTGGTGCTGGATGTCAGCTGATTGGCGTCTGCCAATGGGTTCTCCGCGATTTTCGCGGGCCGGAAGTGTCGTGCGTTCCACGCGGCACTTCCGCTTGCGTTCCACCGGAAAATAATGCCGCCTCCGCTTTCTTATGATTTTTTCGCAACTTGGGTGACGAGTTTCTCTAATAGTAGGACAAAAAACTTAAACGACTTCTACTCCTAGTAGATAGTATTTCCATTTCATTCTTGTAGAATAGGATACGGGATTTCTCTATATTGCTGCACGTTGAATCTCCGTCCGCCATTTTGGTTCTGGGCAGAGATGAGGGCAGACATTCAATCCTTTTTCCATTCTCTGTGATCAAAAATGGGGAGGAGGTTCCTCCTCATATTACCTTCTATGCAGTACCTTGTATTCCTGCAGAGTCCATCCCTCATTACCGGGAGGACCTCCCCCCATTTGAAACTCCTTTCACTTAATTCTTTGTCACAGGTACACAAAATGAAAATAGGAAAAAGAATAAATTAGACATGATAAAAACATCTTTAAACACATACCATTTA
Source organism: Crinia signifera (assembly GCF_055691185.1). NCBI lineage: Eukaryota > Metazoa > Chordata > Amphibia > Anura > Myobatrachidae > Crinia > Crinia signifera. The sequence goes on along the minus strand of NC_139217.1, from coordinate 17,327,881 downwards.
AAAAGAATTCATTAAAAAGGATTTTTGTAAAAAAAAAAAATATAAAAAGATTTTATAAAAACAAGTTATTTATAAGAAGATATATTACTCTAAAAAACATTTCAATTCAAAATCTGCATTATGACCGTTAGGATGTAAACTATTTAATGTGAAAATCCATTTCATCTCATTTTTGGCAAGCCTGGTTTCGAGGTCTCTGGTTTTCCAATTTGTGCAAACTTGTTGGATTCCCAGAAACCTCTTAATTGCCCCCTCACATTTTTTATGGGTTTTTAAGAAATGATCTGAAAGGGGGTGGGTCGTACAGCCTTTTCGTATGTTGTAGATATGTTCGGCTGACCGCAGTTTTAAATTTCTGGATGTTTTTCCTATGTATATTTTGTTGCACTCACATATAAATATGTAAATATACAACATTTCTCGAGTGGCACGTAATAAACAGGTTGATTTTATATTTGGCCCCGTTTACCTCAAAGAAGGTTGCTTTGTTTTTGTACGGTTTTGTGTTGGTGGCCTTGCACATGAGGCAGGACCCACATCTATGGAATCCCTTATTCCTCTCACTGCCTCCTGTCTTCTCTTTCAAAGCACTTTTCACTAAAAGGTTTTTTAGTGATGGGGCTCGAATCCATACGAAAACCCATAGAATGGAAACCGACTCGAACTCATATATCCAAACCAACAGTGAACACCATGAAAGATGGTTAAATTGTATCCCTGTCGGACAATATATGCGTCTCAAGAGAAATTGCACTAAAAAGGAGATTTTAGAAGAACAGTACTCTGAGATGGATAAACGGTTCATGGAAAAAGGTTATATATATGAGGACCTAGAAAAATCAAAAGAAAAAGTTAATGAAATGAGTAGGGAAGACTTGCTGAAAGTAAAGAAAAAAGAAGATAAGAAAAATGATTCCAATTTCACCATGTGGGCATTTTTTTTCACAGTATGGGGCCCATCATAAGAAAGTAGAATCCATTATAAAGAAAAATTGGAGAATCCTTTTGGATGACCCAGTTTTGGGCAGAGCAATGCCAGAAAAGCCGAGATTCATCTACCTACGAGCCCCATCACTAAAAAACCTTTTAGTGAAAAGTGCTTTGAAAGAGAAGACAGGAGGCAGTGAGAGGAATAAGGGATTCCATAGATGTGGGTCCTGCCTCATGTGCAAGGCCACCAACACAAAACCGTACAAAAACAAAGCAACCTTCTTTGAGGTAAACGGGGCCAAATATAAAATCAACCTGTTTATTACGTGCCACTCGAGAAATGTTGTATATTTACATATTTAGGTACTTGTTTCCTAGCAGGGCGCCCAGATTTTGTACGTACGGCACCGTAGTGAAATCGGATCGCATCGCATCGTATGCCATTAATGTCTTCCAATGAGATGAGATCCAATTTTTTATCTTATCCTATCTTTTTAATGGGCTAAGTCAGAGAATGCATTAAAAAGATAGGATAAGATAAAAAAAATCGTATGGCATACCAGTGGCGGATTCAGGGGGGGGGGCACCCGGTCACGTGCCCCCCCTGTCATTAATTTTGTAGATGAGGACCAGAGCTTTCCAACGAGCCCAGCCCCGTGTCTCTAGCCCCCCGGGAACCGGAGATATCGCCTGGCAAAGCTGTAACATTTTTTCCCCATAGGATAATATGGGACCCGTCAATTCCGACCCCCACCCGGTTCCGACAGCTGCCAGTTCCCCCCCTGGCATCACAGGAGCTTGTGATTGATGTTATTCAATTCCAAATCGCTGGCCCTTCAATATGATACCAGGATGGTCCATATCGGTCAATCGGTTCCAGAGATATAGCATGTAAATCGATTTTTTTATTTTTGAAATGTATTTTCATGGCTGTTCATGTTCTTTGAGGGCAGATTACTCTGGAACCAAACGTTCCAGTTTTACTGGAGCAAAATCATTCAAAGCCCACTCAAAAGTTCTTCAATATGATAAATGGGTCAGTTAGTTCCGAAGATATAGCTGGTTAAATGAGATAACTGGTTAAAGGGGGGAGGGGTTGTTTTCTCTCCCCCTCACACCAGAAAATGCAGGAACTAGGCTGGTGTAAAAGGGGCCAACCTGGGAATGCATTTTCTGGTGTGAAATGGGTATTATTTTAAATAGCTGGGACCTGCAGTGCTCGGAATACAGCCAGGCTCTGCCACTGTCAGTGGTTATCACTTCTGCCTGGCGGCGGCTGTCCCCCATTTACCACGAGCATGTATTCCCCGTTGGCAATGAGCATGTAATCCCACATGGCAACGAGCATGGAACTTCTGGCAATGAGCATGGAACCCTTGGCAATGAGCATGTAGATAAGTAGCACTTACTGTAGCATAATTTTTAATAGGCATTATGGTGTTTGACATAATACATAATGCACATCATGCTGTGTAACTTAACGTGCAATGGACATTATGGTGTAAATGTTTAATGCGCGCCTTTGGTGGACAATGTCCCTGTTTATGAAGTTTATTGTGAATTTTGTCTTAATCTGTGTGGCATTATGTGAATACTGGCTCAATCCGTGTGGCATTATGTGAATTTTGGCTCAATCCGTGTGGCATTATGTGAATTTTGGCTCAATCTGTGTGGCATTATGTGAATTTTGGCTCAATCCATGTGGCATTATGTGAATTTTGGCTCAATCCATATGGTATCTTATGAATTTGGCTCAATCCGTGTGGCAGTATGTGAATTTTGGCTCAATCCATATGGCATCTTATGAATTTGGCTCAATCCGTGTGGCATTATGTGAATTTTGGCTCAATCCATTTGGCATTATGTGAATTTTGGCTCAATCCGTGTGTTATTATGTAAATTTTGGCTCAATCCTGGTGGCATTATGTGAATTTTGGCTCATTCCATTTGGCATCATGTGTAAGGGGCAGGTATAATGGGGTCTAGTATTTTGTTGCATAATGTGTAGAAGTTGTATATGGTGTTGTACACTACACTCAAGGACATGCCTCCTGTTGAGTGGCCACACCCCCTTTTCCAGAGCGCGCCTTCGGCGCGCGCACAACTACATCCTTCACTTTTGTTGCCATGGTGGACCTGCGTACTTTAAATGCCAGGGCCTATTTTTAATCCCATTCCCACCCTCTCTCTGCCACTCTCTTAGCATATACACTGGCACCACTAACACTGGCCCTCCCCCACCTAAACCCTCTTTTATCATGGTGCCCCCCCTGTCATTTTATCCTGGATCCGCCCCTGTGGCATACAATAAGATGGGATCCAATATTTTTTATCTTATCCTATCTTTTTAATGGTGAAAGCGCCTAAATACATGTGAAAGATAGGATGCCCCCCACTATCCATGCCACCCCGTAGCGTGGCGAGCACGCCACCCCGCCATCAACATGAACCTGAAGTGTGGCGAGCGCAGCGAGCCCGCGAGGGGCGGCGGTACGCTTCCTCCGACCTTTTCATGCCCTACTATCCACTAGGGCGTGGAGTGAGAATAGAATAGTGTGGCGAGCGCAGCGAGCCACCGAGCCCGAAGCGTGGCGAGCGCAGCGAGCCCCGCGAGGGGACGCGGATACCTTCACAGTTATACGCGTCCCCTCGCGGGCTTCCCAGGTGTCCATGGCGACGCGGACAACTGGGAAGCCCGCGAAGGGACGCGTTTACCTGTGAAGGTATCCGCGTCCCCTCGCCACGCTTCGTGCTCGGTGGCTCGCTGCGCTCGCCACACTATTCTATTCTCACTCCACGCCCTAGTGGATAGTAGGGCATGAAAAGGTCGGAGGACGCGTACCGCCGCCCCTCGCGGGCTCGCTGCGCTCGCCACGCTTCGGGTTCACGTTCATGGCGGGGTGGCGTCAACCATGCTCGCCACGCTACGGGGTTACGTGGATAGTGGGGGGCATCCTATCTTTCACATGTATTTAGGCGCTTTCACCATTAAAAAGATAGGATAAGATAAAAAAAATTGGATCCCATCTCATTGTATGCCATACGATTTTTTTATCTTATCCTATCTTTTTAATGTATTCTCTGAAAGATAGGATAAGATAAAAAATTGGATCTCATCTGATTGGATAACATTAATGGCATACGATGCGATGCGATCCAATTTCCTTACCCTGAATAGCCCACTACGTAAATAGAGTAGTGGGCGCCCTGCTAGGAAACAAGTACCCATATTTATATGTGAGTGCAACAAAATATACATAGGGAAAAAAATTCCAGAAATTTAAAACTGCGGTCAGCCGAACATATCTACAACATACGAAAAGGCTGTATGACCCACCCCCTTTCAGATCATTTCTTAAAAACCCATAAAAAATGTGAGGGGGCAATTAAGAGGTTTCTGGGAATCCAACAAGTTTGCACAAATTGGAAAACCAGAGACCTCGAAACCAGGCATGCCAAAAATGAGATGAAATGGATTTTCACATTAAATAGTTTACATCCTAACGGTCATAATGCAGATTTTGAATTGAAATGGTTTTTAGAGTAATGCATCTTCTTATAAATAACTTGTTTTTATAAAATCTTTTTATATATTTTTTTTTTACAAAAATCCTTTTTAATGAATTATTTTTAAATGGTATGTGTTTAAAGATGTTTTTATCATGTCTAATTTATTCTTTTTCCTATTTTCATTTTATGTACCTGTGACAAAGAATTAAGTGAAAGGAGTTTCAAACGGGGGAAGGTAATATGAGGAGGAACCTCCTCCCCATTTTTGATCACAGAAAATGGAAAAAGGATTGAATGTCTGCCCTCATCTCTGCCCAGAACCAAAATGGCGGACGGAGATTCAATGTGCAGCAATATAGAGAAATCCTGTATCCTGTTCTACAAGAATGAAATGGAAATACTATCTACTAGGAGTAGAAGTCGTTTAAGTTGTTTGTCCTACTATTAGAGAAACCCGAGTCACCCAAGTTGCGAAAAAATCAGCAGAAAGCGGAGGCGTCATTAGTTTCCTGTGGAATGCAAGCGGAAGTGCCATGTGGAACGCACGACACTTCCGGCCTGCGAAAATCGCGGAGAACCCATTGGCAGACGCCAATCAGCTGACATCCAGCACCAGGTTTAAAAGAGGACTCGGGGATACAAGTGACATTATCCGGCTTGAAAAAGGAGACTGTTGTTTCTCCGAAACTCGATGCAGCTATACAGACACTTTCCTTCATCAGTGCAATCGGACACTTTGCACTTTACAGAAGGCACAGGACACTTTACCAAGGACGCACCAGCACTTTATCAGCAAGGACCTTGATCCACACAAGCTATCTGCGGTGGTGCCGCAGACCTTCATACAGAGGCATAGCCCACCGCAACCACTTATTTTGGTGAGATCAAGACCTCCATGCTCTATTGTGAATTATATGGTGCCAATTGTGAAGTCCCCATTGGAAGTATATGTTTTATCATTATTGTTATTATTTATGCATGTATCAATAAATCTTCATTTGTCCAAACGGAAGTTTGTCAAAACAATTGTTTGAACATCTAATGAAAAGGGTTGTGCTGAACTCCGGCAATATTTCTATTTTTTCCTATTTGTTCAACTGAAGGTGGTGTACCTTCTAATTTTGTCAGAGTTAGCTGCACCCATCTTTTTCATTTAACTGCGCTCACCGGATTCACAAAACCCATTTTTTACAATTCATCTATGGAACATTGACATGACTGGAGTGAGGAGCGGATCTCCTCAGTGACCTCATCCTTAACCTGAGTCAGCAGATGTTTCAATGTGCCAGGGTGGGGAGGGAGGACCTAAAATAGCAAGCACCTGCAGATGGTGGTCACGCAGGTGGGGGGTTCCACCTCAGCTCTGCAAAATAAGAGAGATGCTGGCAGAGTGTAATACTGTGACCCCCTCCTTCCCATTCAGAAAGTTCAGCAGTTAGTTGTCGGCAGGAAGTGCAGGGCAGTGTGAGAGTTTTGCCAGTGTATATGCACTGTCTTTCCCAATAACCAGGGGAGCAGTAATTATGGATTTATAGTTTGCTGCAGTTCCTGTGTCAGCAGCATCATGAAGCCCCGGCGGGGAGCCGCAGAAATTGAAGTCCCGGCTTCTAGGAGGCAGTTGATCACAACCCGCAGGAGCATTTTAAAACACTCCCTAGCTCCGCGGCAACCACCTGCCTGCCGCTGGAGGGTTTGAGGTATGTGGAGACCTAGGGGAAAGGGTCCGGCGAATGGAGGCTGTGTAACAGGAGCCCAAACAACCCACGTCTGCTCTCCCCCACAGCCAGGCCACGCCCCTCCTGACCGTCTTATTTTTTAAAAACTTTTCCACTTTGTAAACCCTATTATATTTTTATGGTATGCTTTGTAACTCCTCTGGGTAGAAACTACTGGTTATAGTCTCACCGTATAGGTCCTCTAGCTTGTAAAGCGGCTTAAACCCTTTAGTGTTTACGCCGCGTTTTACAAATATTTCCTCAGAAAAATTGTAGCATTCTTAGCGGGTAGACTTTCGTCCCATGCCCTGTTACTGAATATATACAGATGTAGCAGGTCTCATCTTTGCGGCCTATGGCGATTTTTCCGCCATAGCCGCCATGGCGGCCATGGCGCTCGGCATTCGCAATATCTTTTACAAGCTTGGCGATTCGCCGTGGCGTGCAATACCACAGATTAACCACCAGATGTCACTTTTGAAAATCTCATTTGCGCATGTGTAAAATTTGTGCTGCAGCGCGTGCATGAGGTGCAGGAACTACTGTACAGGAACTTTATTATCCCTTGCAAGCCTAGTCTTTAACTCAGGCCCCCTGAGCTTCCCCGGCTGCTTGATTAGATTGGCACTTGATGTGCCATTTTTTACATGTGATAAATTGTCTCGATTTATCACATGTAAAAAACCCGGGGAGCAGGGAGGGGGGGGGGGGGCTGCTGGTGGGAGCAGGGGGGCTGGGGACGCTGCGGGGACACAGACGCTGCGGGGGACACAGGCGGCATAGAGCCGGGCAGAGGGAGCCGGGAGCTGTCAGTGCTAGAAAAAAAAGCCTATACAATGAATGGGCAGCCTGTGATTGGCTGAGCGCTCTCTCAGCCAATTGCTGACTGGCTGAGAGAGCGCTCAGCCAATCACAGGCCGCCCATTCATTGTATGGGCTTTTTTTTTTTTAATTCAGTGCTGACAGCTCCCGGCTCCCCCTGCCTGGCTCTTTGCCGCCTGTGTACCCCGCAGCGTCTCCAGCCCCCCCTGCTCCCTCGACCGCCACACCGCCCCACTAGGTCCCAAGTCGGGTGGTCGGACGTGCAGCAGGTCCGACCACCCGACGCAGATCCGATACGCACGGGACCGCGCATCGGATCTGAGGGGACATCAAAACTAGCCGATTTTGGTCCGATTTAGGCCAGATCCGACTGATCTGGCCTAAATCTGACCAAAATCGGCTAGTGTATGGGGGCGTGGGATTTGGGCTTTTGACACGATATATATAAACATAATTATCATAATGGGCTGGGTTAAGGGCATACCAAAACAAAGGGGCGTGATTACAGAACGTAAACAGAAGTGATTTTCTTTTTTACATCAGTGCTGGCTGTGCAGAGAACACGTATGTTCATTCGTTCCGTTGTTTTCTACCACTTTCATCATGTGCTGACAATCTGACAAAGAGAATGTCACAGCCAGCATAATTGACAAGCTGTGTCAAACTCATGGCCCTCCAGCTGTTGTGGAACTACAGGTCCCAGCATGCCCTGCAACAGCTTCAGCAATCCACTATAGCAAATCTGAGGCAGGGCATGCTGGTACGTATAGTTCCCCGACATATTGAGAGCCACATATGCCCCCACAGTGCAAGATAACAAAAAAGCCAACACAGTGCCAGATAACACATATGCCCCCACAGTGCAAGATATCAAATATGCCAACACAATCTGACACAGAGAATGTCACAGCCAGCATAATTGACAAGCATATGCCAACACATTCTGACACAGAGACTAGGGACAGATACAGCAAACTGACTGGGTAGTCCAGTCGCTTTCCGCATCTCTATAGCAGCCGGCAGGGTGACTAGGGACAGATACAGCAAACTGACTGGGTAGTCCAGTCGCTTTCCGCATCTCTATAGCAGCCGGCAGGGTGACTAGGGACAGATACAGCAAACTGACTGGGTAGTCCAGTCGCTTTCCGCATCTCTATAGCAGCCGGCAGGGAGACTAGGGACAGATACAGCAAACTGACTGGGTAGTCCAGTCGCTTTCCGCATCTCTATAGCAGCCGGCAGGGTGACTAGGGACAGATACAGCAAACTGACTGGGTAGTCCAGTCACTTTCCGCATCTCTATAGCAGCCGGCAGGGTGACTAGGGACAGATACAGCAAACTGACTGGGTAGTCCAGTCGCTTTCCGCATCTCTATAGCAGCCGGCAGGGTGACTAGGGACAGATACAGCAAACTGACTGGGTAGTCCAGTCGCTTTCCGCATCTCTATAGCAGCCGCCAGGGTGACTAGGGACAGATACAGCAAACTGACTGGGTAGTCCAGTCGCTTTCCGCATCTCTATAGCAGCCGGCAGGTGACTAGGGACAGATACAGCAAACTGACCGGGTAGTCCAGTCGCTTTCCGCATCTCTATAGCAGCCGGCAGGGTGACTAGGGACAGATACAGCAAACTGACTGGGTAGGCCAGTTGCTTTCCGCATCTCTATAGCAGCCGGCAGGGTGACTAGGGACAGATACAGCAAACTGACTGGGTAGGCCAGTCGCTTACCGCATCTCTATAGCAGCCGGCAGGGTAACTAGGAAAGTGACTGGGTAGTCCAGTCGCTTTCCGTATCTCTATAGCAGCTGGCAGGAAAGTGACTGGGTAGTCCTGTCGCTTTCCGCATCTCTATAGCAGCCGGCAGGGTGACTAGGGACAGATACGGCAAAGTGACTGGGTAGTGATTTTCCGCATCTTTATAGCAGTTTGCGGTATATGTCCATATGCCCATAAATTCACCTCCCCCCATAAACAGGTGAGGTGGGGGGAGGTGAGTGCTTCTTGTGCTGAACCATAAACATGGGGGCGGGGAGGTGAATGCTAGGAGAGATCATGTAGCTATGGAACGCCCACACTGCACTTTTACCCACAATACAGTGGATTAGCTCTGCAGGAGATGTTGTGGTGTAATGTCCTGTATTAGCCGACCCCCTACACCCCTGGGGGGAGGGGAGGAGGCGCTTGACTTCAGTTGCATAGACATCACTCCTTGCAAGAGACAACACTAGTGCAATGGTACTGTAGCCAAATCAAGTCCTCTTACTGTACAGTATACCAACACTTCATGAACACCCACAGTACAGTAGCTGGGACACTGGTGTACTCGTTACTGACTGACACATTTATTTATTTATTTATTTACAGTTTCTTATATAGCGCAGCAGATTCCGTTGCGCTTTACAATTGTAGACAGTGATAAAACAAACTGGGTACTGTATCAACAGACAGACATGGAGGTAGGAGGGCCCTGCTGCAAGCTTACAATCTATAGGGACACATTATAAATGTATAATAACACTTTTACGTTTAATGGTCTGGTTTTATTAAATATCACTCTACAAAATATTGGAATAGAAGGGAAAAAAAGGATGTCACTGTAGTCTAACCCGGGTCTCCAAGCATGAAGAGCCGCGCAGCTAACCACTAACCTATGCAGCACATTGATATGTACAGGCTGTGGAGTGCTGCTCATACAATCAGTGGCATCTGCAGCCCTAGCAGCGAAACACGAATCCCTGCATCCCTTACATGGATTAGCGCTGTAATATAATGTATTGTACTTTTGTGTACTGTAGGTCAAGTCTGGAAGGGGAGGAGGCGGTTGCCTTCAGCTGCATACTGTACACATTACACATTACTGTTACACATCACGGCTACGTGAACAGCTTGTAGCCCTTTTGCTCACTCCTACGGCCACGAGCGTCTCATTTCCTACGAGCGGCTCATTGTGCACGAGCGTCTCATACTGTAAGCGTGCTCTTTACGGCGAACAGCGGGATACCACTGGCACATCACTCCGACTGTAGCTTGATGGAGCATTAGCCACCCAGTGGTGGCGGATTGTATTACATGGCGTGCTCCCACACCCCTTGGCGGACGCCAGCGGCAGGAGAATATCGATGTGCCAGAGCCTCCGCCATGGCGGCCTGGCGGCAAAGATGAGACCCGGTACATCTGTAGATGTGTCCTCATATATCATGGCTCACAACATGCTTTTTAGGCCTCCGAGATGCGACTTGTAGATTGCGTTATGGGCTGCGTTATGTCCCACACCATGTAATACATAGTTTAACCACTGGGTGACGAATGTTACACATTAAGACTACAGTGCTGAATCCAACAATGTGGGAGTTGACATTGATCTGTGAGAAACTGGCCAATCAACGTTCTTCCCTTTATTAAAGAAAAAAAAATCTATCTTCTACAAAACGCAATGTCAGGCTGCCACGCAACTTCACACTTCATATTTTGTCCTTACTTTAGGGACAGTGTACTTGGATAGAATTTGCAGCAGCAGATGTGCTCAGTTTTGCATGTCGTTGGTACAGATTGCTACTGTTTGAACATGGAAGCCATGCTAACCTATACTAATGCTGGATAATTAAATTAAACATTATTTAAGGACCTGTCTGTCATTACGCTGTACTGCGGTTCCCCAAGTTCCTGCATGCGGTGCAGGCTTGCTAGGACAAGTAGTTTTAATCTATTTTTCACAGTTAAACCATCAGACCAGTGCCCACTGCAGGGTGGTGGGATAATTCTGAAAGGGAGGACCCCTTTATTGGGAGGATCCTCATTTCCACAGGGTATCTGCATGGGCTGAACAGTCAGGAGGATTAATGCTTTTGGCCAGGGAACTTTCTCAAGTGCGCCACACTTATGACAGCCTTTTTCTTTCTTCAAAAATCATGGCCAGGGAACTAGTATAGTTTCCCCTGTCTGTGGCATTACCCTGAATGCTGTTTGGGCCTGGTGCTGCATGTCAGAATACGGGAGACCCCAACTCATTTTGTCCCCGGTATTTTGAGCCTCATGCTGGTTTTAGAAATTTGGGGTATCCCCTATAATTTTTGACTCCTGAATTTCTAAAACTAGGACCAGCTCTTTTAGCAAGGGGCTGATTGGAGCCGGGGGGTAGGAGTATTTTCCAGAAGTATTTTCGGTTCTTACACCGGCCATAAGTTACACACGGCTGCTTAGAAAATTTCGAATCACAATTTGAATGGTGATTCATATTCTTTCTTTGGCGTATTCCTTCATATTCAGAAATACAAATATGCCTGGAAGATGAATAGGAATGGTTGTATATTGGCCATAGTAAATTAAAAAATACAAATTTACGACCATGTACGCTCAAGCATGCCTTAGATTTCATAGACACTCCCACTGTTGTTTCTTGCATGCCTGTGTTTTTCTTTGTACAGCCACTAAATGGCAGGTCTCCACCCCCAGACGCCCCCCCCCAGTAAGCAAAGGACTGGGCTGGTTCGGGCTCTGGCATCTATGCACATACGCGTTGTGAAGATACGGGTTCTTCAATCACTCAGACACCGAGCAGATGAAACCAAAATATGGTTTATTTTTATCACAGCACACACATGTAGATAAAGACAGGAACAAGAGGCAAATGTAGTATATAAACGTTATCGGGTAGCAGTCCAAAAATGGCAGTCCTTGTAGCAGCCGTTCCAAAGCACAAAACTATCACTCCTCCACACAGCAGTGATAGCAGATAAGTCCACACGATACCTAGACAGAGCATAACCTCTTAGTCCAGGACAGTCCATCAAATCTCCCTCCTGGCTTGTCTGCGAGTCATTTTAAAAACTTCTCAATTCCCACGGTGCACAAACCAAAAGTGGGCTTGCAGTGGATCTTGATTGGTGGATTCAAGAGTCAGGTATATCCCCCTCCCAGTTACTGCTGCTGCCCCCCCCCCCCCCCCTGCTGGGGTCGGTTCCAGAAAGTCTGGAAGTGGCCAGAGATATGCAGAGCAGTGTCAATACAATGAACAATAACCAGCTGATTACGTTGTGTGGTGGTCACCCCCTGTGGACAACCTTCCTGTTGATAGCAGGGGAATTTGATCACCCCCTGTGGTGCCCGGTTCCACTAAGTCTGGTATTGACACAAAGGAACTGAAAATAGAGACACAAACACAGTCTGATTACATTATGTCCTGATTACCCCCTGTGAACAACCTTCCTGTTGATAGCAGGGGAATTGGATCACCCCCTGTGGACATAACATATGGGTGAATCCATGCAATGTTCTTTCCTGGCTATTTCCTGTCAGACCATATTTGGGCAAGAGCGATCTGATCTGGAAATACACACAGATTTGGGGGATATAAACATCTATGAAGAACAAGAGGGTACAGATGGACTAAAATAGTACATTAATTACTACACCTAATAAAATATAATAATTACAGATTTACAGTGAGTCTGATAACCTCACATTCCTTCCCCTACTATTTTAGTTCCTGTACCAAGTTGTTCTGGAACCAATAACAACCTGTAGTGGGATGCCGAGCAGAGAATCTGAGGTTTGGATCTACCACCTGAGTCCCACAGAGTGACATCATACCAAACCCATCTTGTAAAAGGCGGCTGGTTTGCAGAAGCAGCAAGGGCAATATCACAATATAAGTTATGCATGTTAACTAACAAGTGAGTTAGCAATCCCCCGTCTTCAAATGTTGGGTACCCCCCCTCTGCAACATCGTAAACTTTCACACCGGGCACACCTATAGGGTGTGCTGATACTTTTGCCTCTGGCACAATGGGGCAGGGAGCAGTTTCCACCTCCCCCTCTTGCCCAAGGAACATCTGCCAAACGGCAGCCCAATATCGGAGCTCTGGCCCTGGAACTTCCGCCCCTCTGTCAAGTCCTTCCTCCCTCAAACCCAAACTAGGGGCATGGCAAATTTCAGTACAGCATTTGGTCTCAATGCCCAGGGCTGAGAAGGGACCCTCCATCAGGAACAATTCCGCTGGTGGCTGCAGGGCAGGCTGGTCCAAGGCCAGTCCTACCCCCTCAAAAGCCTGGGTCTCACCTGCCGCTTCCTCTGCGCCGTCTTCAGTCTCCAGGATAACCACCTTCCCCAGCTGAATATGCTGGGCAGCCTGAAGCACGACATCATCTGCGACTGGTATGCTTGTGGCCTGGATGTTGTCGGATACTCCTCTAACCACGGTGATCTCCTCCTGGACGCAGTCCTCATAGATCCCCTGGCAGCAGGTTAATAATTCTGCATCTCCCACCTCAGCAAAAGGGAAGCTGTAGTGCAGCTCCTCCCGGGGTGCCTGGCTCAGAGGCCTCACTTCCTTCACTTTGGGGATAACCTCCCCCTGCAGAGAACACTGAGCAGCTTCCTCCCTAGGATGGGGGAGAAGCAGTTGCAAACGGTGCCTTTCATCACGCCCCCTGCGACACTGATCTTGCCATGCTGGGGTATCCAGGAGCCCGCGATCAATCGCCTCTTCCTCTGCCACCACGAAGCACTCCTCCAGACACTGCAATTGTTCCCACACACTCAACTGTGCACCGAAATGGAGGATCCATGCCCGATAATCAGCAAATGCATTTGTAGGATCTCCCTGATCGTGAAGGATCTGCTGAAGGATTTCCCCGCGAGTGCAGGATTGGAGGGGTATACCTCGCAGCTGACATTCTGCTATCAGCTCCTCCATACTCATTTCTTCAAGGGCAGTTAGGGGCCCCCCTGACAACGACCCTTCTCTTGCGGTAACAATTAATTCTGTGGCAGACGCCTCGGTTGTCTGCCCAGATTGCAGTAGCCCCCTTCTAGACCTTTCCTCTGGTTCTATCTGGGGCATTGTCACGATCCGAGCTCTCAGACAGACTTTCTTACCGGCTAAGTGCCTCCGCAGGTTCAGCTTGCGGTCCAGACGTCATCCCTGCCGGCGTCCTGTCTGCCGTGCGCCATCACCGCTGCCATTCTCCAGTCTGCTCAGCGCTGCTGAGTCCGCGGCTGCGCGGCGCACCGCTCTCCTTGTCCCCAGTGACAGTACCCAGTGCACGGCAATCCACCTGTCCGCCGCCATTGCTCCCAGTATCCAGCATGGTGTGTGCAAACATACTTTCCCGCCATAGCCTGACATGGGGGCTGCCATGTTTTCCCAGTCACATGTCATTCCCATCCAATCCTGTGTGATCTGATCTCCCAGTCATACCTGCCCGGCCAATCCTGGCCACCCAGTGGGTATAAGTATGCTGGGAGCTCTCAGATCAATGCTAGTGCTTCAGTTGTCTCCTGTATATGGTCAGCTGTCCTTGTCTCCGTGCAAGTGTCTCTCTCTGCTGGTGTTGTCTTCCATGCTGCAGTGTATTCCAGGTTATTCCATCTCCTGTTGTAGTCCAGGTTATTCCATCACCTGTGAGCCTGCCTCGTCAGCCCAGCGATCCAGCCTAGCTCCAGGACTCTGGTCCTCCGATGCTCCAGCATCATCCGTCTCCGATGTTCCACCATCGATAGTCCGATACTCCGGACCCACAGTCAAGCTTCCGTCCGTCATTCCGGACCCACAGTCAAGCTCCTATCTTCCGTCCGTCATTCCGGACCCACAGTCTCCATATCCGTTACCCATCCGATGTTCCACCATCGATACTTCATTCATCATACCTGTAAAGTATTGCAATCCGCATGAACTGTCATTACTCCTGCATACTTTACTGCCTGTATCATTACAACCTTCTGCATAATAAATCTGGTTGTACTTTTACCTCTGACTACTTATTGGCTCTGGGTGCACTGTCGCGCAGTTCATGCGCAGGGGTCCTCTCCAACCTCCCCGGTTCAGGTACCGGTCCAGGTCCCCACCAGAGGTCTCAGTCTTGTCGACTGAGTCCCCTGGTGTGACAGTAAGCACTAGCCAAATGGATCCAGCCGCAAACCAAGCTTCTCCACCCAGCCCTGTACAGCAACTGGCTGTTCGCTTGGATCAGCAAGAGGCTGCGCAGAGCCAAGTGATTCATTGCCTGCAAGATCTGTCTTCCCGGCTGGATAAGTTACAGACCACTCACAGTGGCCCTGAGCCTGTCAGAGAACTTCCAAGTCCCGTTCATCCTCCTGTAATGGCTGCTGCACCTCGCCTTCATCTATCTGTCCCCACCAAGTATGATGGGAACCCCAAGACCTGTCGAGGCTTTCTCAATCAGTGTGAGATTCATTTTGAGCTGCAACCCAGTAACTTCCCTACTGAAAGGGTCAAGATTGCCTACATCATCTCCCTCCTGTGTGGAGCGGCACTAGAGTGGGCGTCTCCCTTATGGGAAAGATCTGATGCCATCCTGTCCAATTACAAGGACTTCGTGTCAACATTCCGGCGTATCTTCGATGAGCCTGGGCGATCAGCATCTGCCTCCACTGAACTCCTCCGTCTCAGACAGGGATCCCGCTCCGTCGGGCAATATCTGGTCCAGTTCCAGATTCTGGCGTCTGAACTCTCCTGGTGTGATGGGGCCTTATACGCAGCTTTCTGGCATGGCCTATCTGATCGTATCAAGGATGAACTTGCTACAAGAGACTTACCCTCAGGTCTAAGTGACCTTATTTCATTGTGTGTTAAAGTAGACCTACGCTTCCTAGAAAGGGCTATAGAACGTCACAAGAGCGCTCCAGTTAAAGTGCCAACTCCTCCGCCTTCTTTACCCACTGCTCCTGCGGTCCACTCCAAAGAAGAACCAATGGAGATAAACCGTTTCCGCTTATCTCCAGGAGAACGTCGACGTCGACGGTTGGCACAGCTCTGCCTGTATTGTGCCGATCCTGCACATCAAATTTCTGCATGCCCAAAGCGTCAGGAAAACTCCTCCTCCTAGCCCGTCAAGGAGAGGGTAGGCTAGGAGTGATTAAGTCCTCTCCATCAGCAACCGATTGTGTCCTTCCAGTTTCCCTACAAGTTGGTCAGCATTTCAAGACTGTCTCCGCGCTTCTTGATTCCGGTGCCGCTGGCAACTTTGTTACTGCAGAACTGGTCCGCAAGTGGGGGTTGCCCACTGAAAGTCTTTCCAAGACTGTCTTCCTTACTGCTGTGGATGGCAGTAGGATTCCTGATGCGACAGTCTCCCGCAGAACTTTGCCACTTACAGTAAAAGTGGGAGTCCTGCATACTGAACTTTTGTCCTTCCTGGTTTTACCCCGAGCCACTCATTCTCTGGTTCTGGGTTTACCCTGGCTCCGTCTTCACAATCCTCGTCTTGATTGGAAGACATCTGAAATCCTTTCCTGGGATCCTTCCTGCTCCGGTACCTGTCTCCAAAAGGTACTCCCAGCTCGTCATTCTTCAGCCGATGCAGCAGACCTTCCGCCTCTTCCCTACCAAGAGTACTCAGATGTATTCAGCAAGTCTGGCGCTGATGTTCTACCTCCTCACAGACCGTGGGATTGCCCTATTGAACTTATCCCAGGCAAAGAACCACCCAGAGCTAGAACCTATCCTCTCTCTCTTCCAGAGACTCAAGCCATGACCAGTTACATCAAGGAAAATCTGGCAAAGGAATTCATCCGTCCTTCGACTTCTCCTGCTGGCGCAGGATTCTTCTTCGTAAAAAAAAAGGATGGAGGCCTACGTCCCTGCATTGATTATCGCGGCCTCAATGACATTACAGTAAAAAACCGATATCCGTTGCCTCTCATCACCGAGCTGTTTGACCGTGTCAGCGGTGCAACCATCTTTACAAAACTCGATCTGAGAGGTGCATACAATCTCATCCGCATACGAGAGGGCGACGAGTGGAAGACGGCGTTTAATACCAGAGACGGCCACTATGAGTACCTCGTCATGCCCTTTGGGCTCAGCAATGCCCCAGCCGTGTTCCAGCACTATGTCAATGAGATCTTTCGGGACATTCTGTACAGTCATGTAGTTGTATATCTCGATGACATTTTAATCTACGCCAATAACATCACAGAACATCGTTATTGGGTCAAAGAGGTTCTGTCCCGGCTGCCAGCTAATCATCTCTACTGTAAACTGGAGAAGTGTGTCTTCGAGGTGAAGTCTATACCCTTCCTAGGGTACATTGTCTCCGGTTCCGGTCTTCAAATGGATCCAGGAAAACTGCAGGCCATCCAAGATTGGCCAATTCCCTCTTCGCTGAAAGGTATTCAACGTTTCCTGGGTTTTGCCAATTATTACAGAAAATTCATTCGTAACTTCTCTTCTATTGTGGCTCCCATCACTGCCTTGACTAAAAAGGGGTCTAATCCAGCGAAGTGGCCGGCAGAAGCCATCGAAGCCTTCCATCTGTTGAAACAGAGGTTCACTTCCGCTCCTGTTTTAAGACAACCTGATACCACCTTGCCCTTTATTCTCGAGGTTGATGCCTCCTCCGTGGGTGTTGGGGCAGTCCTCTCGCAGAAAGCGCCCGATGGTCGTCTTCATCCCTGTGGGTTCTACTCCCGTAAGTTCCTGCCTGCAGAGCGTAACTATGCCATCGGTGACCAAGAGCTTCTCGCCATCAAGTTGGCATTAGAAGAGTGGAGATATCTTCTAGAGGGCGCTGTTCATGAGATCACAATTATCACAGACCACAAGAATCTTCTGTATCTCAAGTCTGCTCAATGTTTAAATCCCCGTCAAGCCAGATGGACACTTTTCTTTTCCAGGTTCCGTTTCAAGCTGTCGTTCTGTCCAGGGACACAAAACCGAAAAGCTGATGCCCTTTCCCGCTCATGGGAGCAAGAAAGTGAGTCTAAGTCCACACATCAACACTTTATTATTGATCCAGTGGCATTCTCCGCAACGAGAGTTTCAAATCTCACGCCCCCTACAGGGAAAAGATATGTAAAGCCAGCTCTAAGAAAGAAGTTGCTCTGTTGGGCGCATTCTTCAAAATTCGCTGGCCATGCAGGCATTCAGAAAACTTACGAGTTTATCACCAGGTCCTACTGGTGGCCGTCCCTCAAACAGGATGTACAGGACTTTGTTTCCTCTTGTGCTAAATGTGCTCAGCACAAGACCAGTCGTCAGTCTCCTCCTGGGCAATTGATGCCACTGTCAGTGCCACATCGTCCTTGGACGCATATTTCTATGGACTTTGTAACTGATCTTCCAGAGTCTGACAAGTTCACCACCATCTGGGTGATTGTTGATCGGTTCACCAAGATGGCTCACTTCGTTCCCCTCACCGGTCTTCCGTCAGCTTCCAAGCTGTCCCAGCTCTTCATCAAAGAGATATTCAAGCTTCATGGACTGCCTCTCGAAATCATCTCCGATAGAGGAGTCCAATTCGTAGCCAAATTCTGGCGAAGCCTGTGCTCCCTGCTTCAAATCAAGCTAAAGTTTTCCACAGCCTACCACCCTCAAACCAATGGCCAAACGGAGAGGGTGAATCAGGACCTTGAAGCATTTCTCCGCACATATGTCTCTTCTTCCCAAGATGACTGGGCTCAACTCCTTCCATGGGCAGAGTTCTGCCATAATAACCAATATCATTCTTCATCTAATGTCACTCCATTCCTTGCCAATTATGGGTTTCATCCTCGAGTTCCTGACTTCACTCTGCAACCTGTGTCCTCTGTTCCAGCGGTCGACACGACCATCCGGCAATTCGTCAAATCCTGGAAGCTTATTCGTTCTTCACTTCTGAAGGCTTCAAGCAGGTACAAAAAATTTGCCGACAGGAAACGCAGAGCTGTGCCAGCCCTCCGTCCCGGAGATCGTGTCTGGTTGTCAACCAAGAATCTTCGATTGAGAGTGCCATCGATGAAGTTCGCTCCCCGATATATTGGTCCTTTCCCAGTTGAGCGAGTCGTCAATCCAGTAGCTTACAAGCTTAAATTGCCGCCCTATTTGAAAGTGCCAGCTACATTCCACATTTCGCTGCTCAAGCCGCTGGTCTTGAATCGCTTTCATTCCAAGCTCCCCAAGGCTCCTAAGGTTTGCACCCAGCGTGGAACTGAATATGAGGTCAGTAAGATCTTGGACTCTCGCATCCGATATGGTCGTCTGCAATATCTGATCGATTGGAAGGGCTACGGCCCCGAAGAACGATCATGGACCAATGCCATCGATGTCCATGCTCCCAGACTCATCCGGGCGTTCCACTCCAAGTTTCCCCGCAAGCCTAAAAGGTGTCCTGGGGCCACCCTTAAAGGGGGGGGTGCTGTCACGATCCGAGCTCTCAGACAGACTTTCTTACCGGCTAAGTGCCTCCGCAGGTTCAGCTTGCGGTCCAGACGTCATCCCTGCCGGCGTCCTGTCTGCCGTGCGCCATCACCGCTGCCATTCTCCAGTCTGCTCAGCGCTGCTGAGTCCGCGGCTGCGCGGCGCACCGCTCTCCTTGTCCCCAGTGACAGTACCCATTGCACGGCAATCCACCTGTCTGCCGCCATTGCTCCCAGTATCCAGCATGGTGTGCGCAAACATACTTTCCTGCCATAGCCTGACATGGGGGCTGCCATGTTTTCCCAGTCACATGTCATTCCCATCCAATCCTGTGTGATCTGATCTCCCAGTCATACCTGCCCGGCCAATCCTGGCCACCCAGTGGGTATAAGTATGCTGGGAGCTCTCAGATCAATGCTAGTGCTTCAGTTGTCTCCTGTATATGGTCAGCTGTCCTTGTCTCCGTGCAAGTGTCTCTCTCTCTGCTGGTGTTGTCTTCCATGCTGCAGTGTATTCCAGGTTATTCCATCTCCTGTTGAAGTCCAGGTTATTCCATCACCTGTGAGCCTGCCTCGTCAGCCCAGCGATCCAGCCTAGCTCCAGGACTCTGGTCCTCCGATGCTCCAGCATCATCCGTCTCCGATGTTCCACCATCGATAGTCCGATACTCCGGACACACAGTCAAGCTTCCGTCCGTCATTCCGGACCCACAGTCAAGCTCCTATCTTCCGTCCGTCATTCCGGACCCACAGTCTCCATATCCGTTACCCATCCGATGTTCCACCATCGATACTTCATTCATCATACCTGTAAAGTATTGCAATCCGCATGAACTGTCATTACTCCTGCATACTTTACTGCCTGTATCATTACAACCTTCTGCATAATAAATCTGGTTGTACTTTTACCTCTGACTACTTATTGGCTCTGGGTGCACTGTCGCGCAGTTCATGCGCAGGGGTCCTCTCCAACCTCCCCGGTTCAGGTACCGGTCCAGGTCCCCACCAGAGGTCTCAGTCTTGTCGACTGAGTCCCCTGGTGTGACAGGCATCAATTTATTCTGGACTTGTCCTTCAACCTCAGAATATTGTCCTCTTTGTAGCATCTGGGTAACTGTAGCAATCACTTCCTCTGTAAATTCTACAAACTCTGGCTCCCCCAGCAGATTCCACGAGGTGGCCTCACCTTTACAGTGCAGGAATGCATCCCCCAGGTAACACAACTTGTCCTGTATGCTGGATACTCTCCACCCGCTGATCATCTGCTGAGCTTCTTCACAGTACTCCCAGATATACTGCATTTTTCTGACAATAAATAACAGATCCGGCTTCCCAGCCTGCCGATACACTGAAGAACCTCCATCCCTGAGCTCCTCTGCTCCAGGGGTCTTGAGGCATGGATTTTCTTTCCTTGGAAACATTTTCCCTTTCCACAGGAATGACACCTGCTCACTTGCTGAACATCACCTTATTGCATTTTCCGTTTCCTTACATATGGTCTGATCCTCTGTTCTCTGTGCTTTCTGTGCTCGATGGTTGATGTCTGAATGATCCCACTGTCGCTGCCGCCAAATGTGAAGATACGGGTTCTTCAATCACTCAGACACCGAGCAGATGAAACCAAAATATGGTTTATTTTTATCAAAGCACACACATGTAGATAAAGACAGGAACAAGAGGCAAATGTAGTATATAAACGTTATCGGGTAGCAGTCCAAAAATGGCAGTCCTTGTAGCAGCCGTTCCAAAGCACAAAACTATCACTCCTCCACACAGCAGTGATAGCAGATAAGTCCACACAATACCTAGACAGAGCATAACCTCTTAGTCCAGGACAGTCCATCAAATCTACCTCCTGGCTTGTCTGGAAGTCATTTTAAAAACTTCTCAATTCCCATGGTGCACAAACCAAAAGTGGGCTTGCAGTGGATCTTGATTGGTGGATTCAAGAGTCAGGTATATCCCCCTCCCAGCTACTGCTGCTGCCCCCCCCCCCTGCTGGGGTCGGTTCCAGAAAGTCTGGAAGTGGCCAGAGATATGCAGAGCAGTGTCAATACAACGAACAATAACCAGCTGATTAAGTTGTGTGGTGGTCACCCCCTGTGGACAACCTTCCTGTTGATAGCAGGGAAATTTGATCACCCCCTGTGGTGCCCGGTTCCACTAAGTCTGGTATTGACACAAAGGAACTGAAGATAGAGACACAAACACAGTCTGATTACATTATGTCCTGATTACCCCCTGTGAACAACCTTCCTGTTGATAGCAGGGGAATTGGATCACCCCCTGTGGACATAACATATGAGTGAATCCATGAAATGTTCTTTCCTGGCTATTTCCTGTCAGACCATATTTGGGCAAGAGCGATCTGATCTGGAAATACACACAGATTTGGGGGATAGAAACATCTATGGAGAACAAGAGGGTACAGACGGACTAAAATAGTACATTAATTACTACACCTAATAAAATATAATAATTACAGATTTACAGTGAGTCTGATAACCTCACACGCGTCCTTTTTTGAGCACATGCATATGTCGGGCACTCGCATGCGTGTGCATACCTCCACCGCGCATGTACGTGCTGCCTCTCCTGGATTGCGGGAGAGAGGTAAATAGTGGTGTGTGATGCCCCCTCTCTCCTGGACCTCAGCGGTACACAGAGAGAGCAGCCGGACCTGCCTCCACCTTGCAAGAAGAAACCGGCCCACCCTGCCATCTGCCCCTCTGGCATTTGCCAAAAATACCAGATGGCCAGTCTGGCCCTGCTCCCAACTAATTGTCAATCGACTTGCATATACTGTAGAAAAAGTATTGCAGGATGGCCTTGTTCATGTGTACTGCGAACCGTATCGGCTACTGTGAGAATTCTTGGTCATGAAGTCAGGCCTGAATTACCCCTATGTCCTTTACATTGGCTCAGCACACTCACTAAAATTAAGCATTTGAAAAAAAGAACTTTAGAAATACACTTTTGCTTTTACAAATATGGGAATAAAGAAATCTGGCTGTATATAAAATGTTCACAATCAAATATAGATATTATTTTAAGTTGATGATGCAATTATTGCATTGGTTTCTTATTCTGCTGCCAAAGCTCTGCAGCTAAATCAGTCCCATATACTGTATATAAGCAGCTGGTGGCAGTAATCCCTTGTACTGAGAGGACCCTGTGTATAACATGTACTGGTCTCTTGTACACTCTGCCTGTTATATGATCACACTTACCCTGCTGGTAACATGCTATGGACCTGGACGTATAAAGCAGGACTCAGTCGGTCACTGCAACCTCACTGCACAAAGATTGGTGTTTGAGTATAAGTATTACCAGGAAGGAGACATCATAATAGGAGGAATAATATCAGCTCATTACAGAACTGCAGAGAAATTTTATTTTGAGGAAATGCCTTTATTAAACACTTTCTGTGCATTGTAAGTACATTATGTCTTTGTGTTCTGTATTTGCTGTGTTTTTTAAACAATTGAATTTGATGTTTATGCTCAGTTCAAGGATACATACTTTATCACATGGCTACAATAGTAATAGAGGGAACACACATGTCCTCACTGACATGCACCATATTACATACATGTAGTGAGAAATACACCACTACATGTGTGTAGCTACCATCAGGTATATTTCCAGGTGAGATTGAGTGTCACAGTGTGTGTGTGTGTGTGTGTGTGTGTGTCTTATTGCTGTTATGCTACAATGACTGAGAAGATTATGCTGTAAAGTTTGGGCCACAGTGTATAATATCCCATGAACTCCTGGGTGATTGATCTAGTGCATACACACTGAAGGATGTCATCAGCAATATTGTTCAGTGATGTCTCTGGTCCCCGCTGAGTGTACGCAGTCATTCACATCATTGTCTACATTGAGCTGCATGTACAGGCGGCACCTTATGGCCCTTATTCAGATCTGATCGCAGTACAAATTTGTTCTCAAAATGGGCAAAACCATGTGCACTGCAGGTGGGGCAGATGTAACATGTGCAGAGAGAGTTAGATTTGTGTGAGCTGTTTTGTTCCTGTGTAGGGTAAATACTGGCTGCATTATTTTTACACTGGAATTTAGATTTAATTTTCAACACACCCCACCCAAATCTAACTCTCTGTGCACATGTTACATCTGCCCCACCTGCAGTGCACATGGTTTTGTCCATTTTGAGAACACATTTGTACTGCGATCAGATCTGAATAAGGGCCGATGTGTAGTGATGGGTTTATATAGATCAGAGAATAATATTCTAAAAGCTGCATTGTGACTACAGTAATAATAGGGTGGTTCAATAAGTAATGTGCAAAGGGGGTGATTCAGACCTGCTCGCTGCAGGCCGAATTCACTCCCCTGTCTGATGTTACTGGTTTGTGCCATTATGATTATGTGCAAACACCCGGAGCGAACGCTTTCTGGTGGGTGTCACACTCGCTGGGACGTTCTCTCCTTAGTGGGAGGGATGGGGACGGACATGGGGTGGAAGCAGAGGAACAACCAGCGTGTTATGGACATTCCCATAAAGATGCAGTGCATTCCCCTGCACACGTAGGCGTGTCAATGTCTGATTGGGGAGGCAGCTGATGTCAGCGCCTGCCCCGAATTCATCCATCTCCCACCAGGATAAATGTCAGTTTAGCCTGCCTTATCAGTGACGGGGAAAAAGTCATTGGATGGTCAGTGATCACTGAATGATTTTTCTCCCGTGCGGCTGCATGCATGTGGATGATTAATTGTACACATCCACACACACATGCAAATTCAGGCGTTTGGTGAATCGACTTATAAATTACCTAGCTCCCCACATGTGATGGCAATCATACATTACCAGGGAAGCCCAGGAACAGAGCAGTGTGTCCTCCTGGAGAGGGGCATGCTGGGAGGTATGGATAATGTATGACTGCCAGCACCTGTGGGGAGCTAGGTAACTGATAAGAACGGTGTCACCACAGGTGATGGCAATCATACGTTACCAGGGAAGCCCAGGAACAGAGTATTTTCTCCCTGAAGGAGCAGGTCAGGTAGGCAACCAAGTGTTGTGTGTATCTGTCCAATGTGAAAGTGTGTGAGGTGTGCTATAGATACGTATATACGTATATATGTGTGAGTAGTGTGCTGTGTGCAGGGCCGGATTAACAATGGGCCTGATGGTGCTACAGCTCCAGGCCCACTCTTCAAATTCCATGTGCCGCTAGCCCCCCGGGAACCGGAGATACCACCAGGCAAAGCTGGAACATTGTCCCCATAGGATAACATGGGACCCGTTAATTCCGACCCCCACCCGGTTCCATCGGCTGCCATTTCCCCCTCCGGCATCACAGAAGCTTGATGGGTCCATATTCCTGGGTAAGTCCCTGCATTTTCTGGTGTGAAAGGGGTATTTTTTCAAATAGCCGGGACATGCAGTGCTCTGAATACAGCCGGGCAGCCTCCCTCTCTCTGCCTGGCTGTCATTTCTGCCCGGCAACTGTCCCCCAGTTACCGCGATCATGTATTCCCCCTTGGCAATGAGCATGTAATCCCTGGCAATGAGCATGTAGGTCAGCAGCACTTTTGTAGCATCATTTTTAATAGGCATTATGTTGTTTGGCATAATACGTAATGGACATTATGGTGTGTGGCTTAACATGTAATGGGCATTATGGTGTACATTTTTAATATGCACCCTAGGCACGCAGTGTCCCTGTTTGTGAAGCATATTGTGTATATTGCTCAATCCATTTGGTATGGTGTGTATTTTGGCTCAATCTATGTGGCAAAATGTGATATTTGCCTTAATCTGTGTGACATAACGTGAATTTTGACTCACTCCATGAGCCATAGTGTGAATTTTGGTTCATTCCATGTGGCATAATGTGTAAGAGGCAAGTACAGTATAAGGGGGTTACTAATGTGTTGCATGATTTGTATAAGGGGTATATGGTGTGATAAATTTAGGTGACCACATAAAAGGTGCTGAAATGTTGTCTACCAAGTTTTGGCATTCAGTATTTTTTTTTATGACTGGAGTGCCGCCTCACCCCGCAAGTATATTAGGACATTGACGTCCTGTGGGTGCACCTTTGGAGGGCACTAGCTAATAAATCTCCCTGCAATTTTCCTATGCCAGCCCCCTGACTTTTCCAGACATATAAAATGTGTTGAAAGTATTTACACAAATAGAGACACACCCATGAGCAGAGCACCCAAAGAGAACACAGGTCACGTCCCCCACATTATTAGGTGCTGGCCACAACCCCTATTAATGCGCATAATAGGCCCTTAATAATTTTCAGCTCCAGGCCCATTTATACCTTAATCTGGCACTGGCTGTGTGCATATGTGCAATGTTTAATTGTGTGTGTATTCTGTGTGAGTTTGTGTCTTTTACTGTTTTGTGTTATAGTGTGTATAGGGTGTTATACTGCATGTGGTGTGGTATGTATGTTTGTGTTGTGTGCATCTGTCAAATGTGTAAGTGTGTGAAGTGTGCTATGTATATATGTGTGTGTAGTATGCTGTGTGTATCTGTGTAATGTTTAAGTGTGTGTGTGTGTGTGTGTTTTCTGTGTGGGTTTTGTATTGTACTGTTTTTTGGTGTGTGTTGTACTGCATGTGGTCTGTTATGTATATGTGTTTTGTGTTGTGTGTATCTGTCCTACAGTATGTGTAAGTGTGTGAGGTGTGCTACGTATATATGTGTGTGTAGTGTGCTATGTTTGCATATGTGGTGTGCTGTGTGTGTGATTTGTGTGTACAATGTGCACTTGTGTGTGATGTGTGGTATATGTATATCCCCAATTATCCCTAATTGTTGAAAGCCTCCACCATGTTAGAATTTGTTTGCATGCATACTCAATGCCAGGTGTAGTGTTGTTACTTGGCCATCTGTTTCCCAGGTCGTCCAACTTTTTTCCAGCTGATCAATAAAAGGAAATTCAAACCTTGGTTTTTTATAAAACTTAGTGAAATTTCCCAAAAAGAGTTTGAGGTGTAGCCGAATTTATTGGCTCTGAGTGACATGATGTGTCTGAAATGTGACACACACACTTTTTAACTTATTATGTAGATGTACAGTAAATGTATATGCTATTGTGTCAACTGGTGTACTTTTTTATTACTGTGTTTTTTGTGCTTAAAAACACATAAACAGTAGAAGAGTTCCTGATAAATAATTTACATTTTTTATATTAATTGTGATATTTACTGAGTTGTGGAACTACCTGCCTCTCTGCTGTGGGCATGCCAAGTCTAAGAGAAACCCCATGAATGAACAGTAAGCAAATGCTACCAGCCAGTTCTCCAAAGCACATGTACCCCTCTAGGATCAGTTGCTACATAAGGGTGTCAGCAAATAGTAATTATTGGCCAATTATACCCAAAATTGTGCGACTCTAGCAAAACATATACTACAGTATATACAGTTGTCCTTGTATCAATCATTTTCTTTTGCCTCCAAATGAGGAGAGAACCCTGTTGATAATCCTCATTATAGTTCACATATTTTCAGAGATCAAGGGCCTGATTCAGATCTGATGACTGTTGTGCGAACTAGCAGCATGCAGCGATCAGGTGAAATCCAGCCTTGCCATTGAACGTGTACGCTGTGCATATAGATGTTAATGGTTAGCAAAGACTTCACAGCCAAGCAAAAATAACCAAAATCCTTTGTTAGAAATTATTTTTCCAGCCTTCGGTCTGAGAAGTAAATCAATACTTACTTTTCAGATGGCCCCTGTAGTCCATCATGTAATGTCAGCCACCAGCCTTTGCAGGGGCGTGTACCTGTTGCCACCCCCTTCCCTCCCCTTACTGACCGAATGTCTCAGCAAGTGTTATATATGCCAACGGTGTTCACACAGGGGGGTTTGCACATGCGCAGACACCCACCATCAAATACAGGGACGAATTCAGACCTGAATGAACAGGTTTGAATCATCTCTTTGTTTCGAAAGTTCGGATTACTCAACTATCATCCTTGTGTTTTCTTCCTGGGTGAGTTCTGAATAAATATACAGTTAAAGTATATTCCCAAGGGGAGTGGCCTGACCGGGACTGAGAGCAGACACGCTATAGCAAAGCCCCCGCATCTGCCTGCTATTTCCAGCCTCCACTGCTGAGTTATGCCTGCAATCTACCTTCCAGAGACATCCTCCCACCAGCCAGACGCCGGGGACACCTGCCATAGTGAGCTGCAGGGCTGGGAGATGCCACAAAGCATCTCTGCAGGTTGTGGCCTTGATTCAAGCTGGGACTTGAGGTCCGAGACACCGATTGCAGGAAAACTGACCCACGGGAGGTATATAAATACTTCTTCTCCGTCTACACTGTCTCCCCTACATCTGGAGACACCTGCAGAGGGGCTCCATATGACCCTCAGGTAACTCTGAAGGAGGAGAGAAACAGACTAGCTGTCTACTTTTTAGATACAGACGTTGGCGTATCACAAGCTTTTCACACTCAGTGACTCCCTGGCTGTATATTTTGATATAAACAACAGGTCACATCTTTGGATGCCCTAGCCTGCTATATTTTAGTATTCCCACATCTGGTGCCAAATTATTTGTAGAATTTATACAGCCATACCATCTGCTTCGGTGTGTGTACTCTCTCTCTGTAAAGCCATACCCGGTCAGCCATCAAAAAAGCATTTGAAAAAGCAGACAGTGATCAATCGGTAGCAAAGCACTTCTTGCTGGAGAAACACAATTTGGCCACACTTCGATATATGGCCATAGACCAGGTCCCCGAGGACATCCCTGGAGGTGATAGAGGAAGAAAACTGCTCCAATTGGAGACGAAATGGATCCATGAATTGGACACTATGAGCCCCAAAGGGCTTAATGAACAAATCACGTACAATGTGTTCCTATAAATGTTCCCTACAGCCTCCCCTCCTTACCCTCCCCATTGTGTGGGAGTCTTTTCAAAAACTTTTTTGATATATGTCTTTTTGACATTCTTTTTTTCTATAGTTAATGCGCAATGCAATATTTTTCACATTTTGTATATATTGCATCACAGTTACATGCTTTCACCATTATGCATCTACTTTTGATATTGATCGAGTTAACATGTCTCACTGCTTTCCATATACACTTGGCACCACGTAATTGTATGGTTTTGTTTTGTAGTGCCGTCACCCTGACAACCAGGACACACGCTCAGACTGACGCCCCCTGGAGACCAGCCGGGAGGACGCTGCGGTTGCTATGGACGCTGCGCTGTCGGATCCCGGTGACGGGACAGCGCAGTGACGCACTTCCGGGTTACCCAGGCCGGACCAAAGACGACAGCGGGCGGTGTCGGGGGTACAGGCTGACCTTCCTCACATCTATATAGGTGAGTCCTTTACACCTTCTTATTGTCTTGCACCAGTTTTGCTTTGAAAAAGGGAATTAAATCCCGAAACGTCAGCACAGTTGCTCTTTGTGTCTGAGTCTTTTTTGGAAGTCCGTGGGAGTGCACACAGTGTTCTGGATTGCCTATATATATATATATATATATATATATATATATATATATATATATATATATATATAGGAGGAGAAGGACTGGCACTCGGTTGAGTAGGTGGGTGGTAGGGCCTTGGTGCACTGAAGTCCTGGTCTCCCAGGTCGAATAGAGAGCAGAATATTGAAGGCACTCGTAGGGCTTTGTAATCCGCGAAACAAACTGGACACAAGGGTCTAACAGTGGTGATATCACCACTGTTAGACCCTTGTGTCCAGTTTGTTTCGCGGATTACAAAGCCCTACGAGTGCCTTCAATATTCTGCTCTCTATTCGACCTGGGAGACCAGGACTTCAGTGCACCAATGCCCTACCACCCACCTACTCAACCGAGTGCCAGTCCTTCTCCTCCTATGCCTTCAATATTCTGCTCTCTCTCTCTCTCTCTCTCTCTCTCTCTCTCTCTCTATATATATATATATATATATTCCATTGACAAAAAACCTTACGGTTTCACATGTCCCATTAAGGCTTCTTACACATGATCTGGCATTTCTGAAACCTGTTGTAACTCTTCCACTCAAACGCCAAAAAGCAATGAAATTACGATCATTAAGGCTGACGCCTTAATGGACGTGTTCCTTGCGCAATACAGATATGGTACGCCATCACAGCCTGTGGGTAAGTGCAGATTCAGCACTCTCACAGAGTGAGATTGCTGTCACTCACACAATGGTGGAGCTGCTAATTCACAGATTTGTGTGCTCATTGGAATACACACATGCAGTCTATGCAACTGAAGGTCTGAGCAGTTATGTGGCGCACTCATCCTAATAAGTATCTGCAATCTTCTAAAACTGTCTATACCTCTGAGTTACTATAGTGTTCATTATAGCACCCGCCATCTTTGAAAACCCATGCAGTTCCTCTTCCCTGCCTGGGGTGTAGCTGTCTGCTGTAGTAATTCTAGCACAGTGTGGTCTGTATATCAGCACTGCAAACCAGACCTGTGCTAGAAACACTACAGCAGACAGCAATACCCCAGACAGGGTAGAGGAACTGCATGGGTTTATAAAGATGGCGGGTGCTAGAATAAACACTATTGCTAGAACTATCCCACTGAGGGTCCAACATCTTTCACACTCACTACCTATATCCATTTAATTTAGTATTCACATACAGTTACCAGAAACATCTGTCATAATTGCAAAAACTATAATACTCCCAACTACTATGCATCTACACTTTCTTCTCCTATACGCCTTCATGCTGCTCTGTCTTCCCCGATACCTACTGCTGTGTGTATTCCCTCATCTGCACCAATGTGTCTTTCCCCGTCTGCGCTGCCCTGTCTTTCCACACAGATGCCATCTGTACTGCTGTCTCCCCTCTCCATCTGTGCTCCTCTGTTTTCCCTTTATCCCCTTTGCTCCGAACCCCCTCCCCCATCAGTGCTGTCTTTCCTCCAACTGCTCCTCTGTTTCCCACCCAATCGCATCACTCTGCCTTACCTTCCCCAATCTGTGCCACTGTTTTCCACCCATCTGCTTCGTTAGACCCCCATCAGTGCTGCTTAGCCTTCCTACCATCTACGCATGTCTATTCCTCCCCATCCGCACCACACTGCCTCCTCCCCCAATCAACACCACTTTTACCCCATCCTCTCGGCTCTGTTTACTGCTCAGACCTTCAGTTGCATAGACTGCATGTGTGTATTCCAATGAGCACACAAATCTGTGAATTAGCAGCTCCACCATTGTGTGAGTGACAGCAATCTCACTCTGTGAGAGTGCTGAATCTGCACTTACCCACAGGCTGTGATGGCGTACCATATCTGTATTGCGCAAGGAACACGTCCATTAAGGCGTCAGCCTTAATGATCGTAATTTCATTGCTTTTTGGCGTTTGAGTGGAAGAGTTACAACAGGTTTCAGAAATGCCAGATCATGTGTAAGAAGCCTTAATGGGACATGTGAAACCGTAAGGTTTTTTGTCAATGGAATTTCATAGCTTTTTTTCAATTTATTTTTTTAATTCAGAAATCTAAAATTTCACAAAGAATAAACATTGGATTTATTTAAATGTTTAATGATAACACACCCTGGCAACAAGAATTTCAAACCCCTGGCAGTGAGCATTACACATGGGGGCACTGGGTACACGGGGTCAGTGGGGTGGGGGACAGGGTACATACAGGGATAGTGGGGGATGGATTTACCTGGATGCAGCTGCTCCTCTGATGGCTCGGGTGGCTTCTTTCTGCCTTCTCGGTGGCGGAGGCAACTCAAGGAAGCGCCTGAATCTGGTCCGCAGGCTGTGGAAGCTCCTCAGTCCTGGCGGTGGCATGGGGAGGTCAGCAACTGGGCAGGAAATATAATAAATAATAATATTAACCGGCACAGCGTACACACGGAGTGGGGGACACAGAGTACACACGGAGGGGGGGCACAAAGTACACATGTAGAGGGGGGGCGCAGCGCACACACGTAGAGGGGGGCGCAGCGCACACACGTAGAGGGGGGCGCAGCGCACACACGTAGGGGGGGGGGGGGCGCGCAGCGTACACACGTAGGGGGGGCACAGCGTACACACGGAGGGGGGGGGGGGGGGGGCGCAGCGTACACACGGAGGGGGGCGCAGCGTACACACGGAGGGGGGGCGCAGCGTACACACGGAGGGGGGGCGCAGCGTACACACGGAGGGGGGGGCGCAGCGTACACACGGAGGGGGGGGGGGGCGCAGCGTACACACGGAGGGGGGGGGCGCAGCGTACACACGGAGGGGGCACAGCGTACACAAGGGGGGGCACAGCATACACACGGGGGCACTTGGGGGGACAGCGCACACACGGGAGGCACTGGGGGGGACAGCATACACACGGGGGCACTGGAGGGGACAGCATACACACGGGGGCACTGGGGGGGACAGCATACACACGGGGGCACTGGGGGTGGACAGCATACACACGGGGGCACTGGGGGGACAGCATACACACGGGGGCACTGGGGGGACAGCATACACACGGGGGCACTGGGGGGACAGCGTACACACGGGGGCATTGGGGGGGACAGCATACACACGGGGGCACAGGGGCAGGGAACAGCATACACACGGGGGCACTGGGGGGCAGGGAACAGCATACACACGGGGGCACTGGGGGGCAGGGAACAGCGTACACACTGGGGCACTGGGGGCAGGGAACAGCGTACACACGGGGGCACTGGGGGGGGGGCAGGGAACAGCGGACACACAGGGGCACTGTTGGGGGCAGCGTACACACGGGGGCACTGGGGGGGGACAGCATACACACGGGGGCACTGGGGGGACAGCGTGCACACGGGGGCACAGGGGAGGGGAACAGCGTGCACACGGGGGCACAGGGGCAGGGAACAGCGTACACACGGGGGCACTGGGGGGCAGGGAACAGCGTACACACGGGGGCATTGGGGGGCAGGGAACAGCGTTCACACGGGGGCACTGGGGGTCAGGGAACAGCGTACACACGGGGGCACTGGGGGGCAGGGAACAGCGTACACACGGGGGCACTGGGGGCAGGGAACAGCGTACACACGGGGGCACTGGGGGCAGGGAACAGGGTACACACGGGGGCACTGGGGGGGCAGGGAACAGCTTACACATGGGGGCACTGGGGGGCAGGGAACAGGAGGCTCTGGGGGCAGGGAACAGTGTACACACGGGGTCACAGGGAACAGCGTACACACGGGGGCACTGGGTGGGCAGGGAACAGCGTACACACAGGGGCACTGGGGGGCAGGGAACAGCGTACACACGGGGGCAGGGAACGGCGTACACACTGGGGCACTGGGGGCCAGGGTACAGTGTACACACGGGGGCACTGGGAGGCAGGAAACAGCATACACAGGGGGGCAGGGAACAGCGTACACACGGGGGCACGGAACAGCATACACACGGGGGCACTGGGGGCAGGGAACAGCGTACACACGGGGGCACTGGAGGGCAGGGAACAGCGTACACACGGGGGCAGCGTACACACGGGGGCAGCGTACACACGGGGGCAGGGAACAGCATACACACGGGGGCACTGGGGGCAGGGAACAGCGTACACACGGGGGCACTGGGGGGGCAGCATACACATGGGGGCAGGGAACAGCGTACACATGGGGGCACTGGGGGGCAGGGAACAGCGTACACACGGTAGCACTGTGGGGGGTTCAGAGCACACACGGGGGCAATGGGGGGGACAGAGCACACACTGGGGCACTGGGGGGACAGCGTACACACACGGGGGCACTGGGAAGGGGACAGCGTACACACGGGGGCACTGGGAAGGGGACAGCGTACACACGGGGGCACTGGGAAGGGGACAGCGTACACATGGGGGCACTGGGAAGGGGACAGCATACACACGGGGTCAGGGAACAGCGAACACACAGGGGCACTGGGGGGCAGGGAACAGCGTACACACGGGGCACTGGGGGGCAGGGAACAGTGTACACACGGGGGCAGGGAACAGCATACACAGGGGGGGCAGAGAACAGCGTACACACGGGGCACTGGGGGGGACAGAGCACACACGGGGGCACTGGGGGAGGAACAGAGCACACACGGGGCACTGGGAAGGGGACAGCGTACACACGGGGGCACTGGGAAGGGGACAGCGTACACACGGGGGCACTGGGAAGGGGACAGCGTACACACGGGGGCACTGGGAAGGGGACAGCGTACACACGGGGGCACTGGGATGGGGACAGCGTACACACGGGGGCACTGGGAAGGGGACAGCGTACACACGGGGGCACTGGGAAGGGGACAGCGTACACACGGGGGCACTGGGAAGGGGACAGCGTACACACGGGGGCACTGGGAAGGGGACAGCGTACACACGGGGGCACTGGGAAGGGGACAGCGTACACACGGGGGCACTGGGAAGGGGACAGCGTACACACGGGGGCACTGGGAAGGGGACAGCGTACACACGGGGGCACTGGGAAGGGGACAGCGTACACACGGGGGCACTGGGAAGGGGACAGCGTACACACGGGGGCACTGGGAAGGGGACAGCGTACACACGGGGGCACTGGGAAGAGGACAGCGTACACATGGGGGCACTGGGAAGAGGACAGCGTACACATGGGGGCACTGGGTACACACGCGGACAGAGGGGTGGGGGCCGGGTACACACAGGGACAGTGGGGGGACGGATTTACCTGGATGCAGCTGCTCCTCTGATGGTCCGGGTGGCTTCTTTCTGCCTTCTCGGTGGCGGAGGCAACTCAAGGAAGCGCCTGAATCTGGTCCGCAGGCTGTGGTAGCTCCTCAGTCCTGGCGTTGGCATGGGGAGGTCAGCGTCTGGGCAGGAAATATAATAAATAATAATATTAAAGGGCTCAGCGTACACAGGGGGGGGGGGAACAGCGTACACACGGGGCACTGGGGGCAGGGAACAGCGTACACACGGGGGCACTGGGGGGCAGGGAACAGCGTACACACGGGGGCACTGGGGGGGGGCAGCGTACACATGGGGGCAGGGAACAGCATACACACGGGGGCACTGGGGGGCAGGGAACAGCGTACACACGGTAGCACTGTGGGGGGGACAGAGCACACACGGGGGCACTGGGGGGGACAGAGCACACACTGGGGCACTGGGGGGACAGCGCACACACACGGGGGCACTGGGAAGGGGACAGCGTACACATGGGGGCACTGGGTAGGGGACAGCGTACACATGGGGGCACTGGGAAGGGGACAGCGTACACATGGGGTCACTGGGAAGGGGACAGCGTACACATGGGGGCACTGGGAAGGGGACAGCGTACACATGGGGGCACTGGGAAGGGGACAGCGTACACACGGAGTCAGGGAACAGCGTACACACGTGGGCACTGGGGGGCAGGGAACAGCGAACACACGGGGGCACTGAACAGCGTACACACGGGGGCACTGGGGGACACAGCGCACACACGGGGGCACTGGGGGACACAGCGCACACACGGGGGCACTGGGGGACACAGCGCACACACGGAGGCACTGGGGGACACAGCGCACACACGGAGGCACTGGGGGGGCAGCATACACATGGGGGCACTGGGGGGGGGACATTGTACACACGGTGCAGGGAACAGCGTACACACGGGGCACTGGGGGTAATGGAACAGCGTACACATGGGGGCATGGAACAGCATACACACGGGGGCACTGGGGGGCAGGGAACAGCGTACACAGGGGGCCAGGGAACAGCAAACACACGGGGGCACTGGGGGGTGAGGGAACAGCGTACACACGAGGGCACTGGGGGGGACAGAGCACACACGAGGGCACTGGGGGGGACAGAGCACACACGAGGGCACTGGGGGGGACAGAGCACACACGAGGGCACTGGGGGGGACAGAGCACACACGAGGGCACTGGGGGGGACAGAGCACACACGAGGGCACTGGGGGGGACAGAGCACACACGAGGGCACTGGGGGGGACAGAGCACACACGAGGGCACTGGGGGGGACAGAGCACACACGAGGGCACTGGGGGGGACAGAGCACACACGAGGGCACTGGGGGGGACAGAGCACACACGAGGGCACTGGGGGGGACAGAGCACACACGAGGGCACTGGGGGGGACAGAGCATACACGAGGGCACTGGGGGGGACAGAGCACACACGAGGGCACTGGGGGGGACCGAGCACACACGAGGGCACTGGGGGGGACAGAGCACACACGAGGGCACTGGGGGGGACAGAGCACACACGAGGGCACTGGGGGGGACAGAGCACACACGAGGGAACTGGGGGGGGACAGAGCACACACGAGGGCACTGGGGGGGACAGAGCACACACGAGGGCACTGGGGGGGACAGAGCACACACGAGGGCACTGGGGGGGGACAGAGCACACACGAGGGCACTGGGGGGGGACAGAGCACACACGAGGGCACTGGGGAGGGACAGAGCACACACGAGGGCACTGGGGAGGGACAGAGCACACACAAGGGCACTGGGGGGGGACAGAGCACACACGAGGGCACTGGGGGGGGATAGAGCACACACGAGGGCACTGGGGGGGGATAGAGCACACACGAGGGCACTGGGGGGGGATAGAGCACACACGAGGGCACTGGGGGGGCAGAGCACACACGAGGGCACTGAGGGGGAACAGAGCACACACGAGGGCACTGGGGGGGACAGAGCCCACACGGGGGCACCGGGGGTGGGACAGAACACACGTGGGCCCTGGGGGGGGACATAGCACACACGGGTGAACTGGGGGTGACAGAGCACACACAAGGGGCACTGGGGGGGAAGACAGCGTACACACACGGGGGCACTGGGGGGGAGACAGCATACACACAGGGGCACTGGGGGGGGGGGGGGACAGCGTACACACTGGGGCACTGGGGGGGGGCAGCGTACACACGGGGGCACTGGGAAGGGGGACAGCGTACACACAGGGGCACTGGGAAGGGGGACAGCGTACACACAGGGGCACTGGGAAGGGGGACAGCGTACACACAGGGGCACTGGGAAGGGGACAGCGTACACATGGGGGCACTGGGTACACACGGGGTCAGTGGGGTGGGGGACAGGGTACATACAGGGATAGTGGGGGATGGATTTACCTGGATGCAGCTGCTCCTCTGATGGCTCGGGTGGCTTCTTTCTGCCTTCTCGGTGGCGGAGGCAACTCAAGGAAGCGCCTGAATCTGGTCCGCAGGCTGTGGAAGCTCCTCAGTCCTGGCGGTGGCATGGGGAGGTCAGCGTCTGGGCAGGAAATATAATAAATAATAATATTAACCGGCACAGCGTACACACGGAGTGGGGGACACAGAGTACACACGGAGGGGGGGCACAACGTACACATGTAGAGGGGGGGCGCAGCGCACACACGTAGAGGGGGGCGCAGCGCACACACGTAGGGGGGGGGCGCGCAGCGTACACACGGAGGGGGGGCGCAGCGTACACACGGAAGGGGGGGGGCGCAGCGTACACACGGAGGGGGGGGGGCGCAGCGTACACACGGAGGGGGGCGCAGCGTACACACGGAGGGGGGGGCGCAGCGTACACACGGAGGGGGGGGCGCAGCGTACACACGGAGGGGGGGGCGCAGCGTACACACGGAGGGGGGGGCGCAGCGTACACACGGAGGGGGGGGCGCAGCGTACACACGGAGGGGGGGCGCAGCGTACACACGGAGGGGGGCGCAGCGTACACACGGAGGGGGGCGCAGCGTACACACGGAGGGGGGCACAGCGTACACACGGAGGGGGGCACAGCGTACACACGGAGGGGGGGGGGCGCAGCGTACACACGGAGGGGGGCGCAGCGTACACACGGAGGGGGGCGCAGCGTACACACGGAGGGGGGCGCAGCGTACACACGGAGGGGGGCGCAGCGTACACACGGAGGGGGGCGCAGCGTACACACGGAGGGGGGGGCGCAGCGTACACACGGAGGGGGGGGCGCAGCGTACACACGGAGGGGGGGGCGCAGCGTACACACGGAGGGGGGGGGCGCAGCGTACACACGGAGGGGGGGGCGCAGCGTACACACGGAGGGGGGGGCGCAGCGTACACACGGAGGGGGGGGCGCAGCGTACACACGGAGGGGGGCGCAGCGTACACACGGAGGGGGGGCGCAGCGTACACACGGAGGGGGGGGGGGGGGGGGCGCAGCGTACACACGGAGGGGGGGGGGGGCGCAGCGTACACACGGAGGGGGCACAGCGTACACAAGGGGGGGGCACAGCATACACACGGGGGCACTTGGGGGGACAGCGCACACACGGGAGGCACTGGGGGGGACAGCATACACACGGGGGCACTGGAGGGGACAGCATACACACGGGGCACTGGGGGGGACAGCATACACACGGGGGCACTGGGGGTGGGACAGCATACACACGGGGGCACTGGGGGGACAGCATACACACGGGGGCACTGGGGGGACAGCGTACACACGGGGGCATTGGGGGGGAACAGCATACACACGGGGGCACAGGGGCAGGGAACAGCATACACACGGGGGCACTGGGGGGCAGGGAACAGCATACACACGGGGGCACTGGGGGGCAGGGAACAGCGTACACACTGGGGCACTGGGGGCAGGGAACAGCGTACACACGGGGGCACTGGGGGGGGCAGGGAACAGCGGACACACGGGGGCACTGTTGGGGGCAGCGAACACACGGGGGCACTGGGGGGGGACAGCGTACACACGGGGGCACTGGGGGGACAGCGTGCACACGGGGGCACAGGGGCAGGGAACAGCGTACACACGGGGGCACTGGGGGGCAGGGAACAGCGTACACACGGGGGCACTGGGGGGCAGGGAACAGCGTTCACACGGGGGCACTGGGGGGCAGGGAACAGCGTACACACGGGGGCACTGGGGGCAGGGAACAGCGTACACACGGGGGCACTGGGGGCAGGGAACAGCGTACACACAGGGGCACTGGGGGCAGGGAACAGCGTACACACGGGGGCACTGGGGGGGCAGCATACACATGGGGGCAGGGAACAGCGTACACACAGGGGCACTGGGGGGCAGGGAACAGCGTACACACGGTAGCACTGTGGGGGGGACAGAGCACACACGGGGGCAATGGGGGGGACAGAGCACACACTGGGGGGACAGCGTACACACACGGGGGCACTGGGAAGGGGACAGCGTACACACGGGGGCACTGGGAAGGGGACAGCGTACACATGGGGGCACTGGGAAGGGGACAGCGTACACATGGGGGCACTGGGAAGGGGACAGCATACACACGGGGTCAGGGAACAGCGAACACACAGGGGCACTGGGGGGCAGGGAACAGCGTACACACGGGGCACTGGGGGGCAGGGAACAGTGTACACACGGGGGCAGGGAACAGCATACACAGGGGGGGGCAGAGAACAGCGTACACACGGGGCACTGGGGGGGACAGAGCACACACGGGGGCACTGGGGGAGGAACAGAGCACACACGGGGCACTGGGAAGGGGACAGCGTACACACGGGGGCACTGGGAAGAGGACAGCGTACACACGGGGGCACTGGAAAGGGGACAGCGTACACACGGGGGCACTGGGAAGGGGACAGCGTACACACGGGGGCACTGGGATGGGGACAGCGTACACACGGGGGCACTGGGAAGGGGACAGCGTACACACAGGGGCACTGGGAAGGGGACAGCGTACACACGGGGGCACTGGGAAGGGGACAGCGTACACACGGGGGCACTGGGAAGGGGACAGCGTACACATGGGGGCACTGGGAAGGGGACAGCGTACACATGGGGGCACTGGGAAGGGGACAGCGTACACATGGGGGCACTGGGAAGAGGACAGCGTACACATGGGGGCACTGGGAAGGGGACAGCTTACACATGGGGGCACTGGGAAGGGGACAGCGTACACATGGGGGCACTGGGAAGGGGACAGCGTACACATGGGGGCACTGGGAAGAGGACAGCGTACACATGGGGGCACTGGGAAGAGGACAGCGTACACATGGGGGCACTGGGTACACACGCGGACAGAGGGGTGGGGGCCGGGTACACACAGGGACAGTGGGGGGACGGATTTACCTGGATGCAGCTGCTCCTCTGATGGTCCGGGTGGCTTCTTTCTGCCTTCTCGGTGGCGGAGGCAAATCAAGGAAGCGCCTGAATCTGGTCCGCAGGCTGTGGTAGCTCCTCAGTCCTGGCGGTGGCATGGGGAGGTCAGCGTCTGGGCAGGAAATATAATAAATAATAATATTAAAGGGCTCAGCGTACACAGGGGGGGGGGAACAGCGTACACACGGGGCACTGGGGGCAGGGAACAGCGTACACACGGGGGCACTGGGGGGCAGGGAACAGCGTACACACGGGGGCACTGGGGGGGGCAGCGTACACATGGGGGCAGGGAACAGCGTACACACGGGGGCACTGGGGGGCAGGGAACAGCGTACACACGGTAGCACTGTGGGGGGGACAGAGCACACACGGGGGCACTGGGGGGGACAGAGCACACACTGGGGCACTGGGGGGGACAGCGCACACACACGGGGGCACTGGGAAGGGGACAGCGTACACATGGGGGCACTGGGTAGGGGACAGCGTACACATGGGGGCACTGGGTAGGGGACAGCGTACACATGGGGGCACTGGGTAGGGGACAGCGTACACATGGGGGCACTGGGTAGGGGACAGCGTACACATGGGGGCACTGGGTAGGGGACAGCGTACACATGGGGGCACTGGGAAGGGGACAGCGTACACATGGGGGCACAGGGAAGAGGACAGCGTACACATGGGGGCACTGGGAAGGGGACAGCGTACACATGGGGTCACTGGGAAGGGGACAGCGTACACATGGGGGCACTGGGAAGGGGACAGCGTACACACGGGGTCAGGGAACAGCGTACACACGTGGGCACTGGGGGGCAGGGAACAGCGAACACACACAGGGGCAATGGGGGGCAGGGAACAGCGTACACACGGGGGCACTGGGGGGCAGGGAACAGCGTACACACGGGGGCACTGGGGGGCAGGGAACAGCGTACACACGGGGGCACTGGGGGGCAGGGAACAGCGTACACACGGGGGCACTGGGGGGCAGGGAACAGCGTACACACGGGGGCACTGAGGGGCAGGGAACAGCGTACACACGGGGCACTGGGGGGCAGGGAACAGTGTACACACGGGGGCAGGGAACAGCATACACAGGGGGGGCAGAGAACAGTGTACACACGGGGGCACTGGGGGGACAGAGCACACACGGGGGCACTGGGGGAGGAACAGAGCACACACGGGGGCACTGGGAAGGGGACAGCGTACACACGGGGGCACTGGGAAGAGGACAGCGTACACACGGGGGCACTAGGAAGGGGACAGCGTACACACGGGGGCACTGGGATGGGGACAGCGTACACACGGGGGCACTGGGAAGGGGACAGCGTACACATGGGGGCACTGGGAAGGGGACAGCGTACACATGGGGGCACTGGGAAGGGGACAGCGTACACATGGGGGCACTGGGAAGGGGACAGCGTACACATGGGGGCACTGGGAAGAGGACAGCGTACACATGGGGGCACTGGGAAGAGGACAGCGTTCACATGGGGGCACTGGGTACACACGCGGACAGTGGGTTGGGGGCCGGGTACACACAGGGACAGTGGGGGGACGGATTTACCTGGATGCAGCTGCTCCTCTGATGGTCCGGGTGGCTTCTTTCTGCCTTCTCGGTGGCGGACGCAACTCAAGGAAGTGCCTGAATCTGGTCCGCAGGCTGTGGAAGCTCCTCAGTCCTGGCGGTGGCATGGGGAGGTCAGCGTCTGGGCAGGAAATATAATAAATAATAATATTAAAGGGCACAGCATACACACGGGGGGGGCACAGCGTACACACGGAGGAGGGGGCACAGCGTACACACGGAGGAGGGGGCACAGCATACACACGGAGGAGGGGGCACAGCATACACACGGAGGAGGGGGGCACAGCGTACACACGGAGGAGGGGGGCACAGCGTACACACGGAGGAGGGGGGCACAGCGTACACACGGAGGAGGGGGGCACAGCGTACACACGGAGGAGGGGGGCACAGCGTACACACGGAGGAGGGGGGCACAGCGTACACACGGAGGAGGGGGGCACAGCGTACACACGGAGGAGGGGGGCACAGCGTACACACGGAGGAGGGGGGCACAGCGTACACACGGAGGAGGGGGGCACAGCGTACACACGGAGGAGGGGGCACAGCGTACACACGGAGGAGGGGGCACAGCGTACACACGGAGGAGGGGGCACAGCGTACACACTGAGGAGGGGGGCACAGCGGGGGGCACAGCGTACACACGGGGGGCACAGCATACACACAGAGGGGGCACAGCGTACACACAGAGGGGGCACAGCGTACACACAGAGGGGGCACAGCGTACACACAGAGGGGGCACAGCGTACACACAGAGGGGGCACAGTGTACACACGGGGGGCACAGCATACACACGGGGGGGCACAGCATACACACGGGGGGGCACAGCATACACACGGGGGGGCACAGCATACACACGGGGGGGCACAGCATACACACGGGGGGGCACAGCATACACACGGGGGGGCACAGCATACACACGGGGGGGCACAGCATACGCACGGGGGGGCACAGCATACGCACGGGGGGCACAGCATACACACGGGGGGGCACAGCATACACACGGGGGGGCACAGCATACACACGGGGGGGCACAGCATACACACGGGGGGGGCACAGCATACACACGGGGGGCACAGCGTATATACAGTATATGCAGTGAGGGGGGGGCGGGGGACACACGGGGGCAGTAAGGGGTGGGGGGCGGGGGACACACGAGGACAGTGAGGGGGGGCCATGCACTGACATGCAGCAGCTGCGGCTCTCATGCCGCCGCTGCATCACTGGCACATACAGCGCTGGGTCCCCCCACCACCAACCCCAGGACCAGCCTTGCTGACACAAACCACCCCACCCACCCACAAGAATACTTGCAGCCGCGGCGCTGCAGACACGGCAGGGGAAGCTTCCTTAGTTTGTTTGCCTGTGTAAACACACAGCTCCCGGCCGCCGCGCGCATACACACACTGACATGAGCGCCGCAGCAGCACGGGCTCATGTCAGTGTGTGTGTATGCGCGCGGCGGCCGGGAGCTGCGTGTTTTAAACAGGCAAACCAAGAAAGCTTCCCCTCCCGAGTCTGCCGCGCAATTATTCTTGTGGGTTGGTGGGTGGGTGTTAAGTGTCAGCCGCCCATAGCAATCGCGTGCCGGGTGGCTGACTGTAAAAATAAGTTTGGAACCTGTTAGCTCCTGTCTGTGGTGCGCCGACGGTCCTCTCCCCTTGGAGGGATTGCGGGGCTGCAGCAGCGGGACCCCTGTAGGCAGCAGTTCTAAAGTTCTAGAGTCTCGCATCTCCGTCGGCCATCTTGGTACACCCAAGTGAGGCCTTTCTGTACTCCCCCTGCTGGCCACACACTGCGCATGCGCAACAAGTTGGAGACTCCTATCTTTATAATGGGGGACGTTTCACTAAATAAAAAAAAAACTGTACCTATCTGAAAATCCTCAACCCCAAAAGGCACTCCACTGGGACAATATCTACCTAATAAAACAAACCCCAAGTCTCAATTGTTCCCCTACCCCGAGTTATGCCTTCCCAAAAAACCCCTCATAGACTAACATGGGTGACAAAGTGTCATTTCTGAAGTCTCAGAAAAAAACTGGCAGTTGGAAGTTTAGATCGCTCCCAATTGCTCATTTTTTAATATTTCGCCCTGAAATTTGGCACGCAGCACCGGTTGACGATTCTACACGTACCTGCCATATTTCAGCTCAGTACGCCCAGTCACTTTTGAGGTGCAGTCC
Source organism: Crinia signifera (assembly GCF_055691185.1). NCBI lineage: Eukaryota > Metazoa > Chordata > Amphibia > Anura > Myobatrachidae > Crinia > Crinia signifera. The sequence continues at coordinate 17,284,993 of NC_139217.1, read as the reverse complement.
CTCAAACACCATGCCCCCATCCGAAAAGTTCCCTATGGGAAAAATCCGTTCGTTGGATTCAGCCTTAATATAAGGGCACTACCGTGCCCTTATAATATACTCTGAGAAGCTGAATAGTTCTCCGACAGGTACATCTGTCCATGAGAAGCCGCTGGCTTGATCCATTGCAAGAGAGTCACTGACCCGTTCCGGTAATTACAGTTGAAAGTAGAAGGAACAAGCGGTCCACGAATGAAGGGGTTAATAGGCAGTTAAAAGCTGGGTAACCATGAGGCAGTAACATAGAAGTTCGGGGGTGCTCACGCTATAACGGAGGTGCATCCAGATTGCTCCAGAGTCTTGTCCGTCACATACACTGCACGATAGGCTGGCACACTCCCCTCTTGTTGCGTCCGCCCGGGTGCCGGCAATTATAGTATTATATACAAACGAGAGAGCCGCACAGCACGGGACTGTATTCCATTCACAATAAATCAAAAGGCAACAGCCAGTTGTCTTGCAACGTTTCGGGAACTTTTATTATCCCGTCCTCAGGCTAGGTAACATATACAAAGAATGATAAAAGACATTTACCTTTTATTGCCTCTCGTCTTGCGTTCAGCGTGTGGCGTCCTCCTCCTGCTTCCAACTCCCTTCCGGGTACAGGGTCACTGCGTCCACGTACTGGGACGTCGGTTGCGTCAGAGTGGGCGGATCAGCTGTCAGCAGACGCTTGGTTACACAGAGTGCACTACGATACATAACAAACAAACAATAAGTTACATTAAAAACAATCAAAAGTGACGTAATAGTAAGATTTTGGATCCGTTATGGTCAAGAATATAGGTACATATGGCCCTGAAACATTACATTATACAAATATTGACTACTGTGGGCAAATTATGTGGGTATTTCAAAGAAAAATATTTAAATTGAGCTGGTCGTTCAAACCTTTGGGTTTGACAGTATCCAGCATGAAAATCCACTTTGCCTCACACTTGAGTAGCTTCAGGTGTCTGTCACCCCCTCTTCCATCATCCGGTATATGGTCGATGACCATATGACGGAAGCTAGCCAGATTATGCTTGGCTTCTGCAAAATGCTTGGCAAGTGGTTGATCCATGCCTTTACCTTTAATAGCGGCACTAATAGCAGAGCGGTGCAAGGCCATGCGCTCCTTAAAGGTGCGCATGGTCTTGCCTACATAGTTTAAGCCACAGGGGCATTTTGCCAAGTAGACCACATAGGAACTCGAACATGACAGGTTGTGGTTGATATAGTACTTCTGCCCAGTGTGTGGATGGCAGAAGTATTTGCCTGATATCATGTGGCTGCACGTTTTGCAGCCCGTGCACTTATGGCATCCATTTGTTTTCCTGGTTACCATAGTGCTCTCCTTCAACTGGTTTGTAATATCACTGTGTACTACCCAGTCTCGGATATTTTTTCCCCTCTCGTAGCAGTGTCTTACTTCTGCTCTCTTCAGGCTTCTGAATTCTTGTTGGATAACTGGACAGTTATTTCTCACTGTTTTTTTGACAGTATGGGAAGAGGTATTATATTTCTGAACCCAGTTTACACTGGGGTTAGATGTTGTTTTAGCGGCAGACTTAAGTGTGTCTTCTCTGGGGATGGTTTTTATTCTCTCCCTTGCTGCGCTGATGGTCATCTCACTATATCCCCTCTCCCTAAATTTGTCTGTCATGTCATCCAAAGTAGTTTCAAGTGTATTAGGGTCACTAGTGATTCTTTTGGCCCTTAAGAATTGAGAGAAGGGAAGACTACTAATGGTGGATTTGGGGTGGAAACTGTCCGCCTTTAAAATGGTATTTTTATCCGTAGGTTTGGAAAAAACACTGGTTTGGATTTTATTATTACACAGTTTGATGTTGACGTCTAGATAATGTATCTCTTCCAGGCTCATGGAAAACGTGTATTTTATGGGACAATCTGCATTGTTAACCCCTTCCATCAAAATGTGGAACTCCTCATACGTTCCACGCCAGAAGAGGATGACGTCATCTATATAACGTTTGTAGTAGAGAATCTTGTCTCTATTCTCACGGTTGAGGAAAAACCTGTAATCAATATGTGACATGTAGCCATTTGCATATGTCGGGGATACATTAGATCCCATAGACACCCCGGTGCGTTGTATATAATATTTGCCATTGAAGAAAAAATAATTTCTTTCCAAAATTAACTTCAATAATGTGAGAAAAAAATCGGGATTTGGGCCCGAATACTCTGGATGGTTCTTAATCAATACTTCAATGGCTCTTAATCCTTCAATGTGTGGAATGTTGGTATACAAGCTGGTGATGTCCAGGGTCACCATCCAGGTGTTATCCGGGACATCACCAAGCTTGCTCAATGATACCAGGAGGTCCGTGGTGTCCTTCAGATATGTCTCACCCGCCTGGACGCACGGTTGGAGATAAAAGTCCAAGTATATAGATGTATTGCTATACAAGGACTCTCGTGCCGACACAATGGGTCTCCCAGGCGGGTTTGACATATCCTTGTGGACTTTAGGAAGGGTGTATAACAGAGGGACCCTAGGAAAATTGTTAGTCAAAAAATTGTAAGTATCAAGGTCAATGACTTTATTATCCTTGGCCTCCTTCAGAATTAGATCCAGTTCCTTTTTAAACTGATCAGTTGGATTTCTTGCCAACAGTCCGTATACTGCTTCATTAGCAAGCTGTCTGTAAATCTCAGTGCAATAAGAGTCAATGTCCATGACGACTACAGCACCGCCTTTATCCGCGGGTCTCACGCAAATGTCTTTGTAGTCGCCCAAGTTTTTCAGCGCCGTCCACTCCTCATTGGATAAATTATTTCTTGTTTTTTTCGCGGCGGTTGCTTCATTTTTTACTTGGATATTGAGCACGTCCATAAAGCCAGCAATGGTAGTGTTGTTAGAATGGGGGTTGAACTGGGATTTGGGTTTAAATTTAACCCTTTCGGTGCTGGTCGCTGTAATAGGTTTATCATCAAAATACTCTCTGAGTTGGAGTTGTCTGCGTAAGTGGAGTTGGTCAATCTTCCAGTCAAGTGGTTTAAAGCTGGTCGTTGGAACAAAGCCTAAGCCTTTGCTTAACACCTTGATCTCTGTAGGTGTTAGTATTCTTTTAGACAGGTTAAATACTACTTGGTTGTCTTGCGACCCCGACCTGTGGCTTTTCCTTTTGCCTTTGCCTCCCCTCCTGACAGGTCTGTTTTTGTACCGCGTCCTGCCCGCGTTCTCACCCCTAAAGGGGGTCTATTGTAAGATGAGGGGCCTTCTCGGGCATCACTGGTGTCATCACAGGAAGATGACTGTGGGTCGCTAGAGTATTGTCTGGTACGGGATTGGTAGCGTCTGTACTGGCCGCGTCTCCAGGTATTCTGTTCCCTGTTGCCAGATATCCATTTGTAAACAGACAGTTCCTCATAATCCCTGTTAACCACTTCAAATTTCTGTTTTTTTAAAGTGATGAGTTCTTTCTTATAATTAAGTACCTGAGTATTTAACTTGTCTTGCCATTTGTCTGGCATCTCCTGCGCAATAAATGTTTTGTGTTCCGTCTCAAACTTGATGATTTTATCCTGGATGATTTTAAGCTCTTTTGCTGACTCCTCCACTACCAGAGTCATCATGTCCAGAGAGCATTTGTTTAATATCGCTATCCAGCGACGTACGAATTCTTTGTTGTTCCTCCCGATTGTCGGGGTATTGCGCACCCTGAATCCTCTTGGTATTTTCTTCTCCCTTATATACTCGGACAGGGTTATACCGTGCAGGAGAAAATCAGTCTCTTTTTTGCGCATTTTAAATAGGGCGTTGTGTATTTCATCTGGGGTAATTCCCCCCGCTGTGTCTTTAAGACGTTCAGTGAATAATCTCGCCTCCATTTCTGACTCTGAGAAGCTGAATAGTTCTCCGACAGGTACATCTGTCCATGAGAAGCCGCTGGCTTGATCCATTGCAAGAGAGTCACTGACCCGTTCCGGTAATTACAGTTGAAAGTAGAAGGAACAAGCGGTCCACGAATGAAGGGGTTAATAGGCAGTTAAAAGCTGGGTAACCATGAGGCAGTAACATAGAAGTTCGGGGGTGCTCACGCTATAACGGAGGTGCATCCAGATTGCTCCAGAGTCTTGTCCGTCACATACACTGCACGATAGGCTGGCACACTCCCCTCTTTTTGCGTCCGTCCGGGTGCCGGCAATTATAGTATTATATACAAACGAGAGAGCCGCACAGCACGGGACTGTATTCCATTCACAATAAATCAAAAGGCAACAGCCAGTTGTCTTGCAACGTTTCGGGAACTTTTATTATCCCGTCCTCAGGCTAGGTAACATATACAAAGAATGATAAAAGACATTTACCTTTTATTGCCTCTCGTCTTGCGTTCAGCGTGTGGCGTCCTCCTCCTGCTTCCAACTCCCTTCCGGGTACAGGGTCACTGCGTCCACGTACTGGGACGTCGGTTGCGTCAGAGTGGGCGGATCAGCTGTCAGCAGACGCTTGGTTACACAGAGTGCACTACGATACATAACAAACAAACAATAAGTTACATTAAAAACAATCAAAAGTGACGTAATAGTAAGATTGTGGATCCATTATGGTCAAGAATATAGGTACATATGGCCCTGAAACATTACATTATACAAATATTGACTACTGTGGGCAAATTATGTGGGTATTTCAAAGAAAAATATTTAAATTGAGCTGGTCGTTCAAACCTTTGGGTTTGACAGTATCCAGCATGAAAATCCACTTTGCCTCACACTTGAGTAGCTTCAGGTGTCTGTCACCCCCTCTTCCATCATCCGGTATATGGTCGATGACCATATGACGGAAGCTAGCCAGATTATGCTTGGCTTCTGCAAAATGCTTGGCAAGTGGTTGATCCATGCCTTTACCTTTAATAGCGGCACTAATAGCAGAGCGGTGCAAGGCCATGCGCTCCTTAAAGGTGCGCATGGTCTTGCCTACATAGTTTAAGCCACAGGGGCATTTTGCCAAGTAGACCACATAGGAACTCGAACATGACAGGTTGTGGTTGATATAGTACTTCTGCCCAGTGTGTGGATGGCAGAAGTATTTGCCTGATATCATGTGGCTGCACGTTTTGCAGCCCGTGCACTTATGGCATCCATTTGTTTTCCTGGTTACCATAGTGCTCTCCTTCAACTGGTTTGTAATATCACTGTGTACTACCCAGTCTCGGATATTTTTTCCCCTCTCGTAGCAGTGTCTTACTTCTGCTCTCTTCAGGCTTCTGAATTCTTGTTGGATAACTGGCCAGTTATTTCTCACTGTTTTTTTGACAGTATGGGAAGAGGTATTATATTTCTGAACCCAGTTTACACTGGGGTTAGATGTTGTTTTAGCGGCAGACTTAAGTGTGTCTTCTCTGGGGATGGTTTTTATTCTCTCCCTTGCTGCGCTGATGGTCATCTCACTATATCCCCTCTCCCTAAATTTGTCTGTCATGTCATCCAAAGTAGTTTCAAGTGTATTAGGGTCACTAGTGATTCTTTTGGCCCTTAAGAATTGAGAGAAGGGAAGACTACTAATGGTGGATTTGGGGTGGAAACTGTCCGCCTTTAAAATAGTATTTTTATCCGTAGGTTTGGAAAAAACACTGGTTTGGATTTTATTATTACACAGTTTGATGTTGACGTCTAGATAATGTATCTCTTCCAGGCTCATGGAAAACGTGTATTTTATGGGACAATCTGCATTGTTAACCCCTTCCATCAAAATGTGGAACTCCTCATACGTTCCACGCCAGAAGAGGATGACGTCATCTATATAACGTTTGTAGTAGAGAATCTTGTCTCTATTCTCACGGTTGAGGAAAAACCTCTAATCAATATGTGACATGTAGCCATTTGCATATGTCGGGGATACATTAGATCCCATAAACACCCCGGTGCGTTGTATATAATATTTGCCATTGAAGAAAAAATAATTTCTTTCCAAAATTAACTTCAATAATGTGAGAAAAAAATCGGGATTTGGGCCCGAATACTCTGGATGGTTCTTAATCAATACTTCAATGGCTCTTAATCCTTCAATGTGTGGAATGTTGGTATACAAGCTGGTGATGTCCAGGGTCACCATCCAGGTGTTATCCGGGACATCACCAAGCTTGCTCAATGATACCAGGAGGTCCGTGGTGTCCTTCAGATATGTCTCACCCGCCTGGACGCATGGTTGGAGATAAAAGTCCAAGTATATAGATGTATTGCTATACAAGGACTCTCGTGCCGACACAATGGGTCTCCCAGGCGGGTTTGACATATCCTTGTGGACTTTAGGAAGGGTGTATAACAGAGGGACCCTAGGAAAATTGTTAGTCAAAAAATTGTAAGTATCAAGGTCAATGACTTTATTATCCTTGGCCTCCTTCAGAATTAGATCCAGTTCCTTTTTAAACTGATCAGTTGGATTTCTTGCCAACAGTCCGTATACTGCTTCATTAGCAAGCTGTCTGTAAATCTCAGTGCAATAAGAGTCAATGTCCATGACGACTACAGCACCGCCTTTATCCGCGGGTCTCACGCAAATGTCTTTGTAGTCGCCCAAGTTTTTCAGCGCCGTCCACTCCTCATTGGATAAATTATTTCTTGTTTTTTTCGCGGCGGTTGCTTCATTTTTTACTTGGATATTGAGCACGTCCATAAAGCCAGCAATGGTAGTGTTGTTAGAATGGGGGTTGAACTGGGATTTGGGTTTAAATTTAACCCTTTCGGTGCTGGTCGCTGTAATAGGTTTATCATCAAAATACTCTCTGAGTTGGAGTTGTCTGCGTAAGTGGAGTTGGTCAATCTTCCAGTCAAGTGGTTTAAAGCTGGTCGTTGGAACAAAGCCTAAGCCTTTGCTTAACACCTTGATCTCTGTAGGTGTTAGTATTCTTTTAGACAGGTTAAATACTACTTGGTTGTCTTGCGACCCCGACCTGTGGCTTTTCCTTTTGCCTTTGCCTCCCCTCCTGACAGGTCTGTTTTTGTACCGCGTCCTGCCCGCGTTCTCACCCCTAAAGGGGGTCTATTGTAAGATGAGGGGCCTTCTCGGGCATCACTGGTGTCATCACAGGAAGATGACTGTGGGTCGCTAGAGTATTGTCTGGTACGGGATTGGTAGCGTCTGTACTGGCCGCGTCTCCAGGTATTCTGTTCCCTGTTGCCAGATATCCATTTGTAAACAGACAGTTCCTCATAATCCCTGTTAACCACTTCAAATTTCTGTTTTTTTAAAGTGATGAGTTCTTTCTTATAATTAAGTACCTGAGTATTTAACTTGTCTTGCCATTTGTCTGGCATCTCCTGCGCAATAAATGTTTTGTGTTCCGTCTCAAACTTGATGATTTTATCCTGGATGATTTTAAGCTCTTTTGCTGACTCCTCCACTACCAGAGTCATCATGTCCAGAGAGCATTTGTTTAATATCGCTATCCAGCGACGTACGAATTCTTTGTTGTTCCTCCCGATTGTCGGGGTATTGCGCACCCTGAATCCTCTTGGTATTTTCTTCTCCCTTATATACTCGGACAGGGTTATACCGTGCAGGAGAAAATCAGTCTCTTTTTTGCGCATTTTAAATAGGGCGTTGTGTATTTCATCTGGGGTAATTCCCCCCGCTGTATCTTTAAGACGTTCAGTGAATAATCTCGCCTCCATTTCTGACTCTGAGAAGCTGAATAGTTCTCCGACAGGTACATCTGTCCATGAGAAGCCGCTGGCTTGATCCATTGCAAGAGAGTCACTGACCCGTTCCGGTAATTACAGTTGAAAGTAGAAGGAACAAGCGGTCCACGAATGAAGGGGTTAATAGGCAGTTAAAAGCTGGGTAACCATGAGGCAGTAACATAGAAGTTCGGGGGTGCTCACGCTATAACGGAGGTGCATCCAGATTGCTCCAGAGTCTTGTCCGTCACATACACTGCACGATAGGCTGGCACACTCCCCTCTTTTTGCGTCCGTCCGGGTGCCGGCAATTATAGTATTATATACAAACGAGAGAGCCGCACAGCACGGGACTGTATTCCATTCACAATAAATCAAAAGGCAACAGCCAGTTGTCTTGCAACGTTTCGGGAACTTTTATTATCCCGTCCTCAGGCTAGGTAACATATACAAAGAATGATAAAAGACATTTACCTTTTATTGCCTCTCGTCTTGCGTTCAGCGTGTGGCGTCCTCCTCCTGCTTCCAACTCCCTTCCGGGTACAGGGTCACTGCGTCCACGTACTGGGACGTCGGTTGCGTCAGAGTGGGCGGATCAGCTGTCAGCAGACGCTTGGTTACACAGAGTGCACTATGATACATAACAAACAAACAATAAGTTACATTAAAAACAATCAAAAGTGACGTAATAGTAAGATTGTGGATCCGTTATGGTCAAGAATATAGGTACATATGGCCCTGAAACATTACATTATACAAATATTGACTACTGTGGGCAAATTATGTGGGTATTTCAAAGAAAAATATTTAAATTGAGCTGGTCGTTCAAACCTTTGGGTTTGACAGTATCCAGCATGAAAATCCACTTTGCCTCACACTTGAGTAGCTTCAGGTGTCTGTCACCCCCTCTTCCATCATCCGGTATATGGTCGATGACCATATGACGGAAGCTAGCCAGATTATGCTTGGCTTCTGCAAAATGCTTGGCAAGTGGTTGATCCATGCCTTTACCTTTAATAGCGGCACTAATAGCAGAGCGGTGCAAGGCCATGCGCTCCTTAAAGGTGCGCATGGTCTTGCCTACATAGTTTAAGCCACAGGGGCATTTTGCCAAGTAGACCACATAGGAACTCGAACATGACAGGTTGTGGTTGATATAGTACTTCTGCCCAGTGTGTGGATGGCAGAAGTATTTGCCTGATATCATGTGGCTGCACGTTTTGCAGCCCGTGCACTTATGGCATCCATTTGTTTTCCTGGTTACCATAGTGCTCTCCTTCAACTGGTTTGTAATATCACTGTGTACTACCCAGTCTCGGATATTTTTTCCCCTCTCGTAGCAGTGTCTTACTTCTGCTCTCTTCAGGCTTCTGAATTCTTGTTGGATAACTGGCCAGTTATTTCTCACTGTTTTTTTGACAGTATGGGAAGAGGTATTATATTTCTGAACCCAGTTTACACTGGGGTTAGATGTTGTTTTAGCGGCAGACTTAAGTGTGTCTTCTCTGGGGATGGTTTTTATTCTCTCCCTTGCTGCGCTGATGGTCATCTCACTATATCCCCTCTCCCTAAATTTGTCTGTCATGTCATCCAAAGTAGTTTCAAGTGTATTAGGGTCACTAGTGATTCTTTTGGCCCTTAAGAATTGAGAGAAGGGAAGACTACTAATGGTGGATTTGGGGTGGAAACTGTCCGCCTTTAAAATGGTATTTTTATCCGTAGGTTTGGAAAAAACACTGGTTTGGATTTTATTATTACACAGTTTGATGTTGACGTCTAGATAATGTATCTCTTCCAGGCTCATGGAAAACGTGTATTTTATGGGACAATCTGCATTGTTAACCCCTTCCATCAAAATGTGGAACTCCTCATACGTTCCACGCCAGAAGAGGATGACGTCATCTATATAACGTTTGTAGTAGAGAATCTTGTCTCTATTCTCACGGTTGAGGAAAAACCTGTAATCAATATGTGACATGTAGCCATTTGCATATGTCGGGGATACATTAGATCCCATAGACACCCCGGTGCGTTGTATATAATATTTGCCATTGAAGAAAAAATAATTTCTTTCCAAAATTAACTTCAATAATGTGAGAAAAAAATCGGGATTTGGGCCCGAATACTCTGGATGGTTCTTAATCAATACTTCAATGGCTCTCAATCCTTCAATGTGTGGAATGTTGGTATACAAGCTGGTGATGTCCAGGGTCACCATCCAGGTGTTATCCGGGACATCACCAAGCTTGCTCAATGATACCAGGAGGTCCGTGGTGTCCTTCAGATATGTCTCACCCGCCTGGACGCACGGTTGGAGATAAAAGTCCAAGTATATAGATGTATTGCTATACAAGGACTCTCGTGCCGACACAATGGGTCTCCCAGGCGGGTTTGACATATCCTTGTGGACTTTAGGAAGGGTGTATAACAGAGGGACCCTAGGAAAATTGTTAGTCAAAAAATTGTAAGTATCAAGGTCAATGACTTTATTATCCTTGGCCTCCTTCAGAATTAGATCCAGTTCCTTTTTTAAACTGATCAGTTGGATTTCTTGCCAACAGTCCGTATACTGCTTCATTAGCAAGCTGTCTGTAAATCTCAGTGCAATAAGAGTCAATGTCCATGACGACTACAGCACCGCCTTTATCCGCGGGTCTCACGCAAATGTCTTTGTAGTCGCCCAAGTTTTTCAGCGCCGTCCACTCCTCATTGGATAAATTATTTCTTGTTTTTTTCGCGGCGGTTGCTTCATTTTTTACTTGGATATTGAGCACGTCCATAAAGCCAGCAATGGTAGTGTTGTTAGAATGGGGGTTGAACTGGGATTTGGGTTTAAATTTAACCCTTTCGGTGCTGGTCGCTGTAATAGGTTTATCATCAAAATACTCTCTGAGTTGGAGTTGTCTGCGTAAGTGGAGTTGGTCAATCTTCCAGTCAAGTGGTTTAAAGCTGGTCGTTGGAACAAAGCCTAAGCCTTTGCTTAACACCTTGATCTCTGTAGGTGTTAGTATTCTTTTAGACAGGTTAAATACTACTTGGTTGTCTTGCGACCCCGACCTGTGGCTTTTCCTTTTGCCTTTGCCTCCCCTCCTGACAGGTCTGTTTTTGTACCGCGTCCTGCCCGCGTTCTCACCCCTAAAGGGGGTCTATTGTAAGATGAGGGGCCTTCTCGGGCATCACTGGTGTCATCACAGGAAGATGACTGTGGGTCGCTAGAGTATTGTCTGGTACGGGATTGGTAGCGTCTGTACTGGCCGCGTCTCCAGGTATTCTGTTCCCTGTTGCCAGATATCCATTTGTAAACAGACAGTTCCTCATAATCCCTGTTAACCACTTCAAATTTCTGTTTTTTTTTAAAGTGATGAGTTCTTTCTTATAATTAAGTACCTGAGTATTTAACTTGTCTTGCCATTTGTCTGGCATCTCCTGCGCAATAAATGTTTTGTGTTCCGTCTCAAACTTGATGATTTTATCCTGGATGATTTTAAGCTCTTTTGCTGACTCCTCCACTACCAGAGTCATCATGTCCAGAGAGCATTTGTTTAATATCGCTATCCAGCGACGTACGAATTCTTTGTTGTTCCTCCCGATTGTCGGGGTATTGCGCACCCTGAATCCTCTTGGTATTTTCTTCTCCCTTATATACTCGGACAGGGTTATACCGTGCAGGAGAAAATCAGTCTCTTTTTTGCGCATTTTAAATAGGGCGTTGTGTATTTCATCTGGGGTAATTCCCCCCGCTGTGTCTTTAAAACGTTCAGTGAATAATCTCGCCTCCATTTCTGACTCTAAGAAGCTGAATAGTTCTCTGACAGGTACATCTGTCCATGAGAAGCCGCTGGCTTGATCCATTGCAAGAGAGTCACTGACCCGTTCCGGTAATTACAGTTGAAAGTAGAAGGAACAAGCGGTCCACGAATGAAGGGGTTAATAGGCAGTTAAAAGCTGGGTAACCATGAGGCAGTAACATAGAAGTTCGGGGGTGCTCACGCTATAACGGAGGTGCATCCAGATTGCTCCAGAGTCTTGTCCGTCACATACACTGCACGATAGGCTGGCACACTCCCCTCTTTTTGCGTCCGTCCGGGTGCCGGCAATTATAGTATTATATACAAACGAGAGAGCCGCACAGCACGGGACTGTATTCCATTCACAATAAATCAAAAGGCAACAGCCAGTTGTCTTGCAACGTTTCGGGAACTTTTATTATCCCGTCCTCAGGCTAGGTAACATATACAAAGAATGATAAAAGACATTTACCTTTTATTGCCTCTCGTCTTGCGTTCAGCGTGTGGCGTCCTCCTCCTGCTTCCAACTCCCTTCCGGGTACAGGGTCACTGCGTCCACGTACTGGGACGTCGGTTGCGTCAGAGTGGGCGGATCAGCTGTCAGCAGACGCTTGGTTACACAGAGTGCACTACGATACATAACAAACAAACAATAAGTTACATTAAAAACAATCAAAAGTGACGTAATAGTAAGATTGTGGATCCGTTATGGTCAAGAATATAGGTACATATGGCCCTGAAACATTACATTATACAAATATTGACTACTGTGGGCAAATTATGTGGGTATTTCAAAGAAAAATATTTAAATTGAGCTGGTCGTTCAAACCTTTGGGTTTGACAGTATCCAGCATGAAAATCCACTTTGCCTCACACTTGAGTAGCTTCAGGTGTCTGTCACCCCCTCTTCCATCATCCGGTATATGGTCGATGACCATATGACGGAAGCTAGCCAGATTATGCTTGGCTTCTGCAAAATGCTTGGCAAGTGGTTGATCCATGCCTTTACCTTTAATAGCGGCACTAATAGCAGAGCGGTGCAAGGCCATGCGCTCCTTAAAGGTGCGCATGGTCTTGCCTACATAGTTTAAGCCACAGGGGCATTTTGCCAAGTAGACCACATAGGAACTCGAACATGACAGGTTGTGGTTGATATAGTACTTCTGCCCAGTGTGTGGATGGCAGAAGTATTTGCCTGATATCATGTGGCTGCACGTTTTGCAGCCCGTGCACTTATGGCATCCATTTGTTTTCCTGGTTACCATAGTGCTCTCCTTCAACTGGTTTGTAATATCACTGTGTACTACCCAGTCTCGGATATTTTTTCCCCTCTCGTAGCAGTGTCTTACTTCTGCTCTCTTCAGGCTTCTGAATTCTTGTTGGATAACTGGACAGTTATTTCTCACTGTTTTTTTGACAGTATGGGAAGAGGTATTATATTTCTGAACCCAGTTTACACTGGGGTTAGATGTTGTTTTAGCGGCAGACTTAAGTGTGTCTTCTCTGGGGATGGTTTTTATTCTCTCCCTTGCTGCGCTGATGGTCATCTCACTATATCCCCTCTCCCTAAATTTGTCTGTCATGTCATCCAAAGTAGTTTCAAGTGTATTAGGGTCACTAGTGATTCTTTTGGCCCTTAAGAATTGAGAGAAGGGAAGACTACTAATGGTGGATTTGGGGTGGAAACTGTCCGCCTTTAAAATGGTATTTTTATCCGTAGGTTTGGAAAAAACACTGGTTTGGATTTTATTATTACACAGTTTGATGTTGACGTCTAGATAATGTATCTCTTCCAGGCTCATGGAAAACGTGTATTTTATGGGACAATCTGCATTGTTAACCCCTTCCATCAAAATGTGGAACTCCTCATACGTTCCACGCCAGAAGAGGATGACGTCATCTATATAACGTTTGTAGTAGAGAATCTTGTCTCTATTCTCACGGTTGAGGAAAAACCTGTAATCAATATGTGACATGTAGCCATTTGCATATGTCGGGGATACATTAGATCCCATAGACACCCCGGTGCGTTGTATATAATATTTGCCATTGAAGAAAAAATAATTTCTTTCCAAAATTAACTTCAATAATGTGAGAAAAAAATCGGGATTTGGGCCCGAATACTCTGGATGGTTCTTAATCAATACTTCAATGGCTCTCAATCCTTCAATGTGTGGAATGTTGGTATACAAGCTGGTGATGTCCAGGGTCACCATCCAGGTGTTATCCGGGACATCACCAAGCTTGCTCAATGATACCAGGAGGTCCGTGGTGTCCTTCAGATATGTCTCACCCGCCTGGACGCACGGTTGGAGATAAAAGTCCAAGTATATAGATGTATTGCTATACAAGGACTCTCGTGCCGACACAATGGGTCTCCCAGGCGGGTTTGACATATCCTTGTGGACTTTAGGAAGGGTGTATAACAGAGGGACCCTAGGAAAATTGTTAGTCAAAAAATTGTAAGTATCAAGGTCAATGACTTTATTATCCTTGGCCTCCTTCAGAATTAGATCCAGTTCCTTTTTAAACTGATCAGTTGGATTTCTTGCCAACAGTCCGTATACTGCTTCATTAGCAAGCTGTCTGTAAATCTCAGTGCAATAAGAGTCAATGTCCATGACGACTACAGCACCGCCTTTATCCGCGGGTCTCACGCAAATGTCTTTGTAGTCGCCCAAGTTTTTCAGCGCCGTCCACTCCTCATTGGATAAATTATTTCTTGTTTTTTTCGCGGCGGTTGCTTCATTTTTTACTTGGATATTGAGCACGTCCATAAAGCCAGCAATGGTAGTGTTGTTAGAATGGGGGTTGAACTGGGATTTGGGTTTAAATTTAACCCTTTCGGTGCTGGTCGCTGTAATAGGTTTATCATCAAAATACTCTCTGAGTTGGAGTTGTCTGCGTAAGTGGAGTTGGTCAATCTTCCAGTCAAGTGGTTTAAAGCTGGTCGTTGGAACAAAGCCTAAGCCTTTGCTTAACACCTTGATCTCTGTAGGTGTTAGTATTCTTTTAGACAGGTTAAATACTATTTGGATGTCTTGCGACCCCGACCTGTGGCTTTTCCTTTTGCCTTTGCCTCCCCTCCTGACAGGTCTGTTTTTGTACCGCGTCCTGCCCGCGTTCTCACCCCTAAAGGGGGTCTATTGTAAGATGAGGGGCCTTCTCGGGCATCACTGGTGTCATCACAGGAAGATGACTGTGGGTCGCTAGAGTATTGTCTGGTACGGGATTGGTAGCGTCTGTACTGGCCGCGTCTCCAGGTATTCTGTTCCCTGTTGCCAGATATCCATTTGTAAACAGACAGTTCCTCATAATCCCTGTTAACCACTTCAAATTTCTGTTTTTTTAAAGTGATGAGTTCTTTCTTATAATTAAGTACCTGAGTATTTAACTTGTCTTGCCATTTGTCTGGCATCTCCTGCGCAATAAATGTTTTGTGTTCCGTCTCAAACTTGATGATTTTATCCTGGATGATTTTAAGCTCTTTTGCTGACTCCTCCACTACCAGAGTCATCATGTCCAGAGAGCATTTGTTTAATATCGCTATCCAGCGACGTACGAATTCTTTGTTGTTCCTCCCGATTGTCGGGGTATTGCGCACCCTGAATCCTCTTGGTATTTTCTTCTCCCTTATATACTCGGACAGGGTTATACCGTGCAGGAGAAAATCAGTCTCTTTTTTGCGCATTTTAAATAGGGCGTTGTGTATTTCATCTGGGGTAATTCCCCCCGCTGTGTCTTTAAGACGTTCAGTGAATAATCTCGCCTCCATTTCTGACTCTGAGAAGCTGAATAGTTCTCCGACAGGTACATCTGTCCATGAGAAGCCGCTGGCTTGATCCATTGCAAGAGAGTCACTGACCCGTTCCGGTAATTACAGTTGAAAGTAGAAGGAACAAGCGGTCCACGAATGAAGGGGTTAATAGGCAGTTAAAAGCTGGGTAACCATGAGGCAGTAACATAGAAGTTCGGGGGTGCTCACGCTATAACGGAGGTGCATCCAGATTGCTCCAGAGTCTTGTCCGTCACATACACTGCACGATAGGCTGGCACACTCCCCTCTTTTTGCGTCCGTCCGGGTGCCGGCAATTATAGTATTATATACAAACGAGAGAGCCGCACAGCACGGGACTGTATTCCATTCACAATAAATCAAAAGGCAACAGCCAGTTGTCTTGCAACGTTTCGGGAACTTTTATTATCCCGTCCTCAGGCTAGGTAACATATACAAAGAATGATAAAAGACATTTACCTTTTATTGCCTCTCGTCTTGCGTTCAGCGTGTGGCGTCCTCCTCCTGCTTCCAACTCCCTTCCGGGTACAGGGTCACTGCGTCCACGTACTGGGACGTCGGTTGCGTCAGAGTGGGCGGATCAGCTGTCAGCAGACGCTTGGTTACACAGAGTGCACTACGATACATAACAAACAAACAATAAGTTACATTAAAAACAATCAAAAGTGACGTAATAGTAAGATTGTGGATCCGTTATGGTCAAGAATATAGGTACATATGGCCCTGAAACATTACATTATACAAATATTGACTACTGTGGGCAAATTATGTGGGTATTTCAAAGAAAAATATTTAAATTGAGCTGGTCGTTCAAACCTTTGGGTTTGACAGTATCCAGCATGAAAATCCACTTTGCCTCACACTTGAGTAGCTTCAGGTGTCTGTCACCCCCTCTTCCATCATCCGGTATATGGTCGATGACCATATGACGGAAGCTAGCCAGATTATGCTTGGCTTCTGCAAAATGCTTGGCAAGTGGTTGATCCATGCCTTTACCTTTAATAGCGGCACTAATAGCAGAGCGGTGCAAGGCCATGCGCTCCTTAAAGGTGCGCATGGTCTTGCCTACATAGTTTAAGCCACAGGGGCATTTTGCCAAGTAGACCACATAGGAACTCGAACATGACAGGTTGTGGTTGATATAGTACTTCTGCCCAGTGTGTGGATGGCAGAAGTATTTGCCTGATATCATGTGGCTGCACGTTTTGCAGCCCGTGCACTTATGGCATCCATTTGTTTTCCTGGTTACCATAGTGCTCTCCTTCAACTGGTTTGTAATATCACTGTGTACTACCCAGTCTCGGATATTTTTTCCCCTCTCGTAGCAGTGTCTTACTTCTGCTCTCTTCAGGCTTCTGAATTCTTGTTGGATAACTGGCCAGTTATTTCTCACTGTTTTTTTGACAGTATGGGAAGAGGTATTATATTTCTGAACCCAGTTTACACTGGGGTTAGATGTTGTTTTAGCGGCAGACTTAAGTGTGTCTTCTCTGGGGATGGTTTTTATTCTCTCCCTTGCTGCGCTGATGGTCATCTCACTATATCCCCTCTCCCTAAATTTGTCTGTCATGTCATCCAAAGTAGTTTCAAGTGTATTAGGGTCACTAGTGATTCTTTTGGCCCTTAAGAATTGAGAGAAGGGAAGACTACTAATGGTGGATTTGGGGTGGAAACTGTCCGCCTTTAAAATGGTATTTTTATCCGTAGGTTTGGAAAAAACACTGGTTTGGATTTTATTATTACACAGTTTGATGTTGACGTCTAGATAATGTATCTCTTCCAGGCTCATGGAAAACGTGTATTTTATGGGACAATCTGCATTGTTAACCCCTTCCATCAAAATGTGGAACTCCTCATACGTTCCACGCCAGAAGAGGATGACGTCATCTATATAACGTTTGTAGTAGAGAATCTTGTCTCTATTCTCACGGTTGAGGAAAAACCTGTAATCAATATGTGACATGTAGCCATTTGCATATGTCGGGGATACATTAGATCCCATAGACACCCCGGTGCGTTGTATATAATATTTGCCATTGAAGAAAAAATAATTTCTTTCCAAAATTAACTTCAATAATGTGAGAAAAAAATCGGGATTTGGGCCCGAATACTCTGGATGGTTCTTAATCAATACTTCAATGGCTCTCAATCCTTCAATGTGTGGAATGTTGGTATACAAGCTGGTGATGTCCAGGGTCACCATCCAGGTGTTATCCGGGACATCACCAAGCTTGCTCAATGATACCAGGAGGTCCGTGGTGTCCTTCAGATATGTCTCACCCGCCTGGACGCACGGTTGGAGATAAAAGTCCAAGTATATAGATGTATTGCTATACAAGGACTCTCGTGCCGACACAATGGGTCTCCCAGGCGGGTTTGACATATCCTTGTGGACTTTAGGAAGGGTGTATAACAGAGGGACCCTAGGAAAATTGTTAGTCAAAAAATTGTAAGTATCAAGGTCAATGACTTTATTATCCTTGGCCTCCTTCAGAATTAGATCCAGTTCCTTTTTTAAACTGATCAGTTGGATTTCTTGCCAACAGTCCGTATACTGCTTCATTAGCAAGCTGTCTGTAAATCTCAGTGCAATAAGAGTCAATGTCCATGACGACTACAGCACCGCCTTTATCCGCGGGTCTCACGCAAATGTCTTTGTAGTCGCCCAAGTTTTTCAGCGCCGTCCACTCCTCATTGGATAAATTATTTCTTGTTTTTTTCGCGGCGGTTGCTTCATTTTTTACTTGGATATTGAGCACGTCCATAAAGCCAGCAATGGTAGTGTTGTTAGAATGGGGGTTGAACTGGGATTTGGGTTTAAATTTAACCCTTTCGGTGCTGGTCGCTGTAATAGGTTTATCATCAAAATACTCTCTGAGTTGGAGTTGTCTGCGTAAGTGGAGTTGGTCAATCTTCCAGTCAAGTGGTTTAAAGCTGGTCGTTGGAACAAAGCCTAAGCCTTTGCTTAACACCTTGATCTCTGTAGGTGTTAGTATTCTTTTAGACAGGTTAAATACTACTTGGTTGTCTTGCGACCCCGACCTGTGGCTTTTCCTTTTGCCTTTGCCTCCCCTCCTGACAGGTCTGTTTTTGTACCGCGTCCTGCCCGCGTTCTCACCCCTAAAGGGGGTCTATTGTAAGATGAGGGGCCTTCTCGGGCATCACTGGTGTCATCACAGGAAGATGACTGTGGGTCGCTAGAGTATTGTCTGGTACGGGATTGGTAGCGTCTGTACTGGCCGCGTCTCCAGGTATTCTGTTCCCTGTTGCCAGATATCCATTTGTAAACAGACAGTTCCTCATAATCCCTGTTAACCACTTCAAATTTCTGTTTTTTTTAAAGTGATGAGTTCTTTCTTATAATTAAGTACCTGAGTATTTAACTTGTCTTGCCATTTGTCTGGCATCTCCTGCGCAATAAATGTTTTGTGTTCCGTCTCAAACTTGATGATTTTATCCTGGATGATTTTAAGCTCTTTTGCTGACTCCTCCACTACCAGAGTCATCATGTCCAGAGAGCATTTGTTTAATATCGCTATCCAGCGACGTACGAATTCTTTGTTGTTCCTCCCGATTGTCGGGGTATTGCGCACCCTGAATCCTCTTGGTATTTTCTTCTCCCTTATATACTCGGACAGGGTTATACCGTGCAGGAGAAAATCAGTCTCTTTTTTGCGCATTTTAAATAGGGCGTTGTGTATTTCATCTGGGGTAATTCCCCCCGCTGTGTCTTTAAAACGTTCAGTGAATAATCTCGCCTCCATTTCTGACTCTAAGAAGCTGAATAGTTCTCTGACAGGTACATCTGTCCATGAGAAGCCGCTGGCTTGATCCATTGCAAGAGAGTCACTGACCCGTTCCGGTAATTACAGTTGAAAGTAGAAGGAACAAGCGGTCCACGAATGAAGGGGTTAATAGGCAGTTAAAAGCTGGGTAACCATGAGGCAGTAACATAGAAGTTCGGGGGTGCTCACGCTATAACGGAGGTGCATCCAGATTGCTCCAGAGTCTTGTCCGTCACATACACTGCACGATAGGCTGGCACACTCCCCTCTTTTTGCGTCCGTCCGGGTGCCGGCAATTATAGTATTATATACAAACGAGAGAGCCGCACAGCACGGGACTGTATTCCATTCACAATAAATCAAAAGGCAACAGCCAGTTGTCTTGCAACGTTTCGGGAACTTTTATTATCCCGTCCTCAGGCTAGGTAACATATACAAAGAATGATAAAAGACATTTACCTTTTATTGCCTCTCGTCTTGCGTTCAGCGTGTGGCGTCCTCCTCCTGCTTCCAACTCCCTTCCGGGTACAGGGTCACTGCGTCCACGTACTGGGACGTCGGTTGCGTCAGAGTGGGCGGATCAGCTGTCAGCAGACGCTTGGTTACACAGAGTGCACTACGATACATAACAAACAAACAATAAGTTACATTAAAAACAATCAAAAGTGACGTAATAGTAAGATTGTGGATCCGTTATGGTCAAGAATATAGGTACATATGGCCCTGAAACATTACATTATACAAATATTGACTACTGTGGGCAAATTATGTGGGTATTTCAAAGAAAAATATTTAAATTGAGCTGGTCGTTCAAACCTTTGGGTTTGACAGTATCCAGCATGAAAATCCACTTTGCCTCACACTTGAGTAGCTTCAGGTGTCTGTCACCCCCTCTTCCATCATCCGGTATATGGTCGATGACCATATGACGGAAGCTAGCCAGATTATGCTTGGCTTCTGCAAAATGCTTGGCAAGTGGTTGATCCATGCCTTTACCTTTAATAGCGGCACTAATAGCAGAGCGGTGCAAGGCCATGCGCTCCTTAAAGGTGCGCATGGTCTTGCCTACATAGTTTAAGCCACAGGGGCATTTTGCCAAGTAGACCACATAGGAACTCGAACATGACAGGTTGTGGTTGATATAGTACTTCTGCCCAGTGTGTGGATGGCAGAAGTATTTGCCTGATATCATGTGGCTGCACGTTTTGCAGCCCGTGCACTTATGGCATCCATTTGTTTTCCTGGTTACCATAGTGCTCTCTTTCAACTGGTTTGTAATATCACTGTGTACTACCCAGTCTCGGATATTTTTTCCCCTCTCGTAGCAGTGTCTTACTTCTGCTCTCTTCAGGCTTCTGAATTCTTGTTGGATAACTGGACAGTTATTTCTCACTGTTTTTTTGACAGTATGGGAAGAGGTATTATATTTCTGAACCCAGTTTACACTGGGGTTAGATGTTGTTTTAGCGGCAGACTTAAGTGTGTCTTCTCTGGGGATGGTTTTTATTCTCTCCCTTGCTGCGCTGATGGTCATCTCACTATATCCCCTCTCCCTAAATTTGTCTGTCATGTCATCCAAAGTAGTTTCAAGTGTATTAGGGTCACTAGTGATTCTTTTGGCCCTTAAGAATTGAGAGAAGGGAAGACTACTAATGGTGGATTTGGGGTGGAAACTGTCCGCCCTTAAAATGGTATTTTTATCCGTAGGTTTGGAAAAAACACTGGTTTGGATTTTATTATTACACAGTTTGATGTTGACGTCTAGATAATGTATCTCTTCCAGGCTCATGGAAAACGTGTATTTTATGGGACAATCTGCATTGTTAACCCCTTCCATCAAAATGTGGAACTCCTCATACGTTCCACGCCAGAAGAGGATGACGTCATCTATATAACGTTTGTAGTAGAGAATCTTGTCTCTATTCTCACGGTTGAGGAAAAACCTGTAATCAATATGTGACATGTAGCCATTTGCATATGTCGGGGATACATTAGATCCCATAGACACCCCGGTGCGTTGTATATAATATTTGCCATTGAAGAAAAAATAATTTCTTTCCAAAATTAACTTCAATAATGTGAGAAAAAAATCGGGATTTGGGCCCGAATACTCTGGATGGTTCTTAATCAATACTTCAATGGCTCTCAATCCTTCAATGTGTGGAATGTTGGTATACAAGCTGGTGATGTCCAGGGTCACCATCCAGGTGTTATCCGGGACATCACCAAGCTTGCTCAATGATACCAGGAGGTCCGTGGTGTCCTTCAGATATGTCTCACCCGCCTGGACGCACGGTTGGAGATAAAAGTCCAAGTATATAGATGTATTGCTATACAAGGACTCTCGTGCCGACACAATGGGTCTCCCAGGCGGGTTTGACATATCCTTGTGGACTTTAGGAAGGGTGTATAACAGAGGGACCCTAGGAAAATTGTTAGTCAAAAAATTGTAAGTATCAAGGTCAATGACTTTATTATCCTTGGCCTCCTTCAGAATTAGATCCAGTTCCTTTTTAAACTGATCAGTTGGATTTCTTGCCAACAGTCCGTATACTGCTTCATTAGCAAGCTGTCTGTAAATCTCAGTGCAATAAGAGTCAATGTCCATGACGACTACAGCACCGCCTTTATCCGCGGGTCTCACGCAAATGTCTTTGTAGTCGCCCAAGTTTTTCAGCGCCGTCCACTCCTCATTGGATAAATTATTTCTTGTTTTTTTCACGGCGGTTGCTTCATTTTTTACTTGGATATTGAGCACGTCCATAAAGCCAGCAATGGTAGTGTTGTTAGAATGGGGGTTGAACTGGGATTTGGGTTTAAATTTAACCCTTTCGGTGCTGGTCGCTGTAATAGGTTTATCATCAAAATACTCTCTGAGTTGGAGTTGTCTGCGTAAGTGGAGTTGGTCAATCTTCCAGTCAAGTGGTTTAAAGCTGGTCGTTGGAACAAAGCCTAAGCCTTTGCTTAACACCTTGATCTCTGTAGGTGTTAGTATTCTTTTAGACAGGTTAAATACTACTTGGTTGTCTTGCGACCCCGACCTGTGGCTTTTCCTTTTGCCTTTGCCTCCCCTCCTGACAGGTCTGTTTTTGTACCGCGTCCTGCCCGCGTTCTCACCCCTAAAGGGGGTCTATTGTAAGATGAGGGGCCTTCTCGGGCATCACTGGTGTCATCACAGGAAGATGACTGTGGGTCGCTAGAGTATTGTCTGGTACGGGATTGGTAGCGTCTGTACTGGCCGCGTCTCCAGGTATTCTGTTCCCTGTTGCCAGATATCCATTTGTAAACAGACAGTTCCTCATAATCCCTGTTAACCACTTCAAATTTCTGTTTTTTGAAAGTGATGAGTTCTTTCTTATAATTAAGTACCTGAGTATTTAACTTGTCTTGCCATTTGTCTGGCATCTCCTGCGCAATAAATGTTTTGTGTTCCGTCTCAAACTTGATGATTTTATCCTGGATGATTTTAAGCTCTTTTGCTGACTCCTCCACTACCAGAGTCATCATGTCCAGAGAGCATTTGTTTAATATCGCTATCCAGCGACATACGAATTCTTTGTTGTTCCTCCCGATTGTCGGGGTATTGCGCACCCTGAATCCTCTTGGTATTTTCTTCTCCCTTATATACTCGGACAGGGTTATACCGTGCAGGAGAAAATCAGTCTCTTTTTTGCGCATTTTAAATAGGGCGTTGTGTATTTCATCTGGGGTAATTCCCCCCGCTGTGTCTTTAAGACGTTCAGTGAATAATCTCGCCTCCATTTCTGACTCTGAGAAGCTGAATAGTTCTCCGACAGGTACATCTGTCCATGAGAAGCCGCTGGCTTGATCAATTGCAAGAGAGTCACTGACCCGTTCCGGTAATTACAGTTGAAAGTAGAAGGAACAAGCGGTCCACGAATGAAGGGGTTAATAGGCAGTTAAAAGCTGGGTAACCATGAGGCAGTAACATAGAAGTTCGGGGGTGCTCACGCTATAACGGAGGTGCATCCAGATTGCTCCAGAGTCTTGTCCGTCACATACACTGCACGATAGGCTGGCACACTCCCCTCTTTTTGCGTCCGTCCGGGTGCCGGCAATTATAGTATTATATACAAACGAGAGAGCCGCACAGCACGGGACTGTATTCCATTCACAATAAATCAAAAGGCAACAGCCAGTTGTCTTGCAACGTTTCGGGAACTTTTATTATCCCGTCCTCAGGCTAGGTAACATATACAAAGAATGATAAAAGACATTTACCTTTTATTGCCTCTAGTCTTGCGTTCAGCGTGTGGCGTCCTCCTCCTGCTTCCAACTCCCTTCCGGGTACAGGGTCACTGCGTCCACGTACTGGGACGTCGGTTGCGTCAGAGTGGGCGGATCAGCTGTCAGCAGACGCTTGGTTACACAGAGTGCACTACGATACATAACAAACAAACAATAAGTTACATTAAAAACAATCAAAAGTGACGTAATAGTAAGATTGTGGATCCGTTATGGTCAAGAATATAGGTACATATGGCCCTGAAACATTACATTATACAAATATTGACTACTGTGGGCAAATTATGTGGGTATTTCAAAGAAAAATATTTAAATTGAGCTGGTCGTTCAAACCTTTGGGTTTGACAGTATCCAGCATGAAAATCCACTTTGCCTCACACTTGAGTAGCTTCAGGTGTCTGTCACCCCCTCTTCCATCATCCGGTATATGGTCGATGACCATATGACGGAAGCTAGCCAGATTATGCTTGGCTTCTGCAAAATGCTTGGCAAGTGGTTGATCCATGCCTTTACCTTTAATAGCGGCACTAATAGCAGAGCGGTGCAAGGCCATGCGCTCCTTAAAGGTGCGCATGGTCTTGCCTACATAGTTTAAGCCACAGGGGCATTTTGCCAAGTAGACCACATAGGAACTCGAACATGACAGGTTGTGGTTGATATAGTACTTCTGCCCAGTGTGTGGATGGCAGAAGTATTTGCCTGATATCATGTGGCTGCACGTTTTGCAGCCCGTGCACTTATGGCATCCATTTGTTTTCCTGGTTACCATAGTGCTCTCCTTCAACTGGTTTGTAATATCACTGTGTACTACCCAGTCTCGGATATTTTTTCCCCTCTCGTAGCAGTGTCTTACTTCTGCTCTCTTCAGGCTTCTGAATTCTTGTTGGATAACTGGCCAGTTATTTCTCACTGTTTTTTTGACAGTATGGGAAGAGATATTATATTTCTGAACCCAGTTTACACTGGGGTTAGATGTTGTTTTAGCGGCAGACTTAAGTGTGTCTTCTCTGGGGATGGTTTTTATTCTCTCCCTTGCTGCGCTGATGGTCATCTCACTATATCCCCTCTCCCTAAATTTGTCTGTCATGTCATCCAAAGTAGTTTCAAGTGTATTAGGGTCACTAGTGATTCTTTTGGCCCTTAAGAATTAAGAGAAGGGAAGACTACTAATGGTGGATTTGGGGTGGGAAACTGTCCGCCCTTAAAATGGTATTTTTATCCGTAGGTTTGGAAAAAACACTGGTTTGGATTTTATTATTACACAGTTTGATGTTGACGTCTAGATAATGTATCTCTTCCAGGCTCATGGAAAACGTGTATTTTATGGGACAATCTGCATTGTTAACCCCTTCCATCAAAATTTTGATGGAAGGGGTTAACAATGCAGATTGTCCCATAAAATACACATTTTCCATGAGCCTGGAAGAGATACATTATCTAGACGTCAACATCAAACTGTGTAATAATAAAATCCAAACCAGTGTTTTTTCCAAACCTACGGAAAAAATACCATTTTAAGGGCGGACAGTTTCCACCCCAAATCCACCATTAGTAGTCTTCCCTTCTCTCAATTCTTAAGGGCCAAAAGAATCACTAGTGACCCTAATACACTTGAAACTACTTTGGATGACATGACAGACAAATTTAGGGAGAGGGGATATAGTGAGATGACCATCAGCGCAGCAAGGGAGAGAAAAAAAACCATCCCCAGAGAAGACACACTTAAGTCTGCCGCTAAAACAACATCTAACCCCAGTGTAAACTGGGTTCAGAAATATAATACCTCTTCCCATACTGTCAAAAAAACAGTGAGAAATAACTGGCCAGTTATCCAACAAGAATTCAGAAGCCTGAAGAGAGCAGAAGTAAGACACTGCTACGAGAGGGGAAAAAATATCCGAGACTGGGTAGTACACAGTGATATTACAAACCAGTTGAAGGAGAGCACTATGGTAACCAGGAAAACAAATGGATGCCATAAGTGCACGGGCTGCAAAACGTGCAGCCACATGATATCAGGCAAATACTTCTGCCATCCACACACTGGGCAGAAGTACTATATCAACCACAACCTGTCATGTTCGAGTTCCTATGTGGTCTACTTGGCAAAATGCCCCTGTGGCTTAAACTATGTAGGCAAGACCATGCGCACCTTTAAGGAGCGCATGGCCTTGCACCGCTCTGCTATTAGTGCCGCTATTAAAGGTAAAGGCATGGATCAACCACTTGCCAAGCATTTTGCAGAAGCCAAGCATAATCTGGCTAGCTTTCGTCATATGGTCATCGACCATATACCGGATGATGGAAGAGGGGGTGACAGACACCTGAAGCTACTCAAGTGTGAGGCAAAGTGGATTTTCATGCTGGATACTGTCAAACCCAAAGGTTTGAACGACCAGCTCAATTTAAATATTTTTCTTTGAAATACCCACATAATTTGCCCACAGGAGTCAATATTTGTATAATGTAATGTTTCAGGGCCATATGTACCTATATTCTTGACCATAACGGATCCACAATCTTACTATTACGTCACTTTTGATTGTTTTTAATGTAACTTATTGTTTGTTTGTTATGTATCGTAGTGCACTCTGTGTAACCAAGCGTCTGCTGACAGCTGATCCGCCCACTCTGACGCAACCGACGTCCCAGTACGTGGACGCAGTGACCCTGTACCCGGAAGGGAGTTGGAAGCAGGAGGAGGACGCCACACGCTGAACGCAAGACGAGAGGCAATAAAAGGTAAATGTCTTTTATCATTCTTTGTATATGTTACCTAGCCTGAGGACGGGATAATAAACGTTCCCGAAACGTTGCAAGACAACTGGCTGTTGCCTTTTGATTTATTGTGAATGGAATACAGTCCCGTGCTGTGCGGCTCTCTCGTTTGTATATAATACTATAATTGCCGGCACCCAGGCGGACGCAACAAGAGGGGAGTGTGCCAGCCTATCGTGCAGTGTATGTGACGGACAAGACTCTGGAGCAATCTGGATGCACCTCCGTTATAGCGTGAGCACCCCCGAACTTCTATGTTACTGCCTCATGGTTACCCAGCTTTTAACTGCCTATTAACCCCTTCATTCGTGGACCGCTTGTTCCTTCTACTTTCAACTGTAATTACCGGAACGGGTCAGTGACTCTCTTGCAATGGATCAAGCCAGCGGCTTCTCATGGACAGATGTACCTGTCGGAGAACTATTCAGCTTCTCAGAGTCAGAAATGGAGGCGAGATTATTCACTGAACGTCTTAAAGACACAGCGGGGGGAATTACCCCAGATGAAATACACAACGCCCTATTTAAAATGCGCAAAAAAGAGACTGATTTTCTCCTGCACGGTATAACCCTGTCCGAGTATATAAGGGAGAAGAAAATACCAAGAGGATTCAGGGTGCGCAATACAACAAAGAATTCGTACGTCGCTGGATAGCGATATTAAACAAATGCTCTCTGGACATGATGACTCTGGTAGTGGAGGAGTCAGCAAAAGAGCTTAAAATCATCCAGGATAAAATCATCAAGTTTGAGACGGAACACAAAACATTTATTGCGCAGGAGATGCCAGACAAATGGCAAGACAAGTTAAATACTCAGGTACTTAATTATAAGAAAGAACTCATCACTTTCAAAAAACAGAAATTTGAAGTGGTTAACAGGGATTATGAGGAACTGTCTGTTTACAAATGGATATCTGGCAACAGGGAACAGAATACCTGGAGACGCGGCCAGTACAGACGCTACCAATCCCGTACCAGACAATACTCTAGCGACCCACAGTCATCTTCCTGTGATGACACCAGTGATGCCCGAGAAGGCCCCTCATCTTACAATAGACCCCCTTTAGGGGTGAGAACGCGGGCAGGACGCGGTACAAAAACAGACCTGTCAGGAGGGGAGGCAAAGGCAAAAGGAAAAGCCACAGGTCGGGGTCGCAAGACAACCAAGTAGTATTTAACCTGTCTAAAAGAATACTAACACCTACAGAGATCAAGGTGTTAAGCAAAGGCTTAGGCTTTGTTCCAACGACCAGCTTTAAACCACTTGACTGGAAGATTGACCAACTCCACTTACGCAGACAACTCCAACTCAGAGAGTATTTTGATGATAAACCTATTACAGCGACCAGCACCGAAAGGGTTAAATTTAAACCCAAATCCCAGTTCAACCCCCATTCTAACAACACTACCATTGCTGGCTTTATGGACGTGCTCAATATCCAAGTAAAAAATGAAGCAACTGCCGTGAAAAAAACAAGAAATAATTTATCCAATGAGGAGTGGACGGCGCTGAAAAACTTGGGCGACTACAAAGACATTTGCGTGAGACCCGCGGATAAAGGCGGTGATGTAGTCGTCATGGACATTGACTCTTATTGCACTGAGATTTACAGACAGCTTGCTAATGAAGCAGTATACGGACTGTTGGCAAGAAATCCAACTGATCAGTTTAAAAAGGAACTGGATCTAATTCTGAAGGAGGCCAAGGATAATAAAGTCATTGACCTTGATACTTACAATTTTTTGACTAACAATTTTCCTAGGGTCCCTCTGTTATACACCCTTCCTAAAGTCCACAAGGATATGTCAAACCCGCCTGGGAGACC
Organism: Crinia signifera; assembly: GCF_055691185.1. NCBI lineage: Eukaryota > Metazoa > Chordata > Amphibia > Anura > Myobatrachidae > Crinia > Crinia signifera. The sequence goes on along the minus strand of NC_139217.1, from coordinate 17,257,088 downwards.
CATTGTGTCGGCACGAGAGTCCTTGTATAGCAATACATCTATATACTTGGACTTTTATCTCCAACCATGCGTCCAGGCGGGTGAGACATATCTGAAGGACACCACGGACCTCCTGGTATCATTGAGCAAGCTTGGTGATGTCCCGGATAACACCTGGATGGTGACCCTGGACATCACCAGCTTGTATACCAACATTCCACACATTGAAGGATTGAGAGCCATTGAAGTATTGATTAAGAACCATCCAGAGTATTCGGGCCCAAATCCCGATTTTTTTCTCACATTATTGAAGTTAATTTTGGAAAGAAATTATTTTTTCTTCAATGGCAAATATTATATACAACGCACCGGGGTGTCTATGGGATCTAATGTATCCCCGACATATGCAAATGGCTACATGTCACATATTGATTACAGGTTTTTCCTCAACCGTGAGAATAGAGACAAGATTCTCTACTACAAACGTTATATAGATGACGTCATCCTCTTCTGGCGTGGAACGTATGAGGAGTTCCACATTTTGATGGAAGGGGTTAACAATGCAGATTGTCCCATAAAATACACGTTTTCCATGAGCCTGGAAGAGATACATTATCTAGACGTCAACATCAAACTGTGTAATAATAAAATCCAAACCAGTGTTTTTTCCAAACCTACGGATAAAAATACCATTTTAAGGGCGGACAGTTTCCACCCCAAATCCACCATTAGTAGTCTTCCCTTCTCTCAATTCTTAAGGGCCAAAAGAATCACTAGTGACCCTAATACACTTGAAACTACTTTGGATGACATGACAGACAAATTTAGGGAGAGGGGATATAGTGAGATGACCATCAGCGCAGCAAGGGAGAGAATAAAAACCATCCCCAGAGAAGACACACTTAAGTCTGCCGCTAAAACAACATCTAACCCCAGTGTAAACTGGGTTCAGAAATATAATACCTCTTCCCATACTGTCAAAAAAACAGTGAGAAATAACTGGCCAGTTATCCAACAAGAATTCAGAAGCCTGAAGAGAGCAGAAGTAAGACACTGCTACGAGAGGGGAAAAAATATCCGAGACTGGGTAGTACACAGTGATATTACAAACCAGTTGAAGGAGAGCACTATGGTAACCAGGAAAACAAATGGATGCCATAAGTGCACGGGCTGCAAAACGTGCAGCCACATGATATCAGGCAAATACTTCTGCCATTCACACACTGGGCAGAAGTACTATATCAACCACAACCTGTCATGTTCGAGTTCCTATGTGGTCTACTTGGCAAAATGCCCCTGTGGCTTAAACTATGTAGGCAAGACCATGCGCACCTTTAAGGAGCGCATGGCCTTGCACCGCTCTGCTATTAGTGCCGCTATTAAAGGTAAAGGCATGGATCAACCACTTGCCAAGCATTTTGCAGAAGCCAAGCATAATCTGGCTAGCTTCCGTCATATGGTCATCGACCATATACCGGATGATGGAAGAGGGGGTGACAGACACCTGAAGCTACTCAAGTGTGAGGCAAAGTGGATTTTCATGCTGGATACTGTCAAACCCAAAGGTTTGAACGACCAGCTCAATTTAAATATTTTTCTTTGAAATACCCACATAATTTGCCCACAGTAGTCAATATTTGTATAATGTAATGTTTCAGGGCCATATGTACCTATATTCTTGACCATAACGGATCCACAATCTTACTATTACGTCACTTTTGATTGTTTTTAATGTAACTTATTGTTTGTTTGTTATGTATCGTAGTGCACTCTGTGTAACCAAGCGTCTGCTGACAGCTGATCCGCCCACTCTGACGCAACCGACGTCCCAGTACGTGGACGCAGTGACCCTGTACCCGGAAGGGAGTTGGAAGCAGGAGGAGGACGCCACACGCTGAACGCAAGACGAGAGGCAATAAAAGGTAAATGTCTTTTATCATTCTTTGTATATGTTACCTAGCCTGAGGACGAGATAATAAAAGTTCCCGAAACGTTGCAAGACAACTGGCTGTTGCCTTTTGATTTATTGTGAATGGAATACAGTCCCGTGCTGTGCGGCTCTCTCGTTTGTATATAATACTATAATTGCCGGCACCCGGGCGGACGCAACAAGAGGGGAGTGTGCCAGCCTATCGTGCAGTATATATATATATATATATATATATATATATATATATATATATATATATATGAAACTTCATTGATCCATAACAATACAGAGTCAAGCTCGAACTTCCGGTTCCGCCATCGTGGAGTGAGCAGTGGCTCCATGTAGCTCTGTTTCCCACTAACCCTCCAGATACCCGTACGCTGTCATCCCAGGGGCAAACACAGATCCAGGTCCCCCAGGCAATCTGCTGCAGCCATGGACAAATTCATGGCACCTCACCCAGCCATGAAAACACCCACGCAGCAGCAAATCTTTCCCCAGCTGCAAAGGCAGGAGAAGAGAAAGGGAGAACACAGCATGGTGCCGGACCAAAATAATGCCCAAGGCATGCCAGCTGCAAAGAAGCCGATTGCTGACCAGGACTCTGATGCTGGCTCCCTCTTGGAGCATGCAAGTATTGCTACCGCATCTTATAAAGACCTAGTGGATGCTATTAATAACACAATGGCACCTCTGCTACAAAAAGCTACAAAAAGCTGTCCCAGATATTTCAACACAGATTAACACTCTGACTGGCTGACCACTGCTGAAACCCATATAAGTGATAATGCTGACCAAATACAAAGCTTACAAAACGCTGTTAAAATGCTCAAAATAGATAACAAACAATTATCTGATACTGTGGAAAATATAGAAAATAGAGCCAAGCATAATAATTTGAGGATCACCGGTATTCCGGAAAAGGTTAAAGGACCGCAATTAGAACATCCTATACGCAATACCCTCCCAAAATTATTACAAGTTGAAAAATCCTGCTCAGATATGGTTGTGAAAAGGGTTCACAGGATGGGAGCTCCCCACCCCATAACCACTTCAAGACCAAGAGTGCTAATATTTAAAGTTGTAAACTACTTGCATAAACAGACTTTATGGTCGGCCTCAAGTAAAATAGATCCTCTCAAATGGGAAGGCCATATCCTGCGGATATATCAGGACTTTTCATTAGAACTATCTAAACAGAGGCGAACATTTACTCCGATCTGCTCTTAGCTAGTACACCTTAACCAAAAATTCTATATGATGAACCCAGCATGTTTAATAATTTTCATTGGATCATTTTAGCCATAAAACCAAATATAAAATGTCTGAGATGTAAAGTTGTAAAATTGATATAGGCGACTAAGTTCAAATTTTAAACCGTTTAGAGCTGTTATGGAGGATTAGAAACATAGAAACATAGAATTTGACGGCAGATAAGAACCATTTGGCCCATCTAGTCTGCCCCTTTTTTAGGATTGGTTGGGTAATGGAATATAGGCTGTAGGTTTAGCTTATAACTAATACATTGATATTGCCAGTTGATATTGTCATAGAGAAATTTCCACTGTCACTTTACAGGTCAAGTCTAGTTTTATATTGCTGCATAGTTAGTTTATTATCTGCTAAGTATACCTTTACAGAATTTGGATGTTTTCTGTTTTGTCTTGTCATATTGTTGTTTGTCCTCCTAATGTTTTTTTCCTTACCCCCCTCTCCAATTATATCACCCCTCTTTAACCTACTACATAAACCACATCTATTATGTCAGTCACGATTGGATTGTTAAACATAAGAGGTTAAGAGATGCACACACCGATTAAGAGATGCAGATTACTCACATATTTAAATAAACAACTAATAGATCTTATTTGTCTGTAGGAGACACACTTAATGCCCCCAGAGATCATGAAACTTACAATATTACAATGGGACATTTTGGGTAATTCAAAATCATGTGGTGTTGCAGTTCTGGCCAAAAAACAATTAAATGCTAAAATAATCTCAGCAGATGCAGATCCAGCAGGCAGATATTTAATTCTACATTTGGATATTCTAGATACAATATTGATTATATGCAACACTTATGCTCCAACTCAATACAAAAAATCCTTTTTTACCCATTTGATAGCTAAACTACATAAATATGACCTTACTTCTTTAATTGTATGTGGAGATTTAAATTTTATTTCCTCCCCCTATTTTGATCGCTCTCCCCCTCCAAAAAACCTTCAGAAACTACCAAAAATAGGAGTGCCCTATTAAATTCAATGCTTTAATTTGATAGACTCCTGGCAGGCATTAAACACAATAGAAAAAGACTATGCATGCCTATCGTTAATATACAAACCCTGGTCTAGAATAGACTACAGTATATTCTAATTGCTGAACCACTTTTTCCCAAATTGGCCACAGTGCACATCTGTCCCCCAGTGTTATCAGACCACGGCTTAATTTCTATTAATATTTTATTACAGGGTAAACAAAAAACATATCCACAATGGAAATTTCCTTCTCACCTTTCGCAGTCTCGGGGCCTACGCGACGGCCTCAATAGAACTGGAATCATTACACCACGGAAAATCAATTCTACGTGAATGATAATCCAACTATTTATTGGCAACCTGCAAAGGCTGTAATGAGAGGAGAGGTTGTGGCCTATGTCTTGAGACTGAGAAAAACACAAAAGAATACAAAGAATTGCCATCTATACTAACAAATACCTTTCATGATTTTAAAACAGACCCAACACCAGGAAATAAGGCCTGCTCTCAAACAGCCAACTACAAGGAGACAAATACTTATTTAACGTTAATTCCAAATTTTATAAATTTGGAAACAAAGTAGGAAAACTACTTACAAACCTTGTACAAGGGTCCAGGCTTCAAAATACAATACAACCTCTATTAAGACCTGGCGGCTCCCTTACGAAGAATAATAAGCAAATAACCAAAGTCCTTAAAAATTATTATGAAAATTTATACTCTGTACCTGAATCACCTTCGGCTGACTCTTTAATCAATACTGACACAAATATGGAATCTAATCCATCCTTACTAAATTCCTATTGGGATTCTTTGCTATAGACATTGAACCTCTCCCCTTATCCAAGGTATTAAAATTGGTCTGGAAGAATTAAAAATAGCATTATTTGCTGATGACACACTAATTTTTGTCTCAAACCCCACTCACTCCTTTCCAGCCTTATTACACCTATTAGAGTCGTTCAGTGTTAGGACGGGGTACAAAGTTACCCTAGCGAAATCAGAGATATTGAAACTAAATAAGGCAAATATAGAATTAGTTAAAAACCTAACTATCTCATTTACAATTAATACATCACATTAGAAATATTTGGGGGTACAGATACATGCTGATCTCACTAAATTGTATGTCTTGAATTTTACACCAGTTATATCTCAAATAATCACCAAACGTGAATCTTGGAAAAAACTCCCATTATCTGTACTAGGTAGACTGGCAATCATACAATCTATAGTATTCCTGAAAATATTTCATATTATGCAGATGTTGCCGATTGCCTTACGTAAATCGGATGTTATAAAATTAGATTCTACAGTATATTTTCCAAATTTAAATGGCAAAATAAAAGACCTAGAATAGCCCGCCAGAAACTAAAAACGAATAAATCTGAGGGAGGACTAGGATATACAGATCTAAATGCTTATACTTCAGCAATCTTCTTCAGATATGTGAGCGACTGGCTCTTGAATAACTCTAACTACACTGATAGAGAATTAGTCCAAGCTATCTTTATTCCCTATGCACCAGGAGCCTTGATCCAATCTAAACTTATCACTATCCCCCAAACCTTTAAATCTCGTATACTAATTAAAGATACCTAGAATGTTTGGATATACACAAATAGGAAAGATAAAATAAATCCATTCTCTGCACAATATGTCCCGCTGTGGGGGAACCCTTCATTCTCTCCATCCTTTACATCCTTTACAAAATCCACATATCTCAAATGGAAGGAAAAAGAATTAGACAACGCTACAAAAGTATTTGATCCTGGAGGAAACATGTACTCATTCGAACACCTAGCAACCCAATATGATCTGCCTCATTCTAACTTTTTTATGTATTTACAAATTAGACAATACTTAACTACAAACAAAATTACTAATTCAAATAATAACCCAACTACTACGTTGGCACAAATAACAAATACTGTATAGACTTATTACTAAATTATACCACAGAAAATAAATATAAAGTGAAATATTTATACTCCCTACTAATGAAATCTGACGTCTCTAATGACCCACAGTGGAACCTCTTATGGACTAAATGGAAATTAGACATACCAACATATGAAGGGTATAAAGAGATGTTACCATTGTACACAATTTCCTTAACATCCCTGAAATCTGCTTATATACAAGAAGTTTAAGTGAGAACTCTGCATAGAGCATATATTACTCCAAACAGATGGAAATATATGGTTGCAGATAAAAAGGTAATTGTCCTTACATAGTTACATAGTAGGTAAGGCTGAAAAAAGACTTGCGTCCATCTAGTTCAACCTGGTATAGATATCCATTGCTGATTTGGTAGGTTCTGGTATTTTACAGACAAATTATATTTCTTATTTGTACCCATGGATGTTTTTCTCCAGTAAATGTCTGTCCAACTTTGCCTTGAACGCATTTAATGAGCCAGCCGTTACCACCTCTCTGGGAAGAGAGTTACAGAGTTTGACTGTTCTGACCGTAAAGAAATTCTTTCTACTAGCTGAATGAAATCTTTTTTCTTCTAATCTATACTCATGCCCTCGCGTCCTAGATTCCTTTCTAGTAGAAAATAGGGTGTGTGACAGTTCCTTATATTGGCCCTTGATATACTTGTACATGTTGAGCATGTCCCCCCTTAAACGTCTCTTTTCTAATGTAAATAGTCCCAATTTGCTTAATCTCTCCCCGTAGCTTAAATTCTCCATTCCCCTAATCAGCTTTGTTGCTCGCCTTTGGACTTTTTCTAATTCTATGATGTCCTTTTTATAGTGTGGGGCCCAGAACTGTACTCCGTACTCCAGGTGAGGTCTCACCAATGCTTTATATAGTGGCATAATTACCCTTGAGTCCCTAGTTTCCATTCCCCTCTTAATACATGCCAGAATTTTGTTGGCCTTTTTTGTAGCTACATTACAATGGGCACTACATCCTAGATTGCTGTCTATTTGGACTCCTAGATCCTTTTCAAGTATGGAATTACCCAGTTCCTCTCCGCTAAGGTTGTAACTTGCACACTGGTTGTGTCTCCCAAGGTGCATAACCTTACATTTATCTACATTGAACCTCATCTTCCATTTTTTTGCCCACTCATCTAGAATTGCAAGATCATTTTGAAGCATGGTGACATCTTCTGGTGATTTGATGACTTTGCTAAGTTTTGTATCGTCCGCAAAGATGGATACATTGCTGAGTAACCCTATCCCAATATCGTTAATAAAAATGTTAAACAAAATGGGCCCCAAAACCGAACCCTGGGGCACTCCACTTAGTACCGGTATCATATCTGATACGGCACCATTCACAACCACTCTTTGTTCTCTATTACATAGCCAATTCCCTACCCATCTGCAGATATTTTCACCCAATCCTAGGTTCTCCATTTTATTAATCAATCTCTTGTGTGGGACAGTATCAAATGCTTTAGCGAAATCTAGGAAAATCACATCTACAGCATTTCCATTATCGAGGTTTTTGCTAACCTCTTCATAGAACCCTAGTAGATTAGTTTGGCATGAACGATTTTTCACGAACCCATGTTGGTTAGTACTGAGTAGACGGTGATGATCTAAATATTCCTGGAGACCATCCCTTAAAAATCCTTCAAATAGTTTACCCACAATTGATGTTAAACTAACGGGTCTGTAATTAGCTGGATCTTCCTTTTTTCCTTTTTTGAATATTGGCACTACCTCTGCTATTCTCCAATCTTTTGGTACTATACCTGACGATAGTGACTTGCTAAAGATATAATGTAGGGGGGTAGCTAGTTCATCCCTTAATTCCATTAATACCCTCGGATGAATCCCATCTGGCCCTGGTGACTTATTTGTTTTGAGTTTGCTTAGCCTCAGTATTATTTCTTTCGGCGTGAAATCCACAATGAGATCTGGCTTATTTGTCCCGTTTGTGGTAAATGTTCGTTCCACAGTCTGCTCTCCCTTAGTAAATACTGATGAGAAGAACTCATTTAACAGTTTTGCTTTTCCCTTGTCCTCAGTAACACTTTTTCCACTAGTATCAGTTAGTGGGCCTATGTTTTCCTTAATTAAACGTTTACTATTTATGTATTTAAAAAACTTCTTTGGGTTGGTTTTGCTTTCAGTGGCTATGCACTCTTCATATAATATTTTAGCTGCTTTGATTACCCCTTTACAAGTTTTGTTTGATTCTTTGTATTTTGCGAACGCCTCCTCATTCAAGTTATTTTTATAGAATTTAAAGGCTCTGGTTTTATTGTTGATAGCTGACCTTACTTCTTTGTCCAACCGTGGTGGCTTTTTTTTGTTGAATTTACCTTTAGTTACTTTAGGAATGTATTCAATAGTTAGTGAATCAAGCACCTTTTTTAGAGTATCCCACATTTCCTCTGCATTTTTTCCTTCCATAACCGTTTCCCACCCAATTCCTGTTAGGGCTTCCCTGAATAATTCAAAGTTCGTTTTTCTGAAGTTTAGTATTTTTGCAGATCCTTTTTGATGTAATTTACTGAAGTTGATTTCCAGTGAAACCATATTGTGATCACTATTCCCTAATTGTTCAATTACTTTTGTGTTTGAAACTAAGTCTGTGTTGTTTGTTAATACTAAGTCCAAGAGCGCCTCATCACGAGTTGGAGTTTCTACCGTTTGTGTAATAAACTGGTCTTTAAGTAAGCTTAAGAACCCATTGCTTCTTGCTGATTTACCTGTTTCGTTTTCCCAATCAATGTCGGGTAAATTAAAATCCCCCATAATTAATACCTGACCCTGATTTGATGCTTGTTTGATTTGGTTTAAAAGAAGAGACTCTTCCCTTTCATTTATATTTGGTGGTCTATAGCATACCCCTATTATAAATTTGTTTTTTGTTCCTAATTGCAGAATGGAGCCACTGCCGTCCTTGCAGGGGCTGGCAACTCTATAGCCAGCCCCCGCCAACGGACAGCTCTCGCCAGGGGTGGGCGCGCAAGATGCTTTTGCACAAAACCCGTGGCTACGGTGCTTTCACCACTGGCTGCCACCTCGCCTCAGTGCCCCTTGCTGCCCTGCCATTGTCCCTAGCCCTGCCCGTCTCCTTGAAGTGGAGATGGGCAGGGACCCGCTGCAGCGCCACCTGGAAACTGGGATGCGCGTACGTGTAAGACGCATGTGCGTCCCAGTCAGATGGAGCGCCTCTGCTCCAGGCATGCTGGCGATCCCTGGGCAAGGGCCAGGGGTTCTCCATCTGTATCTTTTCAAGTGTGGCCTGAGGAAACCATTAGTCATTACCACTTCTTATCACAATCATCACCATGGCAAGAAAATGCATTCTAATTCACTGGACTAAAAAAATCAGCTCCCAGTTTGGTACAGCTTAAACTAAAATTATCTCAAGTCATGTGCTTTGCACGAAGATACGCCAGATTGGACTTGAAGAATGGCGCACATACCTTTAATCAAAAATGGACTTTATTCATCAATACCTTGGAGATATCATAAAGAAAAAAACATTCTCTCAGCATTTGAAAATACCTGTACTACAGATAACAATTAAAATACCTGTTGGGATAGATAAAAACTTGAACACACGTGTATACATCAATGTATGATTATCCCTTTAACTACTAGGACTACTACTGAATATAGATAAGTGAAAATGATTAGATGAAAAGTGAATTGATATATTTCATAATAATCCCCCCCTCCTTTCCCACACCACTCTTTTCATTATACATAATCTTACCTAGCCCCTTCTCTGTCTTTGTATTGTCTATGTCATCGTTGTATTGTTATTTGTTTACTTTTGTATACCTGTTATATTACCAGTAAAGTCATCGCAGTTTAGTCATTGATGGAATTTGCCTTGTCATACGACAGAAAGATATTTCGGACCTCAGGTAGATTCTTTAACCTACAGATGGGGCAGGTCCCATCTTTGCAGGGGATGGCAACGCCAGCCGCCATCCCCTGCCAGCGCCATCTCTATAGCGAGAAGGGGACGCGTGCGCACGAGAGGCACGCGCATCCCCTTCCGACGGCGCTTCCAGCGCTTCCCCCGGGTCACCGCCGGCTTGTCGGGGGTCACCCGGGGTCCCTGCCACCTGCCCGCACCCCCCCTAACCCTGTCCGTCTACCTGAGATGGACAGGGTTCCCGTCGCCCTGCAGACGGAGATTGAGACGCGCGTGCGCGTGAGACACACGCGTGTCTCAATCAGATGGTGAGGCAGGCTGCTGGCGGATTGCCAGCGGTGACGTTCTGGCGATTCGCCAGCAAAGAAGAAGCCTGCCCCATCTGTATTGTAAAACGAAAATTGTGTGTAGATATCATTTTCACCTGTAACAAACTATTATTTAATACCAAAATATAGTGACTTTAATATAACATTGATGTATGCAAAACTTGTATTTACAATATAAATGCTTTAATAAAAATTAATATAAAAAAAGTATATTCCCAAAACTAAACAAATGGAGTTAATGATTTATTTAATTAACAAATCATATTCTTACTTATTACACAGTATTAATTATGAAGAGTACAAGAGCATCCTGGCAATTATCTTTGCAATTGACGAGATCAACAAAGACCCCGATCTTCTCCCCAATGTTACTCTGGGTTATCACATATATAACAGTTGTGGTCATCCAAAGAGATCATTACAATATGTTCTGCGGATATTGTCTGGAGAAACAATGGACGTTCCTAATTACTCCTGTATGGATCATGGGAAAGTGGCTGGATTTATAGGTGATTCTGAATTCCTTACAAGCCATGCGATGGCCCAGTTACTGAGTCTGTACAGATACCCACAGGTCAGTGGTCTCAGTATAGTTTCTGTATCTTATTAGTCTTCTAATATTCTACATCTACTATTAAACATAACAATGCAATGAAATAAGAGAACATATATATAAAATATAAAATGAGCATAGAACAGGAAAAGACAGTAACATTGTTTTTCATAGAAGAAGCACAGTAACGACATCTGGTAAACATCATTTATTATTAACAAACAACTGGATAAGTTGAGCTGTAGAAAAATACAAACATAATGAAAATTGAAAACCTTCACTTTTATTGTAAATTGTTTCACTGTTCTTTTAGTTCTTATTCACCTTTTGTCACAGAAATCTATTTCACACTCATTTCGTAAATTCACATGTTGTTGTATCTATTATCTAGGAACAGATGGGGTTACTCAATAAGGACCTCAAAAGCAAAATCTTTCTCCAATCTTTCACTACTGGGGACATGAGATGTAACTGGCACTACTGGGGACAGGAGATGTAACTGGCACTACTGGGGACATGATATGTAACCAGCATTACTGGGGACATAAGATGTAACTGGCACTACTGGGGACATGATATGTTACTGGCACTACTGGGGACATGAGATGTAACTGCCACTACTGGGGACATAAGATGTAACTGGCACTACTGGGGACATGCTATTTTACCAGCATTACTGGGGGTGCCAGGGGTACAGCTGTCCTGGGCCCCGGCCTCTGGAGAGGCCCAGGCAGCTGCCCACAGTGGCATGGCACCCCCTGCACCCGCACCATGCCACCCGGCGCCGGCTGACAGGCACGCACAATACACAGTGCAGCCTGCAGAGTGCCTTTGCCTAGGATACAGATGGGATCGGCATCCCGACGCCTGGAGGGAGAAGGTGCTGCGATGCTGCAATGCCATGCTGCCACCGCCACCGCAGGTAAGTAATACTGTAGTTATTGGCTTGGTGCCGGCGTGCGCGAGGAGGGTGCCGCAGGCTTGCGCAAGGGGGGGTGCCGCTGGGGGCCCGGACTGAAGGTCAGTCCTGGGCCCCAACATTACTAGCGGCGGCCCTGATGATATATAACTAGCACTATATAACTAGCACTACTGGGGACAAGATATGTAACTGGCATTACTGGATACATGATATGTAACTGGCACTACTGGGGACATATGTAACTGGCTCTACTGGAGACATGATATGTAACTGCCACTACTGAATACATGATACTGTATGTAACTGGCACTACTGGGGACATATGTAACTGGCTCTACTGGAGACATGATATGTAACTGCCACTACTGAATACATGATACTGTATGTAACTGGCACTACTGGGGACATATGTAACTGGCTCTACTGGAGACATGATATGTAACTGCCACTACTGAATTACATGATATGTAACTGGCACTACTGGGGACATGAGATGTAACTGGCACTACTGGGGACATGAGATTTAACTGGCACTACTGTGGTCATAAGATGTAACTGGCACTACTGGGGACATGAGATGGAACTGGATCTACTGGGGACATGAGATGTAACTGGCACTACTGGGGACATGAGATGAAATTGGCACTACTGGGGACATGAGATGTAACTGGCACTACTGGGGTCATAAGATGTAACTGGCACTACTGGGGACATGAGATGTAACTGGCACTACTGGGGACATGAGATGTAACTGGCACTACTGGGGATATGAGATGTAATTGGCACTAATGGGGTCATAAGATGTAACTGGCACTACTGGGGACATGAGATCAGGGCCGGTGCTAGGGTGTCCGGCGCCCTCCTGCAAACCATACATTTTGCGCCCTTTCACATTGCCATTGCAGTAAGCTGCAGCCCGAATTTCGGAGCGTATGCAACATGTGATCCTATGGAGGATCTGGGGTCCATGCACATGTATGCATGCACCATCTCAGTGCTGTGTCTGCAAAATGTTGCAGGCACTAAAGGTGCCCATACATGCTGTGAGAATCGCATACATTATGGGCTAGATCGCATCGCACGGCATGCATGCAATGTGTGGGCGATGTGATCCGAAAGCAGTACACAAAGTATGTGCAGCACATACTTTTTGTACTGTGCGATGCAATGCCTGCAGGAGCACACATCGCATCGCACGCTGCTATTGCAGCATGTATGGCCACCTGTAGGCACATAACCCAGCCAATTATTTAAAAAGTGTCTAAATTAATATAAAAAAATCTACAATTATTAAAAAAATTGATATACATTTGTATAATAAAAGACTCATTGTCCTTTTTAAAAGGACCTATGGTTAACTAAACCCTTGGCAGCAAAAACCCTTGCCAGTGTTTTTTTCATCTTTACACCTGATTCATCCAAGGAATCTAACTCCAAAGTGGTTCATTACAAGCTATACTGGGAGAAAAAGTGGACTGGTCCAACTACCACCATCCGTGGCACACAGAATTTCTTGGAGGTACGCCACCTCCTAAAGGCCCGGCAACTCTTTGTGGAAGTACCAGAATATCCCCACTCTTCCTAAAATCACCAGCCAACTGGATTACAAATCTATTGTGTTCCTTGGACTACCATCAAAAAAGTACCTACTGGGGTTCCTCTCAAGGACTGACATACGAACAACAGAATGGGTGACTATTAACCTCCTGTCCAAATTGAATTTTAATTAATTGTGTACTATACCATTTTTTACTGTTTTGCATATTAAATTGTCTATTCCCCTTTTCACACCTGACCAGGTTTTCTTTTCATACAAATTATAATGCTATAAGTGTTTACTAGCGCATCCAACCATTCCCTTTTTCTTGTGTATATTGTATTCTGGATTGCTGCTTCTGGCCAAGCACACCCATACCAAGCGCCTTATTAATATAGTTTATCTATATTTCCTTCTCTTTTGGTTTCCTCTATAATTAAAGTCTACATCCAAGTGGTAACACAGGGGTTAACCACAACCCAGTTAATACTCAATACACCAACCATATATACTACCTAACTATATATATCCAGTGTGTGATATGTCACTAGTCGACACAATTTCGACCACTGCAACTTAAGCATTAATTTATCTACCAACCATGCACTGCTAAAAACATCAAAAGACTCATTTCACAGTGACCTTTTCGTAGAGATACAGTACACTCAGTGCTATTTTTCAGCAGGAACCAGCAGGAACTCAGTTCCTGAACCTCTAATTAAATATGACATCATCAGGAACTAAAAATGTACTTTCCATAAGATAAGTTTTATTTTAAAGTCAGAGGCAGCGCTAATTCAAATAGACAGTTTAAGAATTTATTAATTGCACAGTTAACACACAGATACCGGCCGGTAGTTCAATATAAAACAAATATTAATAATAAACAAATAAGCAATAAAAATTGTTAGTGGCTTGCTACATTGAACACTATATTGATTTTTTCTCTCTCCAACTTTATGTATTAGTCACTTCTATGCTTGGGTTAGTATGCAGAATGAACACTTAGCTCTCTCACAGCTTTAGTCCATATTAAGTAGATTAAATAGCATGCATGCTTTTAATATTGGAGAAATGCTCAGTCATTTGAGAAAATACAAAGAGATGGATGGTGCTCAATTGAGCTACAACCTTCCCGCCTCTGGCTCAGTCACTCGGTCAGACTGTGGGGGATTTTCCGGCTGTTGATTCCTTGCTTGCATGCAAAACAGCTCCCAGGATTGTGTCCACAGAGTGGTATGCGGACTTGGAGGCGAAGTGTAAAAGCAGGAAGGCACGGTGATGCAGCGGTCGGCACCTGGTCTCCTTAACGCGTTTCTCGGCCTTTCGCAATCGGCCGCTTCATCAGAAGGACGTAGATGTAGTGCGCCTCCAGCGCCAAGTTTATATGGCGTCCTGGGCTCTATGTGTGCTTGCGCTGTTTGTCTCAGCCAAGCCTCGTTTTTGCTTGGACGCACCAAGCGTCTGGTTTGCGTTTCATTTTGCACTCACGCCTCGTTTTCATATATGTAAGCTCACATTGGTGGTTTTTTGTGTCACGTGTGCTGCTGTTGTTGATGCACACTGTATTTATTATATAAATTATTCAGATTTCAGTCCGTTTTTTACAATTCTAATGGATATATATATGAAGAGGGCTCTCTTTTTTCATGTATGCCACAGACTATGATTTAATTAAAAGCACACTAACACAATTGAGAAAAAGCATTATATATATACACACATATACACTACATCTACCAGAATAAAATTATCATTTTGGGCATGTTATGACCAGTGCAATGTGATATTTGGGAACTCTGCACTGGCTAACCCCATATCACTGTCCTACTCCAGCACTTTTGCTGCCAGTGCTGTAAGTGAGTGTGAAGATAATGATGCAGCAGCAGCACCAGCAACACCTATTGATCTGGAGGCCATAGATAGGGAAATTGATGCCTGCTCAGTCCAAGATGAAGGTCTTGAAACATCATTTGTCTCGCAGACTCCCACAGTGGGTGAAGCTTCATCACCACCGTGTGGCCAACGACCACCATCACGGCTACCATCACCGTCCCCATCTGCATCTGGAACAGGGCACCGTGCTGAATGTAGTAGTGCTGGCCGTGAATCGACGCAGCAAACCGATAATACACGTCCGCAGTTACGCAGTAACAGCAAGTTTTCGTTTTAAATTTCCACATACCTATAGTCCACCGTTTAAAATCATAGAAAATGTCGCAGCATGTAGCTATTGTGCAGGAGGGAATAGGCCTCAAGCACGTGTGGGACCACGCTGCTTTTTGATTTATGTATTTTTTTTTTTTTTAATAATAGTTTTTATTGAAGTTTTAAAATACACATACAAAAAGATTTTGATTTATGTATTTTTAACAAATGAACACAAACATGTATGTGTGTATTAGGAATCTGATTCCACATTGCTAACAGCTCTGAATGTAAATTCTGCCGCATCCCCCCCCCCCCCTTACCAGCCTGAACCCGGTATGCAGTCCTTATGCTGGCCTAGTGTATGGCCACCAACAATGTAATTTTGAAAGGTGGTGAATCATCAACATTGTAGGCTACTGTACTAATGTATTGTGTTTGTTCTTCCCATAGTTTACAATGTTCCACAACGGAAGAAGCGGGCCACAAAAATGGAACAAGCCACAACGGCAATGACCGCAGTAATGATGGAGCATCTGAAGGAAATGGATGAATCTATGCAAGCACACGAAGATGCTCGCCTTCAGCGATTTATGGACAATGAGCGTGATCTACAGAACACTTTCATTTCCGCAATTGTTGGTATGCATGAGCGTATAAATCGTGAAAATCACGAAACTCAATTGCAGTTCCTTAATAGCCTTCTCAGTAGAACACAAGGCTATGCACAGCCCCAGCCACCATGTAATTCTTTTGAGGGTAGTTATCAAATATATAGCAGAGGGCAACCCAATTTTCACCCCCCCGGCCCAAGGAAGCATGGTGGCACACAGTGTGTCACAGCCTCCACTCAGTAGCGCACGCAGGGGGGGGTTCTGAGTATCCAGAAACCCCCCCAGGAGTCTAAGGAACCTAGGCTGAAAGCTGTAGGTCCCCTCTTTCCAGGGGTACAAGAATTTTAAAAATCGGCCCTTGGGAACTGGAGATATCTCACTTCAAAATAGTGGTCCCCATCCAAGCCTGTTAATTGCTCTTCCCAGTCAGATATTTCAGGTTCTGTCTGACTTAGAGTTTTTCCGAAAGCTGGGACTCTCCCCCTTTGAAGGACACAAGTAGCTTGTCTCTACTGTTCCCACAACCAGAGATATCAGCCTTCAAGCAGCTGATTACTGCTCCAGCTCCAGCTCCACACACCTGGTATGTAGTTTTATATCCTCGTTGGCAGATTGCTCTGCCTCCTGTACTCTGATCCCCTAGTCCCCAATCCCATTTGGTAGGTGAGATTCTCTAGTTTTTAATTCCATTAAAATCTAAGAAATCTATTTCCGGGAACTGGAGATATTTGCAGTCAAGCAAGCTGTCCTCCCACCAGAAAATTATGAATAATAAGCCCACTCCACTATACACCCCTCCTCTGCATATTAAACATCCTCTACCACCCGGAAAGTTATGTATCAGGGCCCCTTCATTCAGCCCAATGCCCCCTTCTCCCACCCCATCTCCCACCATCTGTGCAGTAAAGGGGTAATTAGTGGAAATTACTGATCCAGGCCCTACATGCTGAGCGGTTGATATAATACCTCCTACCACCCGCGGGACATCAAAGCTTCCCCCACCCCTACCGCTGGAGGATCGGTAGGGGCCCCAATACATTGCTATGCCCAGGAGTCTACACTGCTGTTATATATATATACTGTATGTGTGTTTGTGTGTGTGTCTTTAAATTTATATATATATATATATATATATTATTATTATTATTATTATTATAAATTTGGTCTATCTATAATACTTTAACTGACCCCGCATATACTGGGTCACCTAAGTTTCCATCTCCGTGCTTTGCTCCGCCCCTCTGGAAACCCCCTTCTGAAAATCCTGCGTTTGCCCCTGCCACTAGTGCCACATCATTTTCAAGAGTATCCAGCTGGAACACAACACCATCCACCAAATTCTCCCCATACCCCTGAGTATTCAGTTGGTACTGCACGCCCTCCATCAAATCCTCCCCATGCCCCTGAGTATTCAGTTGGAACAGCTCATCCAGCCAATCCTCGGCGTGCACCTGAGTTTGTAGCTGCTCCACATACTGAACAGCAGCCTGCATCTGGCCAAAGCCTTTACTACCCCTGTTACCAAGAGTTGTAAAACTGTTTAAGCTGGTTACAGATTTTTCTTTATATGTCTGTTCAGGTGCAAAATACAAATACGGTAGGTTAGCGCTATATTGAGGGTTTAAATTTGAATATGGGTGGATCTCACGTAAGATGATCTCCTGTTCCAAAGTCCACAATCCCAATTATTCTTCCAGATGTTCACAGAAACATGTAACATAACATTAAAAGTGCATATGGTGAAGTATGTCCAAACAATTGGGGTCAATAATGGTGGGATGTTCTAAAATTCCTTCTTGTAACAGTATAGCTTACATAAAGGAGTGGTTTCCCCCACATATAAAGGTTTCTTTAATCTCTTACACAGCTGTCAAGGGATCAACAATGCAGATAAATGATGCTCACTTGTATGCTTACATGTGTAGATGTCTTTCCACTGACATCAAGGTTTCTTTTTGCAAAGAGCGACTTCTCAAATGCGTTAAAATCCAAAAAATATTTATTTCCATTTAATAAGCAAACACATACCATATGGTTACTGGTGCCAGATATATCAAACAACACTTAACCGACCGAGGATAGATGGAATACCCGGGAAAAAGACCTCAGGTTGTTAGGGCTCCCAGTAACTTAAAATTGATAGGTAAAAAAAAACGGACACCGCACCAACGCGTTTCAACCTTAAACAGGCCTTGTTTGATATATCTGGCACCAGTTACCAGTATGTGTTTGCTTATTAAATGTAAATAAATATTTTTTGAATATTATTTTGGATTTACAGCTGACAACACTGTCAACATAAGGACTTCTGTCGTCGTGGTGGATATCGTGAGATTTTCTTCTTGATTTTTACCTTATTTTATGTTATTTTGTGATGCATCCATAATCCTAAACTACTATGTCACTATTACTCTCATTAGGTTGAGACTACTCTCCACCCAAACCCCCCCCCACACACCTCAGTCCCTGTTTACATCTTAAAAAATAGGTGAACAACAAATATGTTAATTTAGTACATTGAAAAGTGTTTGAATGTTTTTCTTGATAAGCAACTGTTTACAAGGATACACTTAAGGACACGCTTGTGTTTCATGTGTCACCATGTCACTGTTCGATTGCTTGTTTATTTGATATTTGGAAAATCAATAAAATCGTATTTAAAAAAAAAAATACTCTCCAACCAAGAGGGCTTAATATTGACATCAAACTGGCTGCTTTCTTACAATTATATCCTTTCATAAAAAACGCCCCTTTTTTGCAATATTAAACAGTGCATAATAACGTTGAACAAAAACATATATATATATATATATATATATTTTTTTTTTTTTGATAACACATTCTCCTTTAAGACATGTGCTTGCCGCCAAAAGTAAAGAACATTTCCGTTTTTAATAAAGTTTTTTTCAAATAAAGAAAGAAGAAAAAAGTGAATAAATTCTGCAAGGAAAAAGAACCAGGCATCCTTGACAAAGAGAGCCTGTCTCTCGAAACGCGTTGGGGCCTGGGGAAGAAGCGAGTCCGCACACCGCCGCCGATACCGGAAGTCATCAAACCCGAACTTCCGGCCGAGCGCGGCACACTCGCGGAGGTCCGGAACACGGCGTGGAGGAAGATAGAAGGCCAGAAGACCTAGGTAAGCTTAGGGACAGATAGGGCTACCAGGTCTCCGCAAATAGTGCCACACTATCACTGCCTCAGCACGGACCAGCAACCCCACCCACCAGGAAAGGGCTGTAAACATTGTTTTTACTCTCTCCTTATCTTTTAAGCGGCTAAGCCAGGGGTTCCCAAACTTTTTGGAATCATGGCACCCCGAAGCATCAGAATTATTTTGCGGCACCCCTAGGCTACAGGTTTCTCATTGAGAAAATTAAAAACAAATATTAAGTTAAATATATTGTGTTTATATCTCATCCTTAGGATCAGTAATGTGGTAATAGACATTATTCACTTCTGTTTGTGCACAATTTGACTATAATGTTAGACATAAATAACTTGAATTGATCCTGGACCACCAACCCAGGGCACCCCTGCAAGTCCTCCAAGGCACCCCAGGGTGCCACGGCACACAGTTTGGGAACCCCTGGGCTAAGCACTTGTACTTATTTGTTTTTATATATTTGTTACCAAACACCCCCAAGCGCTTTGTAATTCTTATTCAAAACTGTACCAGAGAAATCTGCCATCAAAGAACATGAAAAACCATGAAATTACATTTCAGAAAAAAAAAATTGGTTTACCCGCAATATCTATGGAACCAATTAACCTGTATGAATCAGCCTATTATCAGATAGAAGGCCCAGCGATTTGGGTTAAATTAGATCAACCTCGAGCTTCTGTGATGCCAGTGGGGAACTGGCAGCTGTCGAAACTGGTTGGGTCCCATGTTATCCTATGTGGAAAATGTTCCAGTTTTGCCCGGCGGTATCTCCGGTTCCCGGGGGGTAGCAATGTGCGGCTGGGCTCGTTGGAAAGCCCCAGTCCTCAGCTAAAAAATGGGCCGATTTGGAGAGTGGGCCTGGAGCTGGAGCTCCATCAGGCCCAGTGTTAATCCGGCCCTGATGCTTGCCCACTTCCTAATGCCAAAAGATATCTTGAGAAGCTCCTTGTCTGACTGGAAGCCGGTTAAACAGCTGCAGCAGCAAAGGACGGCTCTCTTGGTTCAGCTGAGATGGACAGTTTACAGCGCTACTGAGGATTGGAGATGGGAGTAGAGGTGTTTACTATTCCTACCCTGTTCTCCTTAAGTAATTTCAAACATATACAAGCACTGAGATTGGAATACATATTCTTTTTATTGTTGCTATTTGTTTTTAATATATGGCATATATACACATTGCCCTTTGTGTGTGTGAAAAAGAGTTTTTTTTTTACGTTTTTACCATCAAGAAAGTAATCTTTATTTCAACATCCACCTGGGCGCCTTCCATCCAGACTTCCTATTTTGTTGTACTACTATTGTCTTATAATACTGGCTGATTGAACCAGTGAGGATTTCTCTGGAACTTGGCTGCTGGGAAGGGCGCCTTTGAATATAATTATACACTACTCCATTCATCCGTATAATCAGTATACTGAGGAGGCAGAATTTCTGAAAATTCGGTGGTAGCTTTATGAGCTGGAAGTATCTTTTGGAGACAAATTAGTCCTCAAATTAGAGATGTGCAGGTTTGGTCTTTCTCAGTTTTACTCGGATGTAACTGGAACTCAAAATGGGATCTTATTGGCTATCAGCTATCACATGATTTGGAGTCAAAACATGTGACAGACAATAATCAATAAGTCAATAGGGGTAAATCCGAGTAAGTCTGAACCTGCACATCTCTACCTCGAGTCAATCTGAGGGTTGTGGAAGTGGAGCCAAAGCAAGCCAAGAACCAATGAATGTGTGGCTCTAGGTATCACAAAAAATTACAAAAGTTCAAGGTGCAGAACCCCCACTTTAATCTGAAGAGGCAGAGTTCTGAGGGTAACTGTTGCATCACAAATCCTACTGCCATCCACAGCAGTAAGAAAAACAGCATTAGGAAGAGTTTCAGTGGGTAAGGCCCACCGCTGGACCAGTTCCCAGCAGTTCCAGAATCTAGAAGATCAGAGACCTTCTTGAAATGCTGGCCAACTTGTTGTGAAACTGGTAAGACACAATTGAATGGAGAGGCTTTAATCACTCCTAGCCAACCCTCTGCTTAATGGGCTAGGGACTGGAGTTCTCCTTATGTTTAGGGCAGGCCGAGCTCATATGGAAAGGGGCTGCTCAGTAAATGCAAAACTGTGTCTTGTGGTGATGCCAGCGCTCTTCAGTATTAAGACAGAGGCTGTTGACCTCCATGGGTTCCCATTTCATCTGGGGCATTGTCGAAGGAGGTGTAAAAGGCTGCATAATAACATCATTTTTTTTACCACATTCAATGGCCCTTTCTCGGAAATGTAAATCCATTTTTACTAACTGTGCGTAGTTTGTATATTCTCCCCATACTTGCCTGGGTTTCCTCTGGTTACTCAGGTTTCCTCCAACAATCCAAATATATAGTAGGCTAATTGGCTCCCAACAAAAATAACTCTAGAATGTGTGTGTGTGTGTACATGTGGTAGGAAATATAGATTGTAAGCTCCACTGGGGCAGGGACAGATGTGAATGTTCAAATATTCTCTGTAAAGAGCTGCGGAATATGTATGTGCTATATATGAAACTGTTAATAAAGAAATAATAATAATACAGTGTCTCATGAACGGGTGGTCTGTTCCCGATATTCAGCCTGTGGATTGTCCACTGCGCTGGGCGGCTTTAGGAGTGAACGTGAATGGAGTCCTGGCGGTGGATCCTTTGTGCAGGGTATAATGTCTTATTCTGGTGGAAAGGGTGGCAGGTAATTGTGAGTCCAGGAACCTTAACGCGTTTCTCCGCACTGGGGTATCTGGCGGTTTCTTCAGAAGGTAGTAGTGCAGTCCAATACTCACTCCTTTTAAAAGGAGTCGTAGCCAATGAGATGTCCATGGTCATTATAGTGTACAGGTGTTGTAATCAGTACACCTGATCTGAGGTAGGAGGTTTTCCATGAAATTAATAAACACTCTTGTATAAGATTTAAGCAGAGGATCTGTAGTTCAAGTGTAGAATTACACAATCTCCTATCAGCTTCTATAGAATAATATCAGAACATAAAAACATTTTGTGATATTATTCTATAGAAGCTGATAGGAGATTGTCTAATTCTACACTTGAACTACCGATCCACGGGCTGAATATTGGGAACAGATGCCCGTTCATGCAGCCGTTGATTGATTGACAGACACGAGCAAACCAACTGCGGCTGCAGCGGATCGAGAGCACCGGGTGAGCCACAGCTGTGGGCTCTGCACATTATTGACATGGGTGCCGGTGGGCACTTGAATTCCCCGGGCGGCTGTTCGTATTTCCATCCTGGCGACATCCAACATACCCATAGATGACCGTGCCCCTTGATGCCCTGTGGCATCACCTACATCAGCGTTTTCAGTCAGTACCAGATTTACTGTGAGTGAACCCTTAGTTAAATTGGATTGAACCAATCAGGTGGTTTCTGTTGCCCTAATACAATGATGACTTTTTCTCCTCTTTGATTATATTCAGAAGGCATTTTTTTATCCCAAGGATTAATAAGTGCTGGCCAGCAATTAACCAAAGTGATCGGTACTTATGTATTATCTGGACTCCCATGTTAAATGCACCCCATTTTTTTATACCCCTATTATCCAACTACGCATGGAGTTGATTTTATATAGTGTGGCGAGCGCAGCGAGCCACCGTGCCCGAAGCGTGGTGAGCGCAGCGAGCCCCGCGAGGGGACGCGGTCTCATAAGGAAAACGGGAGTCCAGTTATTACATAAGTACCAAGTGATCTTTAAGCCATCTCTTTAACTTTAAGAGGACTATTGTTAATCTCTGGTGGAAATTTTATTTTTATTTTTATTAATTGTATAGTTTTATGGTCCTTTATGAATTGTGCTGTTTTATTTCATATTTGTAATAAATCAATTGATGTTTAATATTACACTCTCTGAGAGGCAACTCTCATATTTTTCCTGCACCTAGAGGATGTATACAAATAGAAAAGGAGACGACCAAGAACAGAACCTTGGGGGACAACTACAGTTAGTGGAAGTGGGGGACATAGAGTCATGAGAGGAGCCAAATAAAGAACAATAGCTTCATCACTTCCATTTGTTTTATTTGGGCAAATAAGATGCACAATTAAGATGAAAAAGATGCGTTGTGCCGGTTATTCTCCCAGGACCTGAAGCACATGGGAAGGGCTATTTGAAGCAACTGAAGTAACAGAGGAAGAGGGCATATGTAGAGGAATTGCTTCCAGATACTCCACAATCCATGCATTGGATTTAACTAGCCAAGAGATAGCTCATGGGGAAAGGAGTGAGGTCTCAGGTCCACGTACAAGTAGTTTTTGTCCATGTTTGGTCAGATGTTTTTGTTAGGGCAGCTATGAGATCAGTGTCCAACATTACTGAAATGTGCATCTATTCTCGGTGGGGTTACTCTTGTCCATTACAAATGTGACGGCTGCAAAGGAGTAAATATTGTCATATCAAATAAAAAGTATATTTACAGTATTTACCATTATGTTTTCTTTCCTCAGATCAATTATGGAACCACTAACCTTGCCCTAAGTGACAGAGAATTATATCCCACCTTTTACCGTATTGTCCCAGATGATCTGGGCCTGTATGCAGCTATTGTTAGGTGTCTGCTAAATTTTGGTTGGAATTGGGTTGGAGTCATTACACCAAGTGATGGCAGCGGGGACATGGAATTACAAGAACTGAGTAAAATGATGACTGCACACGGGATCTGCATTGAGTTTATCATTGAATGTACTAATAATATAAATATTAATACACAGAAAATGTATGAGATTAATAAATATACTGCTCGCATTATAGTAGTAATTGGGTTTTTCTCCACAAATTGTATAGACTGTGTTTATGTTTTTGAAACTATTAATGAAAATATCACTTTAATCCTTCATGAATCAAGGACTGATATAACATTAATGGAAGATGCATTGCTACCATCTATAAATTGCAGCTTGATTCTTATGTTAAATTCCAAAACATTTTCCAAAATGAATAATTTTATTGCGAATGCAGACCCATCTAACCGACCGCATGACGCAATTCTGGAAGATATTTGGCTTTACGCTTTTAATTGTCTTTCCCCAAACACATACAAAAATACTATTTATCAACACATATACACCTTTATTGGTGTTAACTGCACTGACAAAAAAGATCTCCTGTCATTATTTCATGGCGTTGCTGATATCACACCCCGCTATGCCTACATGGCGGTATATGCACTAGCTCAAGCTGTTCATAAAACTAATCCACTTAAATCATATTCATTAAAACAAATAGTAAGTTATCTGTACATTCTGCTAATAATAAAGTGATCATTTATGATTGATTTTTGGTGCCTCCATTGTCCACCTGAGGCATGAAGGGCCCACCAGTGGAATTCAGTAGTAGGGGCCCATGTTTAGGGATTTGGCAAAGGAAGTGGAGGTCCAGGCAGTCGGACCAACCTGGGGTTCCTCCTGTATCTCTGTGGGCCAGTCAAACCCTTGATCCTTCTAATGGGAACACCTCAGTCTTTAAAGTCCAATATGAGCGAATAAGTGTGTGGCATCTCCTGATATGCATATGGGCGTGATTCAGACTGGATCACATGGCCACAAATACACATAACCACCATTCAGTTACATGCTACCCTGCTAGAGTGAAAGCTCACCTGGCGAACCTATGTGCTCACTGTTTGAATGGATGTGTATGGTTATGTCTAATACCCAACGTAACAAGCTCACCATGAATGATTCTTATACTGGGGACTAGTCCTTGCAGACACCATGTAATTTGTAACCCTGGACGTACTTGGCAAAGTGATTAAAAAAGGCATATCCGGCCTGTAGCTGATGTCACCCCTCCCTTCGAATGCTTATGCATGCCTAGCATTTCCCGTACACGCCCAGCATTTTATCATCCTGTGTTTTTCTTAGTACTCCCACTAGGCGGCGGTTACCACCCCCAGATACTAACCTCCTGTCAATCAACTTGCAATCAGCGTGCAATTAGAAATAGTGACAGGATTTCTTTGCAAGATGTCCTCGCGCATACATATTGCAAACTGTACGCATACACAGTGTGTCGATAATCACCCAATGTGCTAATTCACAGCTCTGTGATCAGGTCTGATTCGAGCCCATGGAGGGGACTTAAGTGAAGCATCTAATGTGCATTGGTTTTTGACTGTAAACTATTGGAAATATAGATAATATAGATACTACAACCACATTTCTCTCTAAAGTGACAGAATGGGGGAAATTTAATAGCAGTCGACTATGGCCGATCCCCATACGAACGGGTACAAATGGGAATGGCCATATACAACCCGAAAATACAAATGAAAAATAGAACAAATTACGAAGCTGTTGTATTTTTCTCATTAGTACTTCCCGATGTCATACCCGTTCCTACCCATAGCGGGTTGTATGTGTATTTGACGGCTGTATATTTGGCTGCTAAATACTTTCGGATTGCCAATATTGCACAGATCTTTGTGATCCATGTAATGCTGTCAAGGGTTACAAAAAAAGATTTAATAAATAAATAATATAAAAATATCAGCCAATTAGAATTTTCCTGGAGGCTGCTCTTGATTGGCGAGTGGGCTGGACTAACTCAATGTTCCAGGGAGGAGCAGAGAATGTAAACAAAATATTCTTTACTTCTGTCCGGAAATGGCTAAGGGTTTCATGGTTTCTTTTTTTACCTGCCGGGATGCTAGAGGATACATTCTTTACCCTATGCCTTGGTAAGTTTAATATCTTACACAGATTACCACACTTGGATTTCTACAGGAAAAGAGGACCAGCATATGATGGAAACCCTAGGTGAATATAGTGTGATTGAATGTAGTATGTATTCGAGTTTTATTACTCTGATGTCTGTGTGTTGGGGCACCAGGGACAGCCCTGGGCTTCATCATGGGCTAGGGTAATCCTGGAGGGGGACCCTTTATTGGAGGGTCCCCACTCCCCCAGGATCCCAGCCCAGGCTAACTGGTCATGGGGATAATGCTTTGGCCAGGGAAATCTGTACAAAAAGTTTCCATCGGCTGTGGTATTACCCTGCTGGCTTTTTTGGCCCGTTGCTTGTTGCAAAAACATGGGGCACCCCTATTTATTTTGTCCCCTATATTTTTGGAACCAGGTCGATCCCTTGATCCTGGTGCTGGTTTTAGAAAAAAGGGGAAACCTCAACTTATTTGGCTCATGAATTTCTAAAACCAGGACTGGTTTTTCGATCACGGGCAGGTTGTCGCCATGGGAGTGGGTGTCATTTTATTAAAAAAATAAAAATTATCAATTTATTCTTTTTTTACACTATGACGACTTCCTGAATCTGACTGATACTGTCACACGCCACCATGGCGGGACACGGTGGGCACAGTACTCACCGTCTATGTCTGCCCATGGCTGGCATATGTCTGGTGGGCTCCCAGGGCGGACAGGCGGTGATGTGCTCTTGGCAGCATGTGAGTGGCGGTGGTTGAGCTAGAGCCACCATCTTGCTTCTGGGCAAACAGTGAATTGGCTAGGTTAGGGTCTCTCCTCCCCTCTCTCACCAGTTAGCCAATGGCAGCCACCCTTTAGACATATTGGGTATCTGCCTAGGCTCTTCTGGGTCAGTACAAAAAAGTCTCCTGAGCTTTGCACATCTTTGGGGAGATTCCTGACTATTCCTAGAGCCTTGAGCTCAGTCTGATCTGCCTGTCAGTTTACTACAGCTGGTCTCTGACCTCATTGCAGTCTCTACAGGTGGGCCATTCCCATTGGTCCACCTCCATCCTCTGGGTCTCACTGGGCCTTTGCAGAACCCTCCAGTTCCAGTTGTAGTTTCAGTTCCCACTCTAGTTGCAGTCTCAAGTCCAGTTCCAGTATACCAAAGTCTTTCAGCTTTTCTCATTGGATCCAATTGCCTTATTATCAGCTTCACTCTTCTTTCTGGGCTATCACAGTCTTCATTATCTTCTTCAAATCATTATCCGCAGCATCCAGCTCAGTTCTTTTCAACTAACTTTGAAAAACCCCAGTTGACTTGCCTATTTCTTTTGTCTTAAACTTTTATCTCAAATAAGTATTTGAGGTTACTATTGTTTTCCCCTATATGAAATGCTTCATTAAACATGCCCATTTCAACCCTTCATCTTCTGGTCAGTCTCCAATTCCTGAGCACTACACGATACCATCAAATCCCTTGCCTGTGACAGTTTGTACTGACCAGATGGAATCGAGTTGGAATCAGGGAGTACCCACGGACCTTCTACAAGGAATTATGAGTCGCTTGGAAAACTTGGAGTCATCTCAGCAACAAGTGGCTCAATATCTACAAACTTTAATACCTCCACAATCAGCTCCTACAGTCTCCCCTGCTTCTCCACCAACCTCTCAAGCAGTTGTTCCTTCTCCATCCACCTCTGCCTCATCAGTGCTGAGTCACCTGCAGTTATCCACACTGAATAAATACAATGGCTCACCAAAGGTCTGTTGGGGATTCCTCAATAAGTGTGATTTACATTTCACTTTGCAGCCAGCCAACTTCCCGACACCCAAGTCCCAAGTTCACTACATTGTGTTGCTCCTCACTGGCCTAGCCCTTTAGTGGGTCTCTCCACTGTGGGAACATTTTGATCCACTGCTCTCTGACTATGCTGCTTTCATTTCCACCTTTTGGCAGATCTTTGATGAGCACAGGTTGGTTTCTTCTGCGACTACTGAGATCCTCAGTATCCGACAAGGGGCTTGACCAGTGGGACAATATGTCATACAATTTCAAACTTTAGCATCCAAAGCAACTTGGAACAAAGATGCTCTTCTTGTATTTATTCTGGAATTGCCTCCCTTGCCACTTAAAAGATGAACTCACTACCCGAGACATGCCCACCACTCTAGCCAATCTAATATCTGTGCAACAAGGTGGACTAACAGTTTCAGGAACGTCAGCTGGAGAGAAAAATGGCAGACCATCTTTACTTCCAGCCTCCTCCAGGTGCTCCATCCACACCAAAACGCAGTGCTTCTTCGACTCCTCCACCAGAGGATCCAATGCAAGTTAACCATTTTCGCCATCTCTCCCGAGGAAAAGGCTAGATGAATAAATGAGAATTTGTGTATGAACTGTGCATCCTCCTCTCACCGAGTTTCTGCCTGCCCTCGTCATCCGGGAAATGACCTCTTCTTATCACCAAGGGGGAGGTCAGATAAGGAGTCCTGTTCACATATCACTCACCACCTGAATCCACCATCTTTGTTACCTTTTCCACTCCTCAGAGGATGATTAGAGAGCTAGACTTGGGAGCCACTAGAAATTTCCTATCATCCAAGATCACTAGTCAGTTTTCCTTTCCTGTGCAACCATTAGACCAGCTATTGATTCTTACTGCAGTTGATGGCAGTCACATCCCCAATTGTCAGATCATCTTACAAACTTGACCTCTACATCAGGAGTGGCTGAAGCTCATCATTATTCCTCAAACTTCTCATGATGTGGTCCTATGGATGCCATGGCTCTCCAAGTACAACCCACATATTAACTTGCCTACCATGGAGATCAAGGCCTGGAGTACAGACTGCCTTACTTCTTGTTTGCTGCATGTCATACCAGTTCGACAAACTCATCCTCAAGATGCTCCTTCTTCTGTGCCATCTCAATATCGTTCTCTTTCAGACATTTTCAGTAAAGGAGGTGCTGACACCCGGCCTCCTTATCGGCCTTGGGACTGTCCCATCAAACTAATTCCTGGGAAGACTCTTTCCAGAGGCTGTACCACTCTCCATTCCAGAGACTAAGGCCATGTCTACTTATATCCAAGAAAATTTACAAAAGGGGTTCATCAGACCATCAATGTTTTAGCTGGAGCCAGGTTCTTCTTTGTGAAAAATAAAGATGGTTCATCAGACCTTACATCGACTACAGGGGGTTGAATTACATCACCATAAAAATAGATACCCTCTTCCACTCATCACAGAACTCTTTGACAAGGTCAAGGGAGCCACAGTATTCACTAAATTCAAAATGCAATGCCCCTGCCATGGTCCAGCAGTTCGTAAATGATATCTTCCGGGTTTATTTGGACAATATTCTTATCTTCTCACCCAATCTTCAGATTCACAGACAAACTGTAAAGGCAGTATGAAGCCATCTCTGCCAGAATTGTCTGTTTTGCAAACTAGAGAAGTGTGTATATGAGGTCTCTTCTATTCCATTTCTCGGCCAGTACCAGGTTAGAGATGGATCCTGAGATGGTAAAAGCTGTTCAAGATTGGACCGTTCCCAGCATCCTTAATGGAATACAGAGATTTCTGGGGTTTTCTAATTACTATCACTGATTCAATAACAATTCCTCCACCATAGCTGCACCTCTCACTCTCTCACTTGGAATGGGGCAGGTTCTTTCCAGTGGTCTCCTGAGGCTACAAGCACCTTCCTCCAGTTAAAACAAGCCTTCATTTCAGCGCCCATCCTAATACAGCCAGACATTAACAACACCTTTATCCTTGAAGCAGACACATCATCTGAAGGTATAGGAGTTATTCTCTCTCAGAAAGGTGAGGACCAATAACTGCACCCCTGTGCACCCCTGTGTTATGAAGTTTCTCCCAGCTGAAAGAAATTACCCCATTGGGGAGCAAGAGTTGCAAGCTAGACCTTGAGTAGTGGCGATATTTGCTGGAAGGGCTCATCAGAAATTTACAGCTTTCTCAGACCACAAAAACCTTTCTTTTCTTCGTAACATACAATGTCTCACCTCCCATCAGGGCAATGTTCTTTGAACATTTTGACTTTCAGATTAAATTCAAATCCGGTTGACACAATGGCAAAGCAGATGCACTGTCCTCCACTCTTGAATCCACTATTGAGGAAAAACTCAGCCAATCCTCAATTCCATGGTCTTTGCTCAAGAACCACCCTTCCAACTCCACCACCTGGTTAAACCTTTGTTCCAATCAATCTACGAAAGAAATTATTATCATGGGCTCACTCGTCTCATTTTTCTGGTCACCCAGGGGTACAGAAGACCCTTATGTTCTTCCTATGCTCCTACTTGTGGCCTTCCATATGTATTAATGTAATCACCTTTGTCTCTTCCTGCATTAAGTGTACATCAGCATAAGATATCTCAGACATCTCCAGCTGGGATTTTTTTGCCGCTTCCAGTACTAACCGAACCATGGACACATTTTTCCATGAACTTTGTCTCAGAATTACCTTCTTCGAAAGGACATACTGTTATCTGGATGGTAGGTGACAGATTTTCAAAGATGACTCATTTCTTTCCATTAAAGTGTTTTCGATCAGCACCAGCCCTTGTACAACTTTTTATTGCCACTATTTTCAAACTTCACGGCCTGCCCAAATGAATGATCTCAGACCGTGGAGTACAATGTTTTGCTAAATTCTGGAAATCCCTATGTTCAGATGTCCAAGCTAAGCTCAAGTTCTCCACCGCTTACCATCCTCAAACTAACGGTCAAACTGAACATGTCAATCAAGATTTAGAAGCGTTCATATTTGTAGCTTCCTCTCAGGATGATTGGCTAGAAATTTTACCCTGGAATATGCAACAACTCTTTTCCCTCATCTTCTGGTACAACTCCATTCTTCAATGTTTTGGCAAACATCCATGGTCTCCTTATTTGTCAAGCTCAACGACACCAGATATACCGGCAGTAACGTCCTAATTACACCGCTGCTTTAGCATCTTGTCCAGTGTCCATGAATCTCTTCATAAGGCGTCACCCCGTTATAAAAGATCAGCCGATATGAAGAGAAGAGCTGTTCTTAGCCTTCAGGTGGGAGACCAAGTTTGATTATCAACCGGTAACTTATGACTCCATCTACCATCCATGAAGTTAGCACTGCGATTCATCAATCCTGTGGTTTACAGACTAAAACTTCCATCTTCCATGAAGATTTCAAACTCATGTCATATTTTACTTCTTAAACTGTTGACATTGAATGTCTATCAAAGCCAGATACTGAACCCCTTTTATTGTCAATACAGAGAAGGATGTTGAATTTGAAGTCAAGCGGATCCGAGACTGTCGTCACTGCAATTCTCGTCTTCAGTATCTGGTGGAATGGTCTGGATATTGTCCTGAAGAGTACTCCTGGGTGGAAGCAGCTGATTTACATGCTCTAGTTTTATTAGACAGTTCTTACACAAGCCCATTAGTGTCCAGAGGCCACCAAAAAAGGGAGGGCACTGTCACATGCCACTGTGGTGGGACATGGCAGGCACAGTACTCACACATCCATGTCCGCCTATGGCTGGCATGTGTCCGGTCTGGGGCAGACAGGCGGTGAAGGGCTCTGGGCATCATGTGAGTGGCTGTGGGGGAGCTAGAGACACAGCAGTGCACTGTATGGGCTGGAGGCATCAGGAGGCTGGTGCTGCCATCTTGCTTGTGAGCAAACAGTGATTTAGCCAGATTAGGGTCTGTCCTCCACTCTCTGACCAGATAGCCAATAGCAGCCACCCTCTAGATATATAGGGGAATTGCCTAGGCTATTTCTGGTCAGTGCAATAGTCTCATGAGCTGTGCACATCCTTGGGGAGATTCCTGACTATTCCTAGTTCCTTGAACTCACTCTGCCCTGCCTTTCAGTTTACTCTAACCTCATTGCAGTCTATACAGGTTGGCAATCCCAGTTGGCATGCCTCCATCCTCTGGGTCTTACTTCCAGTTGTAGTTCCAGTATCAAGTTTATTTCCAGTATACCAAAGTCTTTCAGCTCTTCTCATTGGATTCAATTGCCTTATTATCAGTTCCACTCTTCTTTCTGGACTATCACAGTCTTCGTTATCTTAATCAAATCATCATCCTCAACTTCCAGCACAGTTCTCTTCAACTACCTTTGAAAAACCGAAGTTGCCCCCCGAAAGGACTTATTTCTTTTGTCTTAGATTTTTTTTTCTCAAAGAAGTATTTGAGGTTACTATTGTTTTACCCTATATGAAATCCATCGCATCCATCGCGGCCCCTTATTAATACGACCGACGCGATCAACACGATTTTTCCATAGGGAACAATGTTAAATTATTTTTAAAGTGAAAATCGGGTTGATCGCGTCGGTCGCGGGCCATTATAATGGCCCGCGATCCGATCAACGCGATCAACCCGATTTTACATAGATGACAATGTGAAATGGGCCAATATGGCAAATTTCACATTGAATATGGTTAAAAAGTATGTTTAATGCCCCCACCCCATTGTTATCGCCACCCCACTATTGACGCCAACCCGAAGTGTGGCGAGCGCAGCGAGCCCGCGAGGGGCGGCGGTATGCGTCCTCCGACCTTTTCATACCCCTACTATCCACGTCGGCGTGGAGTTGATTTTATATAGTGTGGCAAGCGCAGTGAGCCACCGAGCCTGAAGCGTAGCGAGCCCCACGAGGGGACGCGGATACCTGTGAATCTCGCGAGGGAACGCGGATACCTGTGAAGGTATCCGCTTCCACTCACCACGCTTCGGGCTCGGTGGCTCGCTGCGCTCGCTACACTATATAAGATCAACTCCATGCCGACGTGGATAGTAGGGGTATGAAAAGGTCGGAGGACGCGTACCGCTGCCCCTCGCAGGCTCGCTTCGGTTTGGCGTCAATAGTGGGGTGGCGTTAACAATGAGGGGGGGGCATTTTAAACATGAGGGGGGGGTTTGGTATTAAAATGGGGGTTTTTGGGGCTTTTTACATTGAAATCAATGTAAAAATCGGGTCTCAGGGACCATTTTACATTGATTCCAATGTAAAAATCGGGTCAATCGCATCGCATGCGATTTGGTTGCCATGCGATGTGATCGACCCGATTTTTCCGACCGATGGATACAATCAAAATCGGTGGCGCCGTGCTAGGAAACAAGTACCGAAAAAACTAAAAAGGAAATATTTCTAATTGCACTCAATTAATATAGTTATGTGTCCAAACGTAATGACACTAACAAGGATGTAGGTTCACAGATTGTTCCGATGGCTCTTGTGATGATTTTCGTACATAACAAAATCAAATAAGAATATACATAGTGTAGTATTTCAAAATAATTAAGAGTAAAAAGTAAATTTCCCAAACTATTTTGTCACTACCAATGTAAAGAATAGGCTTTAATGGCCGTATTATATTGATGGTGTGTTCATTCACATTTTTAAGAAATTCTAAAAATACGAATTGGTACGCATTTGTACGTTCCTAAATTTGTATGCAAAATACGATCATTTCACATCTAATTGGTATGAATACGACCATTCATACCCATTTGATCCTTGTAATTGTCACCCAATGAGATATTTGAGAAACAGACTAACAGAGAAAAAACATTATGTTCTCTCTACTCAACCATTCAAGCAGAAGGATCTACAGTAAATAGTATATTCACGAGGCAAAGATCAACACTACCAGAATCTTTAGGTACACATGTATACTGTATTCTTTATTGCATTAATTCCACCAGAATGCAAGGTTCCTGCTGTGCTGTAAGATACAGTGACCCAGCAGTTTGGCCATGGGTCAGGAGGATGGAAAATGTGAAAAAGAAAGCGTGGATATGTGTGGACTGTATATTGGGGATGTGATTAGATAGGAATGGTATATGAGGTTTAAGTGGCTGGTTCTGGAAATTGATAAGCTTGCCAGAAGAGGGGAGTTTTCAGGGAACGCTTATAGGTTTGGAGACTGAAGGAGAGACTTATTGTGCTTGGGAGGGCTTTCCACCAAGTGGGTGCAGCCTGAGCAACGTCCTGCAATCGGGGATTTGTGCGAATAATGAGTGTGGATGAGAGACGCAGCTCTTGTGAGGAGTGTAGAGGTCGGGTTGGAAGATCTTTTGAGATAAGAGAAGAGATGTATGTTGGTGTAGTTTGGTTTATGGCTTTTTGTGTAAGTAAAATAATTTTGGATTGAATACGGAAGAATGCTGGTATATTGTCATAGCCTATAATGAACTTGGTCACATTATGCTATAAAACCTGTATTTGCACATAAAATATCTGTATTATTTAGGTATACACTTTGTTTTTAAATTTAAGCGCCACTATATGAGAAACCTTCATTACATAGATCCCACTGGGGAAGAGATAATCTTTAATGAGAGAGAAGATCTGCCCTCTAAGTGGTCTATTGCAAACTGGGTCATATACAAAACTAAAACTACTAAAAAGTCTATTCTAAGACCATTGACCACTTCAGAAAAATCACTAGAAGACCAGCGAGATTTCCACATAGATCCAGATGACATCATATGGAATACAGGCACGGTAAGATACAGATTGCTGCAAAAAGTGCATTGAATACAGTCTCTCTGCCTATTGTATCATACAATTATCATCTCTCTGCCTAATGTGACATAAAATTATCTTTACTGCAACCATTGATGGTAATTAAAGAATCCACATGTCCCCTAATACTCCATCACACTTGTACTGGCTCTGCCATATAAATCACCGTACAGTTACAGTACAGTTAGTTTGGTCCCCTTGCTTCTATGAATCAGTAACAGTATTAGCATAATATATTTCTATATTTCTCAAAGACTGTGTTCTGGAGCATGTATGAATATAATTATAAAGAACACTTTATTTAAACAAAATACAATGCTTAGTTGCACATCTGCTATAAAGGAAAGGGTCCATTATAATTACATATAATGAAGAACTTACTGTATGTAACAGCATGTAGCCTATTCTTTTCTGGGAGCATAGCGGGAAATGATGCAGTCTCACAATTAGATTGACCCTCAAAGTATGACATATTATCAGTTTACACCCACATATTTTACAGAATGGGGGTCATTCAGACCTGATTGCACAGCTGCAAATTTGTGTGGACAGCGTTCAGTTAATGGGAAAAGCAAAGTATGGACATGTTCTATGCACAACATCTTATATATATTAAGTTGAAGAGTCTGTGTGCGTGTGTGTGTGTGTGTGTGTGCGTGTGTCCGTCGCATTGCGGACACACCATGGCACTCAGAGACACCAAATTCAGCAAAAAGATACCTCTGGACCCGGTTGTGTGCACCTCGAAGCCGTTTTTGGGAAATTTCACTTAGAAATTTAAAAAACACCAAGTTGTAATTTTCCTTCATTGATGTTCTGGGAAACCGTTTGCGAAGGAACAAATCCACACCTGATTTCATTGCTGTCATTACGTATGATTGACACATTCTAACATTATGGTGAAGGCTTTAAACAATTAGGAAATAATTGAGGATATATATAGACCACACACACATGCATATTGTACACGAACACACAGTACACCAAATACGCACACATAGCACACAACACACACACATTTATACGTAGAGCACCTCACACACTTACACATTGGACAGATACACACACACACACACAACACACCACATGCAGTACAATACAAATCCATGCACACTACAACACACACCCAAAAACAGTACAACAAACACACACTTAAACATTGCCAGGATACAGAAAGCACACTACACACACATATATACGTAGCACACCTCACAAACTTACACATTCGGCAGATACACACAACACAACACTCACAGTACAACACACACCCACATTCACTACAACACACACCCAAAAACAGTACAATACACAGAACACACACACACTTAAACATTGCACAGATACACACAGCACGCTACACACACACATATTTATACATAGCACACCTTACGCACTTACACATAGGGCAGATACACACAACACACACATAACATACCTCTAACAGCACAACACACACCCACATTCACCACACACACCCAAAAACCAGTACAACACAAACACACAAAACACACACTTAAACATTGCACATATACACAAAGACACAACACACACATACTGTATATACGTAGCACACCTCACACACTTACGCATTGGACAGATACTTACAACACACACAACCACATACACTACAACACACACACAACAACAGTACAACACACACAAACACACAGAACACATAATAAATAATTTGCCGTTTATTTAACAGTCTGTACTGGCAAATAAAAACTGTACCTAATGTACCGTTTCTACTGTGTTCCCCATATCCGTCTCTCCAGTCCTCCAGCCTGTCACTGTGCTCCCTGGCCAGTTGCACTGAGAAATCTTTGTCCTGGCCAATGCACCCATTGATCAATACAAAGTGGGTACACTGCACTCACCCTGTTAGTTATTTGGATATCAGGCACTGCTCTGCCTTAAGGGTCTCTCAGACTCTTTTGGTTCATAGATAATGTTTGGTCGATGGGCATGAGCGCTACATGCATTTGTTTAAATGTTATGAGTGTAAGAAGTTGAAGAATAAGACTGAGATGAAGATTTGTCACATTATAGTGTACAATTTACTCAATAAATTGTGAAAAAAATATGTGTACATAGAAGTACAATCAAGAAATGAATGTAGGGTTAAAAAATAAATTCTGATTCAAACTGATAATTGTTTGGATGGCGGTGGGTTGCGAAACAAATCTATAGGTGGAGGGGGTATGGATATTGTGGGCATAATTGGTGTTTGGTACACCTACAGGGGGTCCCCAGTTGATGAGAAATTTTCACTACAGTGTCACCGTAGGGGGATTTCCAATTAGGGTTCAGGTGGTCTTTTAGGGACCCCTTTACAATCCCGTTGGTCTCTTCTCCTGGAGCCTACAGTCTCCCTCAGTGATTGACTATCATTAAGGGAGACCGTAAGCTCATGGAGAAGAGACGTACAAGATTGTAAAGGGTCCCTAAAAGACCACCTGGACCCCAATTGGGAATCCCCCGATGGTGACACTGTGACCGTGACACTGTAGTGAAAATCCCATCAATTGAGGGCCCCCTGTAGGTGTAACAAACACCAATTATGCCCACAATATCCATACCCCCACCTATAGATTTGTTCCACCCCATCCAAACAATTATCAGTTTGAATCAGAACTTATTTTTAAATCCTACTTTCATTTCTTGATTGTACTTCTACTGTATGTACACTTACATTTTTTTTCACGATTTATTGAGTAAATTGTACACTTTATAACATGGCAATTCTTTTTCTCAGTCTTATTCTTCAACTTCTTACACTCCAAACCTTATCAATGCATACAATGATGATTGTGATGGCTGGATCAGTGGATTGGCCCGGCCGGTGAAGGGAAGAATTTGGCCCATTGCACCCATTCCTAGTGGTGCATTACATTACATTTTTAATTAATTATGGCGCGGCAAGTAACGCCCACCCCAGTCCCCACGAACTCAGCGCCTGTAATTACACACCCTACAAACTGTACCATTGAAAGTATAGAAATGGAGGTGTGGCCACGTCCCTTTCTGATTTTGTACCGATTTCTGACCCTACGGTGTTGGAGGATATGTCATGCAGTAGGTGCTAAATCTCAGGAGTGGATGTGGAATTCATCAACACATACAAGTTATCAACTCAGGAGCAATGTGTTTCAAACAACAACACCACACCTCATTGCCGTCATTGAGTATCAATGCAAACACATTCTAACATTATGGTAAAATCGATAACAAATTACAATCTTAGGTCTTTGGCACAGCATACTGTAAGATTACATTTTTCAGCAATTTTGGAAATAAAGAAACCCCAAGGTTTTCCCGGGCAACGCCGGGCGGGTCAGCTAGTCATAAATAATGTTCAAATACTCCCTTTACAGGGGAAAATAACACATTCTTTATTATTAAAATGACATGAAATGTTTCATAAATAAAAGATAAAAACATACAGTAAATCTCTCTGTGGTTCAACTAGTAAAATGGCTGGAAAGCAAAACAATAGTTATTACCCTGTAGATGTACTGCGGTGCATTTATGCTTCCAAAGCAACGCGGGTCGAGCCTGAATTGCCCGGCACCACTGCAGTATATTTAGATCTTTGTTCCAGGGGATTGTCACTCCAGTCCACGTCCAGCAAGTATCAGAAAGTGCAAGTGCAAAAGAATCTGCAAGGATAGAGTCCGCCAATCAACACATTTCGGTATATATCCCCTACCTCAGGTTTGGATCATGGTAGAGTTGTCTGTCAAAATTGGGCATAACACTGAAGCCTTTCAAGTTCCTGTAACAACAACCTTTTAGATGTCTGCATTGAGGACAAATATATTGACAGGAAGCTAAACTCAAATAAAATAGTTGTGATGTTCCTTCATTTTCACATCCTCTCCCTTGTTACCTCCCCTATGTTGTCCCTAACATTCTATCACTTGAATAATTCTCTCCATGACCCAGTCACAAGACCAGACCATCACAGCGCATGTGCAGTATGACCTAGATGCCCACACAGGCCACCAATAATTGCTCAACTGCAAAAAAATATATAATGTTTGCAAACATCTCTTAATTGTGCCTAGTTTTATTAACTGTCTATCTGCAAAATATTTTTCTGGCATTATTTTACAATTACTGCCATCTTGCATTAGGGCAGAACTGTGATTACAGAGCCAGAGCTAGAGGCAGCCTTCCCATTTCTATCAACCAATGATAGTCACTGTCAGGGTTTATAAAAGGGCTGTTTGGACTCATGGTGGTCAGTACAAACTGTTTTGTGTGTAGTAAGCTTGCCATGGACTCTGTCCTTCCAGCATCAATCTCAAAAGCCTACTGGACCCCAGACCTATTAGCTCCATTGGTCGCTGATCTCAACCTGATGATGCTACCTGGTGGTGCTTGACCCATTGCTGTCATCATCTTTGAGAAACCCAGTCTGAATAGATCCAGACAAACCTCTTCTTCTGAGCTGCTTCTTCACGCCACCCGTCAAGGATCCAGTATTCTCCAGCATTCTCTTCATCTCCAGATAGTCGTTGCATCTTTCCTATCTCTTCCAGTATAATGCTGCAATTATGTAGGAAAAAAGATTATAAACTCTACCACCTAAGTGGATGAGTCTATGTGGGGCGCTTGAGGAGATGAGTGGGATTGCCAAGCTGCTCACACCTGGGGGTGGTAATGCCCCTGAATCGTTAAATCTAGAAAAAATAAATGAGTGGTGGAGCGCTAATAAAAACTGAATTTGACCATTTGGGTATTACAATTTATTATACTGTATCGTAAGAAATATATATAAAAAATACAAAAATAAAACACAATTTTAAGATAAAATTCAATACTACAATATTCACCCCTACATGGGACCTGTATGGAAAATCAATTGGGGATAAGTCTCACTTGATCCTGGTGATGCTCTCCTGTTAGATGAATGATTAGAATGGAAGGTGGGTGTCCATGAACCTGAATTGGAGCCAATGTTGATGTTCTCCCCTCGTGAGGAAAGGTGGTACACGTCTCACGGAATGGAAGGCCTTGCAAGAAAATTATCAGGTGGTGGTGTCCCTTTGTTGGCAATGTCCAGTATTAATTGAAGACAGGAGAGCTGGTTCAAGTTGAGAAGGAAATGAGTGGTAATCCACAGGGTCCAGTAGAGGGTGAGCGCCTAACGCGTTTTGTCATCCACAGATGACTTTATCAATGCTGCAATTATGCAGAATCCCTCAAGTACTTCTGGGGTGACCATATTCTCCATAATCTTCAATCACATCTTCTCCAAGTTCCTGTACCAGCATATGTGCTGAACTACATACTAATTCATCATAAAGTGTTTGTGATTTCGCCATGAATTTTATTTTTGCCCCAAAGACATGATGTGGGGACTTAACTTGTTTTCAGTTGTTTTTGTTTTATATTATATATATGCAAAATAACTTTATTAAATCAGCTTGGTTTCACCACAAAGTTCCAGATTCAGTAGTGATTTATGCATCTAAACTGAATCCATCCAATTCCATGGACCTGACACGTACATTGAAATGACTGATTGACTGGTTGTTTATAATACTCAACTATATCACTTTTTGAACCTTGATACATCTGTTTTTGCACAGTACCCTTTTTTCTACGTAAAAAAAAAATACTTTGTTCTACAGACAAGGACATAGACAGATGTATGTAATGCAAGAGTCAGATACTAATATCTTGTAATGGAACAAGTGTTACAAAGGGGAAATATCACACTTATAATAAATAATATGTTGAGTTAATGGTTGTAATAATTTATAAATAACATCTATTAAAAATATTAAGATAATATTTTGCATACAAATTTGATTCATATTTTACATTTCAT
The DNA here is from genome assembly GCF_055691185.1 of Crinia signifera. Taxonomy (NCBI): domain Eukaryota; kingdom Metazoa; phylum Chordata; class Amphibia; order Anura; family Myobatrachidae; genus Crinia; species Crinia signifera. Next base: position 17,216,724 of record NC_139217.1, on the reverse strand, counting down.
TACTTACACAAGATGCCAAAATCTCAGTGCAATGACAGATGTCCTCCTGGGTACAGAAAAGCCTCTAATGGAAGAATCAAAATCTGCTGCTATGACTGTGTCCTGTGTTCTGAGGGAGAAATGTCCAATGTTACAGGTACTGATGTGTTGTACATAGGAAGAATCATCATATGTGTGTAATTGAGGCTATGATTGCTATATGATCACTACAGTAGACACATGTTAGTAACTGAGGCTATGATTGCTATATGCTCACTACAGTAGACATATGTTAGTAACTGAGGCTATGATTGCTATATGCTCACTACAGTAGACACATGTTAGTAACTGAGGCTATGATTGCTATATGCTCACTACAGTAGACTAGACACTTGTTAGTAACTGAGGCTATGATTGCTATCAGGGCCGTTTCTAGACAGTTTAGCTCCCAGGGCAAAGGAATAAAATTGCGCGCCCCCCCCCCCCCCCAAAAAAAAAAGTTAACATGACCTAGAAGAAATTGTGCCGAAATAGGGGCGTGGTTTATTTTTAGAAGGGGTGTGGCTTAATACAAGGGCGTGGTCTAGCATGAAAACAATTACCTTACATCTCACCTTTGCAACCTGCTTGTCTAGACATTGGTTACTGCAGGAATTGTCATTGTACTCCCGCACTTTAGTTGGCGGGCTGAAGGCCACACAGTGACATAAAAATATAAAGGCCCACACAGTGACCTAGTATGCCTCACAGATCAAGGCCAAACAATGACAGGCTACTTGAATCATTATACACTATTTATCTGTGATGCCAATTACACATGACGCCGCACACCGTGATGACAATTACATATTACGCAGCACACTGTGATGACAATTACACATGACGCCGCACACCGTGATGACAATTACACATTGTCACACACCGTGATGATAATTACACATTATGTCGCACACCGTGATGACAATTACACATTACGCCGCACACCATGATGACAATTACACATTATGATGCCCGTTACACCCCACACTGCGATGGCAATTACACAATACTCTACACACCGTAATGCCTATTACACATTATGCCCAACACGCCGCTGCCGCACAACTCATGCCGTTTACTAATATGCCCCTACAGTGCCACACATATGCCCCCACAGTGCCACACATATATGCACCCACAGTGACAGCTATGCCCCCACAGTGCCACATATATATATATATATATATATATATATATATATGCCCGCACAGTGCCACATATATATGCCCCCATAGTGCCACAGATATGTGCCCAGTGCCAGATATGCCCCCACAGTGCCACACATATGCCCCCACAGTGCCACACATATATGCCCCCACAGTGACAGCTATGCCCCCACAGTGCCACATATATATGCCCCCATAGTGCCACAGATATGTCCCCAGTGCCAGATATGCCCCCACAGTGCCACACATATGCCCCCACAGTGCCACAGATATGTCCCCAGTGCCAGATATGCCCCCACAGTGACACACATATGCCCCCAGTGACACACATATGCCCCCACAGTGACACACATATGCCCATACAGTGCCAGATATGCCCCCACAATGCCACATATATATGCCCCCACAGTGCCAAATATGCCCCTAGTGCCACAGATATGTCCCCAGTGCCACAGATATGCCCCTACAGCGCCACAGATATGCCCCCAAAGTGCCACATATATGCCCCCACAGTGCCAAATATGCCCCCACGGTGCCAAATATGCCCCCACGGTGCCACACATTCCCCCAAAGTGCCAGCAGCACAACTCACTATCTCTCTAGGTCTCCCCCTCCAGTCCCCCACCGCTGCATGCTGCTGCTGGTGCTTTCACTGTGTGTCCCTGAGCCATCAGCCATTCATACCGAGCGGGCTGGCTCCTGATTGGCTGCAAGCCCGCGAGGTCCTCTGATTGGCTGCCAGCCCAATGACACAGTGAGCGATGAGCAATGACAAGGGGCTCACCTGTGCCTGTTCATTGCGGACGGGGAGCGGGGGACTTGGAGGCGGAGGCGGGCGGAGGCGGGCGGCGGCGGCGGGACTTGGAGGCGGCATTGTGGAAGCTCAGCTACTGGCCGGGCGCCCCGGCTGTGTAACAGGTGGACGAGCCGTGCGGCGCCCCGGGCTGCTGCACGGCTTGTCCGCCTGTAGAAACGGCCCTGATTGCTATATGCTCACTACAGTAGACATATGTTAGTAACTGAGGTTATGATTGCTACAGTCAGTGCTATTTTTGTAGGAAAATAGGTTCAGGAACTGTGGGCGGGGCAGAAAGTGGGCGGTGATGTGGGAGGAGCTACAAAAGGGGCGGGTATTCCATAAAAAAAATAACATATAATTCCTCCCAACAGTGGCTGTAACATAACAATCCCAGCAGCAAAGTGAACAATATGCGCGTGCCTTAGGCACACGCTCAAAAAACAGGGGTGTAGCCCCACTGCAAGGGGCACAGCATTGCAGGAAGAGACTACTTTATACCGCAGTTTTGCAACCTACATTATGTTGCAACCAGTGTTATGTTACTGCCACTGGCCCATTATACATGTGCCCCACTCCGTAACGCTTATTATACATATGCCACACACAGAAATTCCCATTATACATATGCCACACACAGATATTCCCATTATACATATGCCACACACAGAGATTCCCATTATACATATTCCACACACCGTGATGCCCAATTATACATATGCCACACACCGTTATGGCCATTATACATATGCCACACACCGTGATGGCCATTATACATATGCCACACACCTTGATGGCCATTATACATATGCCACACACACAGATGCCCATTATACCTTTGCCACACACAGAGATGCCCGTTATACATATGCCACACACAGAGATGCCTATTATACATATGCCACACACAGAGTTGCCCATTATACATATGCCACACACACAGATGCCCGTTATACATATGCCACACACAGAGATGCCCATTATACATATGCCACACACAGAGATGCCCGTTATACATATGCCACACACTGAGATGCCCTTTATACATATGCTACATACAGAGATGCCCATTAAACATATGCCACACACAGAGATGCCCGTTATACATATGCTACATACAGAGATGCCCATTAAACATATGCCACACACAGAGATGCCCGTTATACATATGCCACACACAGAGATGCCTGTTATACATATGCCACACACTGAGAAGCCCGTTATACATATGCCACACATGCTACATACAGAGATGCCCATTAAACATATGCCACACACAGAGATGCCCGTTATACATATGCCACACACAGAGATGCCCGTTATACATATGCCACACACTGAGAAGCCCGTTATACATATGCCACACACTGAGATGCTCGTTATACATATGCACACACAGAGATGCCCGTTATACATATGCCACACACAGAGATGCCCATTATACATATGCCACACACTAAGATGCCCATTATACATATGCCACACACTGAGATGCCCGTTATACATATGCTACATACAGAGATGCCCATTAAACATATGTCACACACAGAGATGCCTGTTATACATATGACCCACACATTTGACACTTAAGTGCCACTTACCTACATGCTCAATGCCAGGGGCGTCATGCTCAATGGAGGGTTGCGGGCCCACAAGCTCTCACCTGTCCAGCTCCCGCTCCCTGGACATGTCAGTCAGGCTGCCACCAGAGCCTCCCAGGTCACCAGCTCCTCTGTCTCTCCACGGCCTCCGCTGCTGCTGCGGCATCCTCCTCCTCTTCCAGCCTCGGGTGCCTCCAGCACTAGCAGGGCATCGCTGGTCTCTTCGCACGGGCACCTCCTCCACTCCGGCCCCTGGCTCCCTGGAGGCCTCCGCTTCCTCCGCCCCCCCCGGAACACCATGAGCCTGGGTCTTGCCGCCTCCTCCCCGGCCTCTGCTCCGCAGACTAGCAGCCGGCTTAGTACCCAGTAGGAAGCGGCGTCCTCCTCTGCCGCTGCATCTCGCATGACCCCGGTGGCTCTGCAGGCCCTGGCCCGAGCCTCGGCCTCTCCCAGCTCCGCTCCCCGGACTCCAGGAGAGAGACATGCTGCTAAAATTCATATCTCCCGCTGGACCGCTAGCCAATAGGCGCTTGCGGTCCAGCAGCCACCAATTGATTGGATGCTGGACCGCAAGCGCCCATTGGCTAGCGGTCCAGCGTGAGACGTAAATGTTACTGCAGCATGTCTCTCTCCTGGACTTCATTCATAATCATCGGGCAGGGGAGTGAGGTGCGGGGAGCGGGCAGGCGATGCGGGTGCCGGGCAGCCTGGAGCAGGTTCCGGAACGCCGTTCCTGATAACTTAATTTTTAATTTGAGCTTCAGGAACGGCGTTCCGGACCATTCCGGCTGAAAAATAGCCCTGGCTACAGTATATGCCCACTACAGGAGACACATGTTAGCAAATGAGTACTTGTACTTTCACTGTCCGTTTTGAAAATGCCCAGCTGTACCTCTTATGACTTTACCTCTCTTGCTGTTCCGTTGAGAGTAGGTGTCCCTGATTATTTTATTCTTGGCCCTCTTCTCTATCTCTACATGTCCTCTCTGGGTGAACTTATTTGCTCACTCGACTTCCACTATGCCGAAAATACTAAAATCTTCCCCTCGTTTCCTGATCGTTCTCCTTCCATCCTAACTCATATCTCCAACTGTCTCTCTGCTGTCTACTCTTGGATGACCCAGCGCTTTTTTAGACTTAAAATATCAAACACTAAGCTGACCTCTTCCGACCCTCCTGCATAAAACCTGACCATCTCTCATCCTAACCTGTTTATGCTCACCTCTCCCCCTTCTGTGTTACCCCTGTTTGTCTAACCCTCCCCTTTAGAATGTAAGCTCTCACGGGCAGGGCCCTCTCTCCTCATGTGCCTTTCTTAGAATATATAAACCACTGCCACCCTGATAATTGCTTCAGTGTCCTGTCCCCTGATGCAACTATCTGTATTAACCATGTACTTGTCCTAAACTGTCTTGTAATGTAATTTTGTTTTGTGTTTGCTCATAACTATGCTCTGTACAGCGCTGCGGAATTTGTATGCGCTATATAAGAAACTGTTAATAAATAAATAAATAAATGAGGCTATGATTGCTATATGTTCACTATAGTAGATGTATGTTAGCAACTGAGGCTATGATTGCTATATGCCCACTACAGGAGACAAATGTTAGTAACTTAGGCTATGATAGTAACTATGATTGCTATATGATCACTACAGTAGACATATGTTAGTAACTATGATTGATATATGATCACTACAGTAGACACATGTTAGTAACTGAGGCTATGATTGCTATATGCTAACTACAGTAGATGTACTGTATGTTAGTAACTGAGGCTATGATTGCTATATGCTCACTACAGTAGACACATGTTAGTAACTGAGGCTATGATTGCTATACAGTATAATCACTACAGTAGACGTATGTTAGTAATTGAGGCTAGGATTGCTCTATGCTCACTACAGTAGATGTATGTTAGCAACTAAGGCTATGATTGCTATATGCTGACTACAGTAGACACATGTTAGCAACTGATGCTATGATTGCTACAGATGAATCATGTCTCATCCAGCGCCGCTATCTGACTGTGACGCGCGTGCGTCCCCCACGGTATCCCCCCCACACAGTATCCGGGCGACGGGGCGCATTACTGTCCGCCTCCCGCTCGAGGGGCAGGGGGGGGGCCCGAGGAGGCTACGGGGGGCTACGGGGGGGCTACCTCCTGCGCGCGCGTCCCTTTCCGGCATACAGGTGGGCAGGGCAGGGGATGGCGATGGCGACGCCATCGCCATCCCCTGCAAAGATGAATCCCGCTACATCTGTATATGCTCACTACAGTAGACACATGTTAGTAACTGAGGCTATGATTGCTATATGATCACTACAGTAGCCACATGCTAGTAACTGAGGCTATGATTGCTATATAATACTACAGTAGACACATGTTAGTAACTGAGGCTATGATTGCTATATGCTCACTACAGTAGACATATGTTAGTAAATGAGGCTATGATTGCTATATGATCACTACAATAGACATATGTTAGTAACTGAGGCTATGATTGCTATATGCTCACTACAGTAGACACATGTTAGTATCTGAGGCTATGATTGCTATATGATCACTAAAGTACATATATGTTAGTAACTGAGGCTATGATTCATATATGATTAGTACAGGAGACATATGTTTAAATGAATATAATACACAAAAACAACAGAAAACAAAGTTCTTCATGTCAGTAGTTCAATGAATGAGAAATCCTTACTGTAACATTGCTAATGACTTAAGCAGTACTTTTATTTAAGCACAGTACTAACCCAGCGCTAATATATTTATAGAAGGATTTGTTTGTACAATACTCATATGTTACTGTAATGAGCAGTAAAAGGATAATAGTATGCTTGTGGTTACATACAATAGCACCTTAAAGCCAGGTGTTAAACAAAAAACAAATTATGTTATCTCTGCTCTATTACTCTAAGTAAATATATACTGTATACAGTATATGTAAAAGAGATAGAGGAGCGCACAATAAGTAAACCATAAAAACACTTTTACTGTGATATATAAGCTCACATACAAGAAAGTTAGCAGCAGTGAATATACTATTCAGTGTCACCGGGTCACAGCCAGAATGCGTCCAAAAGTCAGCTCAATATCCGTTTTTGGGGGCCTGGCCTGGCGGGCATAGCAGACAGATGTGCTGGTTCCGAGCTCCCTGCTGCCCCAAGCACTTACCGCCTCCTGAGAACCTCCTTGGCCGCCACATCGAAGCCCAGGGAGTACCCTGTGCACCGGACATCCCGGTCGCCATGGGGGACAGTGCCCGCGGAATCGGAGGAGGCTTCCTAGCCTCCTTGCGGGTTGCGGTCTGTTCCACAGCCGAGCCGGGACCTCGATTTCCGCACTAAGCCGGAGTCGGACGGACCGCCTCTTCTACGCCACCACCGCACGTCTCCTCCTGCCTCCCTGAGTGACAGGACCTCCCGGCCTAGACCGCTCGCTGCTGCCCGCTGTTGCTCGCAGCCACCGGAGTTCAAAAGTTGCCTACCTCCCCACGGGACGCCCGGTGAGTGTGTTGAGCCTGCCATCTTGTGGATCCACTGGTCCCGGCTTGTGACACTGGTTGACCTGCCCGCCGGGATCGGGTGCCAGAGGCCGCCCGCTGCTGTTTGGGGGCTCCGCTCTGGGAGTCCTGGGGCAGGGGATCAGGCCATAGACCCTCACAAGGACACTGAGTTGGGGAGGACCTGCTGCAGGCCACCTGAAATACACTGCCTCCCACCCCCTGAGTAGTGTGTCTCTCCTGCGACCCCTATCCCTGCAACTACCCCAATTATACACTATATATTATTACTTCCACCCCCCATCCATCAGGGCGATGGATGGGGGGGTGGAAGTAATAATTATGGTCCTACTCCTGGGAGGGGGTAGTGGGAGACTACCTCTAACTATGCTGCATCCTGATTGAGATGCTTCCCTAAAGCCAGGCCTCTGGGAGTCACCGCCCGATGTGACAAGCTGCTCTGACATGATCGCAATCTGAGATTATCCTCCCAGACCAGAGACTTCTCTTCTCTATATTCTTGTGCTAATTATGGTCAAAGGCAAAAAGGCTACTCAGAAAGGTACTACTCCTCTCCCCAAAGAAAACATGTCTCAGTCGGATATGAGACCGTTCCTACAATCCACCCCTTCCCGACAAATAGACGAGTCACCAACACCTGTGTCGCCCGTTCCCCCACCGAACCCTCAGGCTTCATTGCTGGCAACGGAACTATCTGAAATCAGAGACGCCCTATCTTACATGAGGACTCTCCCAACAAAGCAAGATATTCAAGATACCTTCCGTCAGGAAATAGCCGCCATCCGGCAAGATTTCTCCCAACTTTCCCACCGCACTACCTCATTGGAAACTCGCCAAGATAAAAGGCATACGTTTTGCAATTCTCTCTCAGAAATTCTCACAGCCCAATCCGCAGAGATTCGCTCTCTTCAAATGCACCTGACGGATCTGGACAACAGAGGGAAAAGAAACAACCTCCGAATACGGGGCTTACCCGAGGATGTTACCCAGGAAAATCTACCGGATGCTCTCACCAAGGTATTCAACGAGATATTGGGAAACGACCACTCTGAAAATATACTCAGAGCACATCGTGCACTTAGGCCCAGAGGATCTCCATCTGATTGTCCACGTGACGTGATATGTCATTTGCATTACTAATCGCAAAAATAGAATATCGTATGCAAAATACGTCAGTTAGATGGAGTAGACTTCAACGGCTCCAACGTCCAAATCTATCAAGATCTGTCTTGGCACACCCTTCAACAGCAGAAGGCGCTAAGACCTCTAACCTCAGAACTCCGCAAACGCCAATTGAAATACAAAAGGGGCTTTCCCTTCAATCCTCCGCTAGGAAACTACACTCCCTGAATTCTTTCTCAGACCTTCCCTCATTTTGCACAGCGCTGGGCCTCCCGAGTCTTGATATACCCAACTGGGAATTCACACATCCCAAGCTGCCCCCCCTTCGATGGCTAGGACATGATCTGCCTTGGCAAGATGTCCACCACTCCAAGAAAAAACAAGGCCACGATTAAACACCCCATGACACCAGCCCCACCCGAGTGCCCGCAAGGCCACTTTTGTTGGGATTCTCTTCAACTCCTGGACTGAACCCAGGAATGGTGACTATACCACTATAGTTGATAACTGTGTTAACTGTTTTGTATGTCAATAGACATCTCCCCATTACTTCCCTAATTAAAGGGAAATCGTTAATCTTTCCCTTTTAGTACCTTTTCAAATGTTATTTTTCTTATGCTGTTTTTTCTAAAATGTCTCATTCTGATTGCATTTTTCTATGTAGATCTCTGAATGTATATTATATATTTCCTTAGGCGGTGACTCCCTCACCCCAAACTCGCCTTAGGCTATACTGCCTTCTGGGTCGCTGGCGTGCTTTATCGCCAGTCGCCCCATAGAGGGTGTTTTTTCAATGGTATTGTTGTTGTTTTGTATGTTTCAATGTACACTTTTCCTCTATGTTTTCTTTTCTTCCTCAGTCCCCCCCTACTACGTGACCTTTCCCGAAACCATACATATCACACCGCACATCACCACTTATGACTACACCAGGCAAACTTAAGATCCTTTCAATCAACGCAAAAGGTCTTAATACTCCAGAAAAAACGTTCTAGCCTACCCAGGACCCTATGGGCTGAAAAGGTAGATATCGCCATGATCCAAGAAACACACTTCAGATTATCGTCTCAAAACCCATCTATCTCCAACCGCCGCTTCCCCCTCGCCTACTATTGCAACACGCCCAATAGCAAATCTAAAGGAGTAGCAATTCTGTTCTCTAAAAAATTCCATATCTGTACAGAAAATAGTTCTTGGTAGAATCCTTCTCAGGTAACAAAGAAGAAAAAAGTATGTCCTGGTGTGGTGCACCTGCTGAAACTCCAACAAGTAGAAATTAACTTTTATTTATAATTTTTAAGAAAGCAAAATAAAAAAACACACAGACAGAACATATACGCAAATGTGTTTAAAAAACGATGGCTCTCCTGACTCCACAAAAATGTGGAATGGAATAATATCACAATGGCTATCTGGATATTCACCTGGGATACTGCTGGTCTTAAATGAGTGAAAAGGGAGACTCTTGTGAAGTTGAGTCGACATTGATGTCGATCATTGTCAGTAGTTTCTCACCAAATAGGGCTGTCAGTGACTGCCCTTATAGGGTGGACCCAATGTATAAGCGTGGTCATCAACTTATGTAGGTTTGTGGTAAAATGTCAACGCAGATGTCGACTTGTAATTATCAATTCCCTATACAAGATTTGCCCAAAGGATTCCTTTGTGTTTAACTCAGAAGGACATCCTATATGTTCTTAGGGTGTATATTGTGTATAACTTCTCCAATGGTAGTACCTGTCTGTAAGTACAGTGTCATACAATCATAGAGACAGCTGTGTCTGATACAGAGTAGCTGATTGTTATATATCAGCTAAGATTACACCTAATTGAGAAGGCAATATAATAACAATAGGGCAGTTACTGGTGAAAGCTAGTATGCTTAGGTAGACATAAATAAAGAGTTACCTTATAGTGTCGACTAGTATGTCGACATCCCTATATTCAGGCACTATTGGGGCTTAGAGTGGTAACAATTAATCAGGATGTCATAATAAGATCCACACAATGCCAGTAGCTAGTCTGTCGAGTAATCCCTGGGAAAACGTGTCATTTGTTACAGGAAAGTCAGGATAACTGTGAGATGTAATGGCCACATCTGAATATTTAATTGTATACCAATTATCAGGATGTATATATCAGTGAATGCGGCAAGTGCAACTATAGTGCCTTTCTCAATGCACTATAGGCACTTTAACACAGTCCCAAAACAGGGCAGTATCGCTGGGTAGAAGTAATGAACTCCAGCATGCCCCTCTGCCTGTGTATGGTCAGTGGCCAGAGGGTATCACCTATGGTGCCCACAACACTTAATCAGGTAGAGCACACTAAGACATCTGAGGGGTTCCTGTAAGAAGAAAGTACAGATCGAAATACATCCTAGTCAAATGTGTGAGTCAAGGAGCGTCACCGCTAGCCGGCACACGCTTCGCAAACAGCTTTTTCAAGGCCAACCCGACTGGCCATACCGAGGCTGTTTAAATCCCATTCCTTCAATGGGCGTAACAATTCTATGCATGATTGATGCTTGCCGCGTCCAATCATCTGCTCGCACCGTATATGGTGCGGCACTTGATTGGTCAGTAGGCGCGGTTGGTTCAAGTATGTTTCCTGGTTGTGTAGCGGCTGTGTCAAGTGATGATGTCATGGGCGGGGCTGATACTGGCCCAGATTGACAGTTACTGCGTCCAATGATCTCATCGCCCTGTGAGTACACTATTGATTCGCCGTAGAATGTATCATATTGGGGTTTGTTTATTATTCCAGCTATACTTGTGCTGGTTCCACGATTCATGATTGCTACATATTTGTTTCCCTGTCGATGGATGTTATGTTATATTCCATGGCGTTTACATTGTGAAAAAAGTATCTTTATGTATTTCATCTGATATGTGTTCTTCACACGGGTTATCATTTATATTAACATGTCTGGATCTTTAGACATGGCATTAGTGGAAACATATTCTGTGTCTGTGTCACTATGAGCAGGAGAAGGGGGATTTCTGCTAGTCTTTAGTCAAATAGATTGTAACGATCTGTCAATATATTAAATTTTACATTTTAAGGTGTTGGAATGCTAGTGAAGATTAAAAAATATATATATAAAAATATATATATATATGAACGAATAGGGGAGGGGGGGGATAAGAGGGATAAACGAATATTAGATATTTCCTCATACATGTCTGTACGTGCTGGATAATTTTCTGGGTTATTTTCTTATAATCCATGAGACATTGGAATGAGAACCTGTTCTGTAACACTAATACAATGTTCTACATGTGATGTCATAAATTACTTGATGAAAGAAGGGGGACAAAGGAAAAGAAATGGAATAGTGAAATAGTAATTTCATAGGGAATTAATCACCAGACATCGAATCTGATCCCAAAAAAGTATAATTCTTAATGTATGTACACTAGAGTAACGAAAATTAAAATTAAAAAGGCTTTTCCATAAAGCAAATATTGATAATTCCTCATAAAAATTGTAAAATAAGATTTGATATTTCCTCATACACGTGACCTGTGGTATTAAAGTGTTTGATATTTCCTCATACATGTGACCTGTGAAGCTGGGAAAAAATTAAGAAAAAATTACTATTATTAAGGCATCTCATATGAAGAGTAGAGATACGTTATAAAGTGAAGAGTAAATGAGACCAGGTTTAGCTGTGGCTCTTGAGTGAGAGTGGTTAGCAAGGTATCGAAAATGGGATACACATATGATACTGGGTGGTGTGAGTCTCTGAGAGTCCCAGATATCATGGATGTGATGTATATTCATGTGTATATGTGGTGCGAGTGGTTCCTAGAGCTGGGCATATAAGTGAGTAACCGTGAAAACAACAATTCAAAAATGAGGGTGAAAAATTGGTGAGAAAAAAGAGAGAAATATGACCAGATAAGAACCAGTCAAAGTAGTGACATAAAATATAGTGTGCGACAAATTGTTGATAAAGGAGTGTACATGTCGGTAAAAGTACATAACAAATAATGAATGATAGTTTGGTGCTATGATAGTATTTTGGATTTCTTTAAAGAAAAGCTGTATATTTGTTCTCCTCGTTAAGTCCGTTTGGAAACATTGCATCTAACAGGAAGATCAGCCTGGTTTCTTTTCTTAACAGTTCACTGTCTAGATCACCTCTCCTTATTCCCAGGTTTACTTGAAGCATTCCAAATGCTTTTAGTCCTGAGGGATCTTGTTGATGGTATCGATCAAAGTGGCGAGCCACTGGAGTTAGGGTTTTCATGGCTTTTTTGTCTTTCGGGGCGTTTTTGATGCTGTTAACATGTTCCAATATACGTTTTTTGAGGGGTCTGATAGTCTTGCCTATATATGTTTTATTACATGGACATTGCAGATTGTACACCACCCCTGCCATGTCGCAGGTGATGTTATCCTTGATTTTCCAAGTGTGATTGAATTTATCTTGGTAGGAGTCTTTTGTAATCATACTGTATATAAGCAGGCTTTACATGTTCCACATTTACGTGGGCCAGTTTTCGTCTTGTCAGGCCCTTTGATCTTATCCAAATGGCTATGGACTAATGTGTCACGCAGGTTTATACTCCTGCGCCAGCTAATTTCAATTTTGTTGCCCAGAATTGGGGACAGATCAGGATCTGTCTTAAGGATATCAAGATGCTGGTTAAGAATCCTCTGGATATCACGCCATTCCTGACAGTTAGTCCCTATGAATCTGACCTTCTGGTCTTCTTTGATGTTTTTGTTGGAGGGAACAAGTAGAGATTCTCTTTTGACCCTTTTGGTCTTGTTGTATGCAGATTTGATAGCCCTGTTGCTGTAACCTCTTTGTTTAAGCCGGCCACTGAGTTCATCAGCTCTTTTGGTGAATGTGTCCTCATGTGAACAATTGCGTTTAGTACGCAAAAACTCTCCTTTTGGAAGACCCTTAATTACAGGAGGAAAATGGACACTCTCAAAATGTGATAGAGAGTTTGTGGCAGTCTACTTCCTGTACATTTCAGTGGAAATGGTCCCATCTCCCTCTATGTTCAGGCGCAGGTCCAGGTTATTAACCCCTTCCTGACTCATTTCATAGGTGAGGCGGAGATTGAATTCATTGGTGTTAAGGATGTTGATGGAGGTGACAAAGAGGTCCGCATCTCCCTCCCAGATGATTAATAAATCATCTATATATCGTAACCACAGAAGTATTTGGTTTGTATATAGTTCGTTCTGTTCATGGAACACCACCTCTCGTTCCCACCACCCCAGGTACAGGTTTGCATATATCAGGGCACATGTGCTCCTCATAACGGTCCCCCGTACCTGGAGGTAGAAGGCCTCATTGCATACAAAGTAGTTACGCTCAAGGACGGATCGCAGCAGTTGAATGATGATGTCATGTAGGTCATTTTCTCGGTCCATACTGAGAAAGTACCGTGCTGCATGGATGCCTTGTCGATGAGGTATACTTGTGTATAGGCTTTCTACATCACAAGTAATAAGCCATGAATTCTGGTTTAGAACCACATCTTGTACCTTTTTAAGGACATCCATAGTGTCTCTGACATAGGAGGGCAGAGTGACTACGTATTGTCACCGATAGAAATCTACAAATTTGCTTGCCTTTTCTGTCAAACCCAATATCTGCAGCTAGTACTGGCAGACCTACAGGACTTGACAGACCTGCTGCTTTAAATCTTTTTTTTTATTATATTTACTTTTCTATATTTTGTATTATAAATAAATAGTTATTGACAGTTAGAAGTTGTTTGTGTGGTTTTTACATTAAACAGTATATGTGTAAATTGTTTACAATATTTTTCACTTGCAAAGGGTAAATACTGTATATAGATGTATGTTATTGTAGTGTGCACATCTTTGCAATACACAAATGTACTACAATTGTAGACCAAATAACATTATCCAAATAAATAAATACAAACACACACACACTGTGTTTATAACTGTTGGTAAGTTTGCATTATAATGTGTTAGTAATAATTAGCACATTGTAGAATATTCCATTTGAGGTGCAATTATTACATAATATGCATACATAAAACCGAGGTAAAGGGGTAACAATGAATGAATAGCACTTCACATGATGTAAGGGTTAATGTAAAGTGGTAGTAATGTGTTTAATGTGTTTAAGTATCTATTAAGATTTAATTGATTCCAATTACAAACAAACAATTTTTAATGAGGTAGCCTAATTGCATAAGTGTGTCATGTGACAGATTTATGAGTTCAGAGATTAGTGGTGAGTTTTGCAGAAATACACCACATTGGTGCGTACGGCCAGGTTCCCGTCCGTTCTGACGCTGTGCAGAATCTTTGTGTGGCCACCGCACACGCATGGTTTGGATGTTGTCCGTAAACACACCCTCTTCTTAGAGAGCGAGTCCGTCCGTATGCGGAGGACCTGTGGGCATTTCTTCTTACAATGTCCGCACAGCGTGGCGTGCGGTCCGCTCCGAAAGAATTCGGAAGTTTACGCACCAACCAGAATAACCTCCATAGTGCAGTAACAAGTTTTTACAAGTTTCCAATCAGTGGACAATATATATCATAAAAAGTATACAATTTAATACACATAGAATAATAGTAGTAAACAGATAAATTTAATACAGAAAGTTACATAATAAAGATAAAAGGTTAAGCATAATATTAAACAGAAGTGGTGGAGATGTGTTTATCAGAGGTTCTAGAGGATGAGAAACAATATACTGTAGGGTTACAACAATCCTTTTCTACATTTGAACATCGGACCATCCTGATTTTTAATTCAAACTATAGAGATTTTTACGTATGAAAAATAAATATGAAATAAAGTGGGTAATAGCCTTACATATAGTACACAAGAAGAGAATCACATTGTTCTATAAATCACATAACAGTAACTATATGGCAATTTGGAAGAGGGAATACATTACAATCTTTCATATATGGACTACAGTCATAGCCTCATACAGGCGGTCCAAACTCACCTTGTGTCACACATCCACTGAAGGGGCCAAAATACCAGCAAGATGCCGGGCCACGGTCCCAACAACAGCATCTCACCTCCCGGCATCACAGCGAATATGATTAGTGCAAGAACAGGTTGAAGTCAAACCCCTCGTTGAGTCCCATTGGTGACAGTGTGTTAAGATTATATATCTTAACACAAAGGTGAGGAGAGAGGATATCATGTGGGAACAAGCGCTCTGTGAGAGGCGCTCACTTCACAGGTGGTTAGGAGTAGCAGCACTGGGCTGCCTTGGAGGAGTCAGCATAGTACGCTGATAACATACATACATAACAGCGGCACGCGCTGCCGCCCTGAAACTAAACAACTAAGCAGCTGGCAAGCTGCCAGAATTCAAACAGTCGCTACACTACTAGCGTAGCTTAATGCAGTCTGGCAAGCTGCCAAAATTCATAGCTAGAGCGGCACGTGTTGCCCCCATGAAACAAAACAAGTACCTTTTCTTCCGATATTTAACAGGGGCAATGTCAAATTTATTCACCCATTCATCTAACAATCTGCCAAATGTGCGTATCGCTGCATTATTGGAAATGGGATCAAATGAAGATCTTGAAGCACTTATAAGGAAGTTATTAAGTGGATCAGTGGATTCAACAGTCAATTTCAATTGGAAGTGCTCTTTCAAATGAAACTTACGCATAAAGCTATGCTGGTCACACTTCCAGGCAAAAGGGTTATGTAAGTTGGTCGATACATATGATAAACCTTTGCTGAGAACTCCATATCACCAGCCCGTGTACAATCCACATGTATCAATAAAAGTATAAAAGTAATAAGTAGGTGTCCGGGATAAAGCCCCGTTTGGCACTCTGGGCATATTGTGTTCTTTATTTGAGTGCCGGCAGAATTGGACTATTATTGTATGTGTTGCTGGACTTCAGTGCTCAGCAGCATCAGTTGCAAGGCACCTCCCTATGTCCATTTAGGATTTGTCCTTACTGTGACTTTATCCCAGACACTTACTTGTTACTTTTATACTGTTTTATTGATACGTGTGGATTGTACATAAGTTGGTACTGGCTATTTAAAGGAGGCGGGCAAAGAGCTACAAATGACTAAGAATAAAATTGCCGATATGACAAAAGAACACTAGTCGTTATTAGAGGATCCATCTAATTCAGCCTGGCTTGACAAACTTGAACAACAATGTAGAGTATGACATATAAAAACGAATTGATCAAGTTCAAACGTAATAAACAATGTATTGTCGACGCCGATTATGATGAGAACCTTGTCTATGGATGGTTATAAGGCACCAATCAATGCCAGACGAGAGACAAAAAAAAGCGTTGTCCCTGGCAACCTTGAGGCAGTAAGAAACGGGCACAAAAAGATACAGCAGCCACTAATGGAGACAGTCTTAACCTCTGATTCTGATGATACTATGGGCTCTCAGGATGACCCTTTAGGACAAGCTTCAGGGTCATCCACGATTACAAACAGAAGCCGGCCACTTGTCGTGGGGGCCAAAATCGGATGTCACACCAGGGGACTCAGTCGACAAGACTGAGACCTCTGGTGGGGACCTGGACCGGTACCTGAACCGGGGAGGTTGGAGAGGACCCCTGCGCATGAACTGCGCGACAGTGCACCCAGAGCCAATGAGAAGTCAGAGGTAAAAATACAACCAGATTTATTATGCAGAAGGTTGTAATGATACAGACAGTAAAGTATGCAGGAGTAATGACAGTTCATGCAGATTGCAATACTTTACAGGGATGATGAATTGTGGAATCGATGGTGGAACATCGGATGGATATCGGATATGGCGACTGTGGGTCCGGAATGACGGACGGAAGATAGGAGCTTGACTGTGGGTCCGGAATGACGGACGGAAGCTTGACTGTGGGTCCGGAGTGTCGGACTATCGATGGTGGAACATCGGAGATGAATGATGCAGGAGCTTTGGAGGACCAGAGTCCTGGAGCTAGGCTGGATCGCTGGGCTGACGAGGCAGGCTCACAGGTGATGGAATAACCTGGATGTCGACAGGAGATGGAATAACCTGGAACGCTCTGCAGAATGGGAGACAACACCAGCGGAGAAATACACTTGTACGGAGACAAGGACAGCTGACCATATACAGGAGACAACTGAAGCACTAGCATTGATCTGAGAGCTCCCAGCATACTTATACCCACTGGGTGGCCAGGATTGGCCGGGCAGGTATGACTGGGAGATCAGATCACACAGGATTGGATGGGAATGACATGTGACTGGGAAAACATGGCAGCCCCCATGTCAGGCTATGGCGGGAAAGTACGTTTGTGCACGCCATGCTGGATACTGGGAGCAATGGCGGCGGACAGGTGGATTGCCGTGCACTGAGCACTGTCACTGGAGACAAGGAGAGCGGTGCGCCGCGCAGCCGCGGACTCAGCAGCGCTGAGCAGACTGGAGGATGGCAGCGGTGATGGCGCACGGCAGACAGGACGCCGGCAGGGGTGACGTCTGGACCGCAAGCTGAACCTGCGGAGGCACTTAGCCGGTAAGAAAGTCTGTCTGAGAGCTCGGATCGTGACAGCACCCCCCCCTTTAAGGGTGGCCCCAGGACACCTTTTAGGCTTGCGGGGAAACTTGGAGTGGAACGCCCGGATGAGTCTGGGAGCATGGACATCGATGGCATTGGTCCATGATCGTTCTTCGGGGCCGTAGCCCTTCCAATCGATCAGATATTGCAGACGACCATATCGGATGCGAGAGTCCAAGATCTTACTGACCTCATATTCAGTTCCACGCTGGGTGCAAACCTTAGGAGCCTTGGGGAGCTTGGAATGAAAGCGATTCAAGACCAGCGGCTTGAGCAGCGAAATGTGGAATGTAGCTGGCACTTTCAAATAGGGCGGCAACTTGAGCTTGTAAGCTACTGGATTGACGACTCGCTCAACTGGGAAAGGACCAATATATCGGGGAGCGAACTTCATCGATGGCACTCTCAATCGAAGATTCTTAGTTGACAACCAGACACGATCTCCGGGACGGAGGGCTGGCACAGCTCTGCGTTTCCTGTCGGCAAATTTTTTGTACCTGCTTGAAGCTTTCAGGAGTGAAGAACGAATAAGCTTCCAGGATTTGACGAATTGCCGGATGGTCGTGTCGACCGCTGGAACAGAGGACACAGGTTGCAGAGTGAAGTCAGGAACTCGAGGATGAAACCCATAGTTGGCAAGGAATGGAGTGACATTAGATGAAGAATGATATTGGTTATTATGGCAGAACTCTGCCCACGGGAGGAGTTGAGCCCAGTCATCTTGGGAAGAAGAGACATATGTGCGGAGAAATGCTTCAAGGTCCTGATTCACCCTCTCCGTTTGGCCATTGGTTTGAGGGTGGTAGGCTGTGGAAAACTTTAGCTTGATTTGAAGCAGGGAGCACAGGCTTCGCCAGAATTTGGCTACGAATTGGACTCCTCTATCGGAGATGATTTCGAGAGGCAGTCCATGAAGCTTGAATATCTCTTTGATGAAGAGCTGGGACAGCTTGGAAGCTGACGGAAGACCGGTGAGGGGAACGAAGTGAGCCATCTTGGTGAACCGATCAACAATCACCCAGATGGTGGTGAATTTGTCAGACTCTGGAAGATCAGTTACAAAGTCCATAGAAATATGCGTCCAAGGACGATGTGGCACTGACAGTGGCATCAATTGCCCAGGAGGAGACTGACGACTGGTCTTGTGCTGAGCACATTTAGCACAAGAGGAAACAAAGTCCTGTACATCCTGTTTGAGGGACGGCCACCAGTAGGACCTGGTGATAAACTCGTAAGTTTTCTGAATGCCTGCATGGCCAGCGAATTTTGAAGAATGCGCCCAACAGAGCAACTTCTTTCTTAGAGCTGGCTTTACATATCTTTTCCCTGTAGGGGGCGTGAGATTAGAAACTCTCGTTGCGGAGAATGCCACTGGATCAATAATAAAGTGTTGATGTGTGGACTTAGACTCACTTTCTTGCTCCCACGAGCGGGAAAGGGCATCAGCTTTTCGGTTTTGTGTCCCTGGACAGAACGACAGCTTGAAACGGAACCTGGAAAAGAAAAGTGTCCATCTGGCTTGACGGGGATTTAAACATTGAGCAGACTTGAGATACAGAAGATTCTTGTGGTCTGTGATAATTGTGATCTCATGAACAGCGCCCTCTAGAAGATATCTCCACTCTTCTAATGCCAACTTGATGGCGAGAAGCTCTTGGTCACCGATGGCATAGTTACGCTCTGCAGGCAGGAACTTACGGGAGTAGAACCCACAGGGATGAAGACGACCATCGGGCGCTTTCTGCGAGAGGACTGCCCCAACACCCACGGAGGAGGCATCAACCTCGAGAATAAAGGGCAAGGTGGTATCAGGTTGTCTTAAGACAGGAGCGGAAGTGAACCTCTGTTTCAACAGATGGAAGGCTTCGATGGCTTCTGCCGGCCACTTCGCTGGATTAGACCCCTTTTTTGTCAAGGCAGTGATGGGAGCCACAATAGAAGAGAAGTTACGAATGAATTTTCTGTAATAATTGGCAAAACCCAGGAAACGTTGAATACCTTTCAGCGAAGAGGGAATTGGCCAATCTTGGATGGCCTGCAGTTTTCCTGGATCCATTTGAAGACCGGAACCGGAGACAATGTACCCTAGGAAGGGTATAGACTTCACCTCGAAGACACACTTCTCCAGTTTACAATAGAGATGATTAGCTCGCAGCCGGGACAGAACCTCTTTGACCCAATAACGATGTTCTGTGATGTTATTGGCGTAGATTAAAATGTCATCGAGATATACAACTACATGACTGTAAAGAATGTCCCGAAAGATCTCATTGACATAGTGCTGGAACACGGCTGGGGCATTGCTGAGCCCAAAGGGCATGACGAGGTACTCATAGTGGCCGTCTCTGGTATTAAACGCCGTCTTCCACTCGTCGCCCTCTCGTATGCGGATGAGATTGTATGCACCTCTCAGATCGAGTTTTGTAAAGATGGTTGCACCGCTGACACGGTCAAACAGCTCGGTAATGAGAGGCAACGGATATCGGTTCTTTACTGTAATGTCATTGAGGCCGCGATAATCAATGCAGGGACGTAGGCCTCCATCCTTCTTTTTGACAAAGAAGAATCCTGCGCCAGCAGGAGAAGTCGAAGGACGGATGAATCCCTTTGCCAGATTTTCCTTGATGTAACTGGTCATGGCTTGAGTCTCTGGAAGAGAGAGAGGATAGGTTCTACCTCTGGGTGGTTCTTTGCCTGGGATAAGTTCAATAGGGCAATCCCACGGTCTGTGAGGAGGTAGGACATCAGCGCCAGACTTACTGAATACATCTGAGTACTCTTGGTAGGGAAGAGGCGGAAGGTCTGCTGCATCGGCTGAAGAATGACGAGCTGGAAGTACCTTTTGGAGACAGGTACCAGAGCAGGAAGGATCCCAGGAAAGGATTTCGGATGTCTTCCAATCAAGACGGGGATTGTGAAGACGGAGCCAGGGTAAACCCAGAACCAGAGCATGAGTGGCTCGGGGTAAAACCAGGAAGGACAAGAGTTCAGTGTGCAGGACTCCCACTTTCACTGTAAGTGGCAAAGTTCTGCGGGAGACTGTCGCATCAGGAATCCTACTGCCATCCACAGCAGTAAGGAAGACAGTCTTGGAAAGACTTTCAGTGGGCAACCCCCACTTGCGGACCAGTTCTGCAGTAACAAAGTTGCCAGCGGCACCGGAATCAAGAAGCGCGGAGACAGTCTTGAAATGCTGACCAACTTGTAGGGAAACTGGAAGGACACAATCGGTTGCTGATGGAGAGGACTTAATTACTCCTAGCCTACCCTCTCCTTGACGGGCTAGGAGGAGGAGTTTTCCTGACGCTTTGGGCATGCAGAAATTTGATGTGCAGGATCGGCACAATACAGGCAGAGCTGTGCCAACCGTCGACGTCGACGTTCTCCTGGAGACAAACGGAAGCGGTTTATCTCCATTGGTTCTTCTTTGGAATGGACCGCAGGAGCAGTGGGTAAAGAAGGCGGAGGAGTTGGCACTTTAACTGGAGCGCTCTTGTGACGTTCTATAGCCCTTTCTCGGAAGCGTAGGTCTACTTTAACACACAATGAAATAAGGTCACTTAGACCTGAGGGTAAGTCTCTTGTAGCAAGTTCATCCTTGATACGATCAGATAGACCATGCCAGAAAGCTGCGTATAAGGCCCCATCACACCAGGAGAGTTCTGACGCCAGAATCTGGAACTGGACCAGATATTGCCCGACGGAGCGGGATCCCTGTCTGAGACGGAGGAGTTCAGTGGAGGCAGATGCTGATCGCCCAGGCTCATCGAAGATACGCCGGAATGTTGACACGAAGTCCTTGTAATTGGACAGGATGGCATCAGATCTTTCCCATAAGGGAGACGCCCACTCTAGTGCCGCTCCACACAGGAGGGAGATGATGTAGGCGATCTTGACCCTTTCAGTAGGGAAGTTGCTGGGTTGCAGCTCGAAGTGAATCTCACACTGATTGAGAAAGCCTCGACAGGTCTTGGGGTTCCCATCATACTTGGTGGGGACAGACAGATGAAGGCGAGGTGCAGCAGCCATTACAGGAGGATGAACGGGACTTGGAAGTTCTCTGACAGGCTCAGGGCCACTGAGAGTGGTCTGTAACTTATCCAGCCGGGAAGACAGATCTTGCAGGCAATGAATCACTTGGCTCTGCGCAGCCTCTTGCTGATCCAAGCGAACAGCCAGTTGCTGTACAGGGCTGGGTGGAGAAGCTTGGTTTGCGGCTGGATCCATTTGGCTAGTGCTTACTGTCACACCAGGGGACTCAGTCGACAAGACTGAGACCTCTGGTGGGGACCTGGACCGGTACCTGAACCGGGGAGGTTGGAGAGGACCCCTGCGCATGAACTGCGCGACAGTGCACCCAGAGCCAATGAGAAGTCAGAGGTAAAAATACAACCAGATTTATTATGCAGAAGGTTGTAATGATACAGACAGTAAAGTATGCAGGAGTAATGACAGTTCATGCAGATTGCAATACTTTACAGGGATGATGAATTGTGGAATCGATGGTGGAACATCGGATGGATATCGGATATGGCGACTGTGGGTCCGGAATGACGGACGGAAGATAGGAGCTTGACTGTGGGTCCGGAATGACGGACGGAAGCTTGACTGTGGGTCCGGAGTGTCGGACTATCGATGGTGGAACATCGGAGATGAATGATGCAGGAGCATCGGAGGACCAGAGTCCTGGAGCTAGGCTGGATCGCTGGGCTGACGAGGCAGGCTCACAGGTGATGGAATAACCTGGATGTCGACAGGAGATGGAATAACCTGGAACGCTCTGCAGAATGGGAGACAACACCAGCGGAGAAATACACTTGTACGGAGACAAGGACAGCTGACCATATACAGGAGACAACTGAAGCACTAGCATTGATCTGAGAGCTCCCAGCATACTTATACCCACTGGGTGGCCAGGATTGGCCGGGCAGGTATGACTGGGAGATCAGATCACACAGGATTGGATGGGAATGACATGTGACTGGGAAAACATGGCAGCCCCCATGTCAGGCTATGGCGGGAAAGTACGTTTGTGCACGCCATGCTGGATACTGGGAGCAATGGCGGCGGACAGGTGGATTGCCGTGCACTGAGCACTGTCACTGGAGACAAGGAGAGCGGTGCGCCGCGCAGCCGCGGACTCAGCAGCGCTGAGCAGACTGGAGGATGGCAGCGGTGATGGCGCACGGCAGACAGGACGCCGGCAGGGGTGACGTCTGGACCGCAAGCTGAACCTGCGGAGGCACTTAGCCGGTAAGAAAGTCTGTCTGAGAGCTCGGATCGTGACATCGGAGATATAACGCAAAATCCTTTGCGCACTGTAAGAAAGAAAACGGACAGTAAGTTATATGGAGTTGCAAGTTTTCAGCAAAGTTTTGTCATACAGTATGTTCCGACCAACTTATACATAAGTTTCGTTTGAAAGAGCACTTCCAATTGAAACCGACTGTTGAATCCACTGATCCTCTTAGTAACTTCCTTATAAGTGCATCAAGATCTTCATTTGACCCCATTTCCAATAATGCAGCGATACGCACATTTGGCAGATTGTTAGATGAATCTGTGAATAAATTTGCCGTTGCCCCTGCTAAATATCAGAAAAATCTTACACCTCTGGAATCTCAGGCATTGAGCACTCTGGGCAAATATGAATATATCACCATCAGGCCATTGTTGATCAAAATATATCGGACTATAGACAGGAATTGTATACCCAACTGGCAGATTTTGATGTATACAAGAAATTGTCAGCAAATCCAACGGGGACATATCAGCAAGAATTACATGTGATTCTATCGTCTGCCATCAAAGAGGGCAAATTTTCTGCCAAATTAATGAAAGCAGTATACAATGAATGGCCAATAGTTCCGATATTATATTTGTTGCCCAAAGTGCATAAAATGCTAAGAATCCACCTGGACACCCTATAATTTCGGCAAGCAATTCGTTGTACCAGCCAGTTGCTAAATTGCTGGATTTTATATTACAGCCTCTTTTGCCGTTAAAAGTTTCCTTTCTCAAAAACACTACAAGTTTCTTAGAATTGTTGAAATATATTGGAGATGTACCAAAGGGAACCATCTTTGTGTGCCTTGATGTTTGCAGCCTTATACCTCCATCCCTCATGATGGGGGTGTGGAGGCTGTTAGAGCATTTATTGGGCAACACCTGGATCCATCGATATTTGATCACGATTTGTTTGTTAGTTTAATATATCTTACTCTCAAACACAATAATTTTTTATTTCATGGGTCATATTACCTACAAGAAAGAGGGTGGCTCTGCCGTGTCCCCCTCGCCAATATCTTTATGTTCAGTGAGGAACAGAAAACCTTCGGTAGGCCAGAGATTAATTGTGACCTATTGTTATTCACCCGATACTTCAATGATGTATTTATTTTGTGGACGGGTGGTGTTGAGCTTCTATCTAACCTACTGGTGGACATCAATCTTGGCGATTCCACCATCAAATATACTGCTACAGTACATGGAGTTTTCATGATACTCATTTCGTGGATGTGGTTGTATCCATTAGGGGAAATAAAATTAGCACCGATGTCTTCTTCAAAGACATCAATTGGAACACCTTTTTGATGGCAACCAGCCATCATCCCCCCCACAGCCCTTGTCAAAAAGTATTAGGGTAAGAGGCATCATGAGCAACTCCAGTGAAGTAGACTCCAGACTGGATGACCTCATAGACAAGTTTGTAACTAGGGGCTATGACCGTTGCTTTCTCTTAGAACAAAAACAAAAAGTACTAGGTATGTCTGAACTTCAACTCTTCAGACCATTTTCCGTGGACCAGTACGTTCTCTACGGCTAGTCTGGTAATTAGACACGCCACCAATGCATTATGGCCTATCGTCAAGACAGATCCTGACCTCCCTTGCTTAATAAAAGCAAGTAATAAAAGACCTCTGGCTGCCTTCCGTAGAGGTCCCAATTTGAGAGATAGGTTAGTTAAAACTGATGTGATGGGGTTGGGGATTCCTAAACCACCCAACACGTATACCAAACCTCCTGGATGTTACAGTTGTCTCTCATGTGAAACTTGTAAACACATAATAGTTTGCAAAAAATTTAAGCATCCTCACTCTCAAAAACATTATGATATTAGGGCAGTTAGGTATACGTGATTGTCTTCCCATGGGTTATACTACATTTGGCAGACAACAAATTTCATTTCGGGAAAGGATGGCCTTACACCGGTCGGCTAATTAACCTTTCTTTGAAAGGCAGGGACGTGGACCAACCGGTGGCTCGCCATTGTAAATCTGCAGGCCATTCCATCTCAGGCTTTAGGCACTTCATTATTGACCATGTGGGAGAATCTTTAAGGGGTGGTAACAGACCTAAATAGTTACTAATTAAGGAGTCTGAATGGATATTCCGCTTGGGCACCATTTCACCAAAAGGTCTAAATGAGAAAATTAATTGTCTCATGTGAAACTGGATATTTGCATATTTGTATGCATTACTAAGTTTTCTGTGTGCATTCTTTGTGTATCATGTTTTATGTACATTTTTGCTTTATCTTAATGGGGGAGTGGCGTGAATCGTGGGAGGGGGCCGCGGGGGGTGCCGTGAATCATGGGAGGGGGCTTGAATCCTGGGGGGGGGCACAAATCGTGGGAGGGGGACACGGGGGTGAGACAGAAAATATGACCGCTTTTTGTGCTAAAAGATGTCAGAGAGGGAGCTGTGTAGTTAGGAGCATTGCCGAAGCTGTGATTTTGATAGACTTTTAACTAGTAATGAAAAACAGTATATGTGAACATATAAATAATCTATAATTAAAACAGCTAATACTAAAATTATCTAATTCATTTATTACTCACTCATTTGCTATAGAGGTTAGATACTACAAAAGGCAAAATATAAATATATAAAGGTAAGTTGTCCTGTTAGGGTCCACAAGCACTGATGCATTTCGTACCATTGGGGGGTAACAAAGAGAGACTTTAAAAAAATGTACTAAAGTGAAGTAAATGCCTGTGCTCTTTTAGAACCATTTGATATTTAGACCCTTAAAGGACAACATACAGTACCTGGTTCTAGAGTGGAGCAATACTAAGGGATTGAGTTGCGGCAATAAATGAGGATATTTCCAACAGGTGGAAATATTGGCCATGAGCATCAGTATTTTATCCCAGTTTGTTTTTCGGTGCGATCCACCTGTGCAGATTCAAATCTGCATTGTCAAAACAGCCGCTGGATTGTCAAATCCATGGCCATATTCAACAACATGCAAATGTTTTTGCGATCGACCAACTTTTCAACTGTCAGAATATATTAGGACAATTTTTAAAAAGTGCCAACATTGGACAGTATTCAATGCTCCGGCATGCACAGTTTTTTCCACCCCTCGCTATGCATCCCGCTCACCCTATTCCATGAGTCAGCTGCTTGCTGCTTGCAGCACTGGCCAATGCGGCATATGAGGAGGTGGACTGAGTTGTTGTAGGCAGTGTTCAAATATTGCAGAAAGATGCAGAAAAACGCAAATTAGCCTAAAAAAACTATTCCAAATCAGCAGACTTGCTGTGTGTATCTCCTCAAAGTCCAAACGAAGCAGTAAGGAAGAAGAGGTGAATCATGGGTGATAACTAAGGTGAATCAGGGGTAGAATAAACAGTGAGAAAAAATCATGGGTAAAAAAAAAATAGACTTGTAGCCACCAGAAAACAAAGGAAATACTTTGTTTATAACTACGTAAGTTGAGTTCACCTAAAAAATATGCAGAGAACAAAACGGAGAGGTATTCCAAAATAAAGTGAGCTGTTTAAGCATTGAGTACCATACACATTTTTGGCAGGTATCCAAGGCGTCGGTATCCAAAGATGTCGCGGCTCGGAGATGCCGCAACGGAAAGTGCTCACACTTGGTTCACTGCGGGCATTATATGGATGCAAAATCTGGAAACGGACTTGGGGATTTTTTATGTTTATGTGCATTATATGACTAGCAATTAGAAAGTCTATGTCTGGAATTATGATGTTCCTGATTAATGAAACAGGGGGTATAAATACTCTCTACAATGGCCATTTATGTATGCCTTGATAAAGATACCGCAAGGTACTGTATCGAAACCGGTCGGCCTGTGGCTATTTGGAGAGGCAGTGAGAAGGTTTGGAGGACTCTTTCACCATTTTCTGACATCCGGGGACGCCTGTTTGATGTAACATCACATGCTTTTGTTGTCTGCACTTGTCTGTGGACAAAATCAAATGGTGAGAGTCTTGTAATCCTTATCTGCTGCATTTTTTTTTTATTGTTTTATGAAAGTGGATATACTACACTATGATGTTTCCTCTATCCTTTTGAGACACTGCCTCACTTAAAGGAGAAAAAGAGAGTGGACCCTTAGAGACGTACACCGTCCCTCACTTCATACGAGATTGTCTACTAGCTTTGTAGACCAAGAAATTTTATACGAATGAACACTAATACCGGATGTCACTTTATTGTTAACAATAATACACTATTGTGGCCCTTTTCTTCTTTCTTTTTTGGGTACACCATCCCGAATTGAGTGTTTTTAAGCACCTTGGATTCCTGCCAAAAATCTGTATGGTACTGTATGTAAATCTGTTTGAAGTGGTTCTTCAAATTATCTTGGATGTGGTACTAGGGCACAATCTTAGGTACTTGTTTCCTAGCACGGCCACACCGATTTACATCGGGGTGGTCGTGTCGGAAAAATCGGGTCGATCGCATCGCATGCGATTTGGTCGCATGCGATGCGATCGTCGCGACCGACCGATTTTTGACCCGATTTTTTTTTTTTAATTAAATGTAAATCGGGTCCCTGGGACCTAGGACCCGATTTTACATTGGATTCAATGTAAAATATTCACAACCCCCCCAAATGTCACGGCGTACACCCCACCCCACGATAGACCTTTTCATTCCCCTACTATCCACGTCAGCGTGGAGTTGAGAATAGAATAGTGTGGCGAGCGCAGCGAGCCACCGAGCCCGAAGCGTGGCGAGCGCAGCGAGCCCCGCGAGGGGACGCGGATACCTTCACAGGTAAACGCGTCCCTTTGCGGACTTCACAGGTGTCCGCGTCGCCACGGACACCTGTGAAGCCCGCGAGGGGACGCCTATAACTGTGAAGGTATCCGCGTCCGCTCGCCACGCTTCGGGCTCGGTGGCTCGCTGCGCTCGCCACACTATTCTATTCTCAACTCCACGCAGACGTGGATAGTAGGGGAATGAAAAGGTCGGAGGACGCGCACCGCCGCCCCTCGCGGGCTCGCTGCGCTCGCCACGCTTCGGGTTGGCGTCTATTGTGGGGTGACGACGGGGACATCTAAAATGTGAAATGGGTCATATTGGCCCATTTCACATTTTTCACATTGTTTCAGGATTTCAATGTTAAAAAATCTTTTAACATTGAAGCCTATGTAAAAATCGGGGGCATCGCGTCGGGACCTATGTTAATGGTCCCGACCGACGCGATGCCCCCGATATTTTACCTTTCCCGACACGATTTCAATGTTAAAATATTTTTTAACATTGAAGCCTATGGGGAAATCGCGGGCATCGCGTCGGTCGCGTCGGGAAAGGTAAAATATCGGGGGCATCGATATCTTTCTTGTTGTATTTGTTTAAGCATTGAATAAACAAACAGTGAGGTACGCAAAATTTCTCATAGCAAAAACAAGGACAAGCAATGGTGAGCACAAAGCAGCGGACAGAGCAAAGCTTGCTGTTCATTTTTTGCAAACCGGGAGCGTTGAATAGTGCAAGAACCATTTTTGGTGAGAGGAATGGCCTTTTCGCCAAAAAAGCGAATATCGCTGGAAAAGAAACAACAAACTTGGAACATTGAATGCTGTCCATTGAATTGGTTGAATGTCAATTTGACTTAATCTTGACAAAATGGAAAATATATCCACCCGTTTGAAATATCAGTCGTGATTTGATACCCCCATTAGGTTAACAGATGGAAGAACATCCTTTTGCTAATAAAATGGATGGAGGTTTTTTTTTACTAATGACTATTGTTATGTGATTTATGTTTCATTGTAGACAGTGAGATCTGCTATAAGTGTCCTGATGAGGAGTGGCCGGATGAGAGACAAGTCAGATGTGTTCCCAAAACATACAACTTTCTGTCATATGAACAGGACATTGTTGGGACAATATCTTCAGTGACAGCTTTATTTTTCTCTTCCATAACATTATTCACATTAGGGAACTTTATCTATTACTGGGACACCCCAATTGTGAAAGCCAATAATCGTACTGTGAGCATCATTCTCCTGGTCTCCATCTTGCTGAGCTTCCTCTGTGTGCTCTTGTTCATTGGCCGGCCAGTGAATATAACCTGCAGGCTGAGACAGACATCATTTGGGATCTTCTTCTCCACAGCTGTCTCTTGTGTACTGGCCAAAACTGTCAATGTCTGCATTGCTTTCAAAGCCACCAAACCCGGAAGTCCCTGGAGGAAGTGGGTCACACTCAAATTGTCTCATTATGTGGTCATTGTGTGCTCCTCTGTCCAAGTTCTGATCTGTGCTGTATGGCTGTCTGTGTCTCCTCCCTACCAGGAGTATGACCATTACACTTATCATGGAAAGATCATCATTCAGTGCAATGAGGGGTCAGTGATTGGGTTTTGCTGTATGTTGGGTTACATGGGGATCATGGCTGCTGTGAGCTTTGTTCTGGCTTTCATTGTGAGGACATTACCGGACAGCTTTAATGAGGCCAAGTACATCACCTTCAGCATGCTGGTGTTCTGCAATGTGTGGATTGCAATGATCCCGGCCTATCTGAGCACCAAGGGGAAAGATGCGGTGGCTGTGGAGATATTCGCTATACTGGCCTCATGTGCTGGAGTTCTGGGCTGTATATTTCTCCCAAAACTTAATATTTTGCTTATAAAGCCTGAACTTAACTCCAGAAAAATCATTAATTTTAAAAACAATATATAAAGCCTCATGTACTGTAGAGCATTATTATACAATGCCTCAACATTTTCCCTGATAACACATCCTTATATGAATATGTATAGGTATTTCTAGCAGAGTTACACAACTAACCTATTACATTATTACATGTATTGTTCTTTGTAAATCATTGTAATACAATAGTGGAAATACGGTATTTAGACATAAACTTTGACCCAACCCTTGTCACCTCTCCTTCGTGTTTTGATTATACAGATAGTGGTAGATGCTCAATTAGTTCAGTAATATTACTTAAGTGCATGAGGGAGGGGTTAATACTGAGTAAGTAAAAAAAAAATACATAGTTTCCCCCAGTTCACTGAATAGTATTAGTAGCCAATCTTGAACACTACATGATAATAGATTCAGAGATATTGGTTACATATACCTGCGTGGGCTGGGTGGCTTTAGTGCGGCACACCCTTACATTCTATTAACACTTTTCACTCACTAACACTATCTCTCTCTTATTTTAATTACATTTGATTTTTTATTTTATCTCTCTCTCTCTCTCTCTCTATATATATATATATATATATATAGCTTCGGCTTCCTATCACTAATTTTTATTAACACAATTAATAAGGGTAAATAAATAACATCAACTGAATATGGGACATCAAACAGTCAAGAGTAACTGACAATAACCAGGAGGAGGTGAGGACCGGCCACAATCCTAACCCTGACTCTGTTAATCCCTCCAGAGGTTATAGGCACCTGAAGAGCTAAGACTTCACCTATAATAGCCATGTTCAAAGGGGTAAATTAGGTTCAGCCCAACCCCGGTGCGACCAGGACTTTGTAAGGAAACAAGGTGCCCACCGCCTCTGGAGCAGACAAGAGGCTAACTAAAACCTGCAAAATCGGAAATAAAATGTGGCACAACTCCATGGGGGGAATCCTCCAGGAGTCCAAGGTGCATGTGAATGACTGGTGACCCCTGAATTGATCACTTAGGAGGATGGTGTAGTAGGGTGCAGCGACACAGCATCCTACCAAGCTACCATAAATGTAACAATGCATGAAGGTGTAAAACAATACTAAATACCATGAAAATTTGACCCATGTATGCAATAGTACAGGAAGATGAAACAACTCTGAACCGGCTATCTCAGCAGTACTAATAATGGTTTGCAGAAATAGAGACCAAATAACTTTAAACAGAGTAATCCTGCAAACTGCAATAACCAGAAAGAACTGATGCCTAGATGAGAAAGGGCACTTATCTCTGTACTGGTGTGGGTCAGGTTACCCAGAAGCTGGTACCAGAAGACAGGACAGGAACTGGAGCCTTCAGCAGAGGGATAAGGTTAGTGAACTGCAGGGACACAGATCTCAGACTGCACAGGATGCTGACAGGGCAAATGAACTAGGGTAGACTGCACTAGACAGGAGCCTGACTGCAGACATACAGCTAGAAACTCAAGCTTGAGACAGAACTCAAAGGACTTCACAGTGCCAAGCAAATGCTCCTTTCACTGAGGACCAAACAGGAACAGGAAATATCACCAGCAGGGAGCAGCTGGCCAGAATTTCTAATAAAGTGTGGCCAGCTAATGAGGAATTCAGTGCAGGTGTGCTTACTGCACAGAAATCCCAGTCCAGGTTGCTTAGCAACAGCTAAATAACAAAACTAGCAGCAGCACATCAGACATTTTTATTTTTATGAGGTGTGAGTGTTTTATTTAAGTATTTGTAAGGTTGTAGAACTAGAAGTACCAATGGGCCCTTTAATACCCTGCATGCTGGGACTTGTGGTTATCCAAGTCGGGATATCCAATTGTAGGGCCTACATTTTCCAATACCTGATACCGTCTCTATAGTAGCAAAAGTGCATTGACACACTACACTATGTCCATTTGCTACTGATGCTTTGTTTTCTTGTTCTATTTCTATTTTGAAGTTTGTTTTGTCTGGTCACCTAGATGACAGTGTTGGTGTTCACCACTCCCATGCCCCCCCCCCCCTGTGAGACCGAACTCATCGGCGCTCTGGCGCCTACATGATGTCATCCCACTCCGGGACAGCAGCGTTGATGGGAATTGCTCTGCACTGTTTGTCTTACTTGAATCTATATATGCAAGTACTGTACATTATGTTTGTTATGTCTTGATAAAAGATTTGGATACTCTAAACGTTGGCATTTATACTATGGCTGTGGGTCTTTTGTTTAGTGAACTGTGCTAAGTTATGAGTGCCTGTTGACTTGGTCTACACATTATAACTTTTGTTGGAGAGAAAGCACCATACAAGTTGTTGATGGGTGTGAGTGCCGGGCGTCGTATTCCAATTATATATATATATATATATATATGAACAACAAAAGTGGAAAAGCGCCAAATGATCTCTTCAGTAAGAGTTGACTTAAAAGGTTAATAAAAAGTCCATCACTTGAAATGTTGTAAGAATAATCAAACTAATAAACGGTTTGTCCGATATCTTTATTTGATTGCACGAAATTTTCGTGCATAATACGGAAGTGACCCAACGCATTTTGTCTTATCAATCAAGACTTCATCAGGGGTATTAGTCTACAATGAATTATAACATAATTATACAAATCAATTTACAAAAAATATTTTTACGTGAAATGAAAATTTATAGAACAGACTTAGAAAAGCTGTTATTTAGAGATCGGTATTAAAACGAGCTATATAAGAAATAGCTTATTTGAGTAATTTATCTTGAAAAAAAGAAAGAAAGAGAGGAAGTGGACATAGGAGGTGGTGAAGAAAAACTTGCTAACAGAATTATTTAAGGTGTCATACCTTCCAATAAAGAAAATTGTGTTTAAATTGGTATTTTCCAGATTTATCAAACCACAATTTTGGAATAGAGAATGCCCTCTAAAGGATATAAAAGAGGGAGAATGGTTGTAACTGACCATTCTGAGTGGAAAAAAATAAGTAAAACCCAAGCCAAAATAAGTGACTATGTAGCTAGATATATGACTGAATCATAAAAGTTAATGGAACAAAGGTTTCCACAATCAGGTAGTAGCTGGTATCTGTAGACAATAGAGAGACAGAGGGGCGCTCCATAGTGCATAAACGATTTATTTTCAAAAAAGCAAAAAGCAGGGAGAACAAGCCAACAGATATCGCTCGTACCAAAATATTCATCAGTTGTGGGCTGGATACCACAAGGTTACAACATATTACCAGGCCAGGCACGTCCAGCATCAGTCCGGGGCACCGACAGGATGTTAACAGCCCACGCTGCTTCTTCCCTCACGGGTTAGGGCAGCGTGCCGATATCCTTCGCGGGAACAGACAGCGGGAGGACTCCTGGACCAAACACACACAGTGAGCGTCACCGTAGCCACGCCCTAACGCGTTTCGTGGAACACTTCGTCAGAGGGCGTGCTGGTATCTGTATAATTTAAATATGTATTTATCAAAGTGGAGTGTATAACGTGAAGGTATTCCCATAAGGGGAAAAATATAAACAGTGCAAATTCATGTCACCACCATTGCAGGCACCGGGTATGCGGCGTGGTTCCCGCACGGGAGGTGCAGCAGCCTGGCATGATGGCCAACACTGTGCGGCAGGCTGTGGCCCCTATGAGGGGCACCCCATACTGTATAGCGATGCAGTGAGGGGCAGAGGGTGGGGTGCTCCTGCCCCAGCTGCTGCACACTCCTCTGCCATTCCCAGGTTAGCCAGCAGGCTAACGGGGAGCAGGGCTGGTGGATCAGCCAGATGCAGGTGGGCCCCCTCAGATTGTGGAGCCCCAGGTCACCCCCATTCGTCCCCGGGAACCCGCAGCCATGTCCCCTTTGCGACACGGTAGGCGGCAATGGCTGCGGAGGACCAGGGTGGTGCCTCAGCGCAGCACTAGAGGAGGGTCTGGGGTGGCCCCTGAGGTTAGTTCCCCCCATTGGCTCCTGTAATGCAGAGTCCACAGCCAGCCCCTTCTGGGGAGGGTGTACAACAATTCATGGCCCTACTGTCTTCCTCCATAGGCCACATGCCTGCGATTGCCCCTACTGGGGCTTCGTCAGAACCCAACCCAGCCATTTTGCCCGTCATTGTGCCCCCAACAGGTACCGTGACACCGGATCCGGGTCACGGGCCGGTCGACATTTCTGCCTTACAGAGTGGGCCGGCTCCGTCACTAGCGGTTGTTCTTATGAGTCATCAGCAATAAAAGCTAAGCGGCGCAGGCGGAGGGCCTCTCGTACCTCCTCCTCTTCCCGACAGTGAGACTCAGCGACATCCGGGGAGGAGGGGGGGCGTAAATCCTGTAGACGGCGTCGTCATCATGGGCGACTCGTCATTCCAGCTCCAGCTGTAGCTCAGGGTCCCCACTTTTCACTAGGGGGGAGGTAGTACATTGTGAGAATACGGCGGTGCTTGGGGGCTTATGGCGCAGCGTACGGGAAAGGATCAATGATGGGAAGTACGTCAATTTCTTCACCATGATATGCCAGTCTGAAAAGGAGTATCGCGCAGCCAAGCGTAGAGGGCGGATCGGCGAGGAGGCCTTCTGCACATATCATCGGTGGCAGATGGGCCTCTTCATGTTCTCTGCATGCTATTTGTAAACTAGGCCACAGGAACATATGAACATGGTGTGGTATATGCACATGATTC
Source organism: Crinia signifera (assembly GCF_055691185.1). Classification (NCBI taxonomy): domain Eukaryota; kingdom Metazoa; phylum Chordata; class Amphibia; order Anura; family Myobatrachidae; genus Crinia; species Crinia signifera. The sequence goes on along the minus strand of NC_139217.1, from coordinate 17,182,397 downwards.
ACGCAATGTTCCTTTCCGATGGCGAATCATCCTGGCGCTCATATGACTAGAGTTGCCGACGCAAGCAGTTGGGCCTGGTAGTCATCATTTTTGGGTGCAAGGACATGGAGATATGGATGGGCCCTAAGCCTTTGGCTCCTCCGGTTGTTGCACCCAGGCCCCGGCACACTTTCGCGGGGGGGGGGCTCCTCCACCGGGCATTGGTACGCATACAATGGAGTGGGCTGCTCCTTGGGGGTGCACTGCAGATTTAAACACACGTGCTCTAAGTGGGGCCCCCACCATTTAAGGACTGCAAGAAGAGAAAGCAGGGAGGTGCCCCTCAGGTGCAGTCCCCCGGTGGGGCCCCTCAGTGAGGCCCCTTCTTCTGTTTGGGTCGATCACTTGGCCTCCTGTATCGGTGCATACCCAAGTAGAGGGGAGGCGGAGTTTTTAGAGACAGGGTTTCACACAGGTTTTTGCCTTCCTATACATGGGGATGTTTTGAAGGCGGTTCCCAGAAATTTAAAATCTGCTATGCAGATGCCCAGGGTAGTGATGGGGAGGTCTCCAAGGAGGTGAGTCTGGGCAGGATGTCGGGCCCTTTCCCCGACCTCCCTATTGTTGACTTGGTGATTTCCCCAGTCAGGGTGGTCCCCAAGAAGGCAGCGGGCAAGTTACGGCTTATCCAACACTTGTCACACCCACCGGGTAGTTCAGTCAACTACGCAATTCCTGAAGAATTGTGCCGGGTGTGATACCAATCATTCGAGCAGACGCTAGCAATAGTGTGTAAGTTTTGCCCTGGGGTGCTGTTGGCAATGATTGACATTGAGTCAGCTTTTCGCCTGTTACCCCTGCATCCGGAGTCGTTTCTGGTTCATGGGCTTTCGCCTGCCTACTGGTTTTTATGTGGACAGGTGTTTGCCTATGGGCTGTTCGATTGCTTTAGTAGCTTTCTGCACTGGTGCATGATTACGGGCTCTGGGGAGTCTGGGGTGGCCCATTACCTGGATGATTTCCTGTGTGTGGGTCCTGCTGACTCCACACAATACGGGGATTTGCTAGCCTACACCCACGGGCTGTTTAAGTTTTTTGGGGTTCCCATCGCAGCGGACAAGATGGAGGGGCCAATTTACAAAGAAGAAAATATAGGATATGGCCACCTATTGGCGCCCTGCTGCCTAGGGTCTGTACTAACCCGTAGTTATCAACCAATAACAGTTATACAATACCGTACAAAAAAAAAAAATTGGGGGGTTCCAGACTTCTGAGGCGCGGGCGGTGGGAAAGATCTTTCAGACGTCGATATCTCTACAGATCTCGCTTGGATTATGAATGTCCTCTCTCAATGTGTTCTCAGTGGTATAGGAGAAAATCCACAGAGGAGACCAAAAGTTACAAAACATTCCATGTGGATGGAATTATAATCAGTGAAACTCAGATGAAAAAGGTATCAACGGGCGTACCCCACTCACAGTGTCTATGGCGGGGTATGTGTACATAGTTTTTTTTTTTTCTCTGTACCTCGACTTATCTTCTCATAATATAGAGCGATTGTCCGTTTGGAGGTGCTAACCCTATTACAACCTGGCGTATTATTCTATGTTTCTTTACCGCCACTTCCGGCTGCTGGACCGCAGCTACGGAAGCCTGGCGGGTTCAAAGCCATAGAACGCCATTCGTAGGGTGCCGCGTCATACTTTGCCGTGTTAAGCCGTCTCCTTCCGGTTGCTGGAACGCAACTCCGGAAGTTTAGCAGTGTTATGCTGGATATCGGGTCTTCTTATATCCGGCTTGTGGATGCACGCTACGGAGATCTCCCGTTGTCATGGCAATGCGTTCATTCTGGAAAATATCACAGAAGAGAAAATTTAAGTAGAAGAAACATAGTGGTTGACACAAAACGCATAATAATACATTTACAATTAAATCTCGGGAGAGACTATTCAAATTCAGGATCATTTGAATGCTTACTAGTTATCATACTTACAGTCAAAACGCATTACTGTGGATCTATCTATCAATACTTTTAAGTACACAATTTCTTAAGAGCGTGATGGCATGATTTGAGCTAGGTTTATCTAAAGAGACCACGATTATTCACATCATATTGACGTGATTTGGGTTGAATTTATCTAGAGAAACCATGTTAGCTCAAAATCGCTGTTTAGGCCTCCTGGTGCTAGAGTATTACAATTAAAGATTAGGTTCATCTCAGATTTGGCAAGAGGTGTTACATCATCTTTTTGTCTTATATTCCCCATCGCTATTTTTAAGCCACAGAAAGACACTATTTCTTGTGGGGAGCATTTGTGTACAGATTTAAAATGGGAAGATAGAGAATGTGATTCCATGCCATTCTTCACATTCCTCAAGGGTTCCCCCAATCTGGTTTTTAGGGCCCTCATGGTCCTATAAATATAATGTTTATTGCAGCTACATTCTATTGTGTACACCACGTTTTTTGTGCTACACGTGATAAAATCATTTATCTTAATTTTATAACCATTAATGCTGTATTCAGTTAATTTATTTGTTCCTTTGCTTTTAATATTTTTGCATCCTATGCAGCTTCCGCAACGCAAGAAACCCTTAGTTATGATCCTAGACATGGGGGGTTTGGATGTAAAGTTACTTTTCACCAAACTAGTGCGTATGTTCGGGGCCTTCCGGTATATGTGTTTAGGATGTTCTGGTATTAGGTTCTTCAAAATTGGATCGCTTTGTAGAATCTTCCAATGCTTTTTAAATATTCTCTCTAATGTTTTATGTTCTTCTGTGTAGGTCGTAATAAATGAATAGGAGAAATTGTCCTCTTTCTTTTTCTGTCTTTGAGACATTTGAGTTTGTTTCGTTTTAAGGGTCTCAATTTCTGTCTCCAGATTGGACTCATTGTATCCACATGCTGAGAATTTGGCTTTCATTTCATTTGCTTGTTCTGAGAAAACTCTATCATCAGAACAGTTTCGTCTTAGACGTTTTAACTGTCCTTTTGGGATTGAACTTAGCCAGTTTTTATGGTGGCAACTAGATGACGGGATATATGTTCCCGAGTCTATAGGTTTACAGAAATGTTTATGCTTTAGGACATTTTCTTCTACATAGACTGTTATATCAAGAAAATTGATGCTGTTTTCTTATATTTCAAATGACAACTTAATGTTGCATTCGTTATTATTTAGATGTTCACAAAATGACTCAAGGGTATTTTTGTCCCCTTCCCAAATCAAAAAAATATCATCAATGTAGGACACCAGATTCGCCCCAAATGGGTTATTAGCCCAGATGGTATTAAGCTCCCATGCCCCCATAAAAATGTTGGCATAGCTTAAGGCGAATCTGATGCCCATCGCTGTCCCTGTAAGCTGGATATAGAACTCCTCATTGAATAGAAAAAAAAATATTTTGTAAAATGAAAGATATCCCATTGAGGATAAAATCTTAGAGGTCCTGCGGTTTGTCTGATAAAGACAAAAATTGTTTTGAGCTTTGACTACCTCTATCGTGTTGGATAATAGTATACAAAGAACTTACGTCAGCTGTGACTAACAAATATTCTTTTTTCCATGTAATAGATTCAATGAGTTAAAAAAATCCCCTGTGTCCTTCAGATGGGATTTATTTAAGGATACTAAAGGTTGAAGATGGTAGTCTATAAACATGGACACGATACTTGTGATGGAATCCACCCCAGAGATTTTAGGTCTACCGGGGGGGGGGGTCCACTAGGTCTTTGTGGACATTTGGCAAAATGTACATCACTGGGGTGGTGGGCTTCTCATTTAAAAGAAATTTGACCTGTGTTGGAGATATTAAATTTTTTGCCACAGCTGTTTTCAAAAATTCTTCCAGTTTTTGGAGGGTATTATGGGTTGGATCTCCCCTTAATTTTTTGTATGTTGATTTATCTCATAATTGTCGTCTTACTTCTGCTTCATACTTGGTAACATCTAAAAATTACGACCCCCCCCCCCTGTCTGACGGTTTTACTATTATTACCCAAATCACCTCAATATGATGTGAATTATTTACATTTTGCATCGCCATTTTTTCTTTTATGGTTAAGTATGATGTCTTTCCATCTATTTTTATAGATTTTATATCTTCAAAAACCAAGGTGGCAAACGTTTCTACAAAGGGGCCTTTACAATGTTGGGGTTAGAATATTGATTTTGGTTTAAAGGTGGGGATATTCTCTCCCTCATCTATTTCCTCTATGGATTGATCTTTTTTTTCAAATAATTTTTTCAAACCTAGCTTCCTTGTAAATCTTTGCAGATCTATGTAAAATTCAAAGTTGTTTATATGATTAGTATGTGCATATTTCAGTCCCTTTTCCAAGAGTTTAGTTTCCTCTTGTGTTAGATATGTGAGCTCAAGTTGAATATTTTAGTGGCTGTTCTCACTGGGCTAGTTTTCTCAGTATTGCTACTTCCCTTAAGGATCTTATTTTTTTCTCTTTTCTTTTTGTAGGGTTTGGATCCTTTTTTGAGTGGATCTCACTTTCTTTTTTCCTCCCCTTTTTCCCCTATATTTGGGGAGATGTTCTATCTGTTTGGGGTTGTGGTGCGGCTCCTCTCTAAAAAAGGGGAATAGTCAAAATCTTCATCCTCCAATAGTGAATTTTCCTTGAGTAAAGGACTGTATCCATTTTGAAGTTGATATTTTATAGGAGTGTCATATTGTTCTCTATCTATTCTCTTGTGAGTTTTAGATGGAACTCTCCATTCTGGGGTTCTGTTGTGATATCTTTCTGGCTCTCTTGGGGTCTATTTCCTCCAATGTGGTGTTTGGTAGGATTCCCTTTGAACATATGGTTCAAGTTTTTCTCTAGGGGTTTGGTTCCTATTATATTGAAATGCTACTCTATCATATTTGGAATGTCTATTGTTTACATGAGATCTCTCATATCTATTTAATCTGTGTTGGACTGGGCCCTGTGAAGTTCTATTTCGGTTCCCATATTTCTTTTGTCCCTGGGTTATCTGTTTGGATTCCTTTTGGTTAACTGGAATTTTTACTTATTCTGGATCCTTGTTAGACAGAAAAAGAAAGAGGACAATTTATCCTATTCATTTATTACGACCTACACAGAAGAACATAAAACATTAGAGAGAATATTTAAAAAGCATTGGAAGATTCTACAAAGCGATCCAATTTTGAAGAACCTAATACCAGAACATACTAAACACATATACCGGAAGGCCCCGAACATACGCACTAGTTTGGTGAAAAGTAACTTTACATCCAAACCCCCCATGTCTAGGATCATAACTAAGGGTTTCTTCCGTTGTGGAAGCTGCATTGGATGCAAAAATATTAAAAGCAAAGGAACAAATAAATTAACTGAATACAGCATTAATGGTTATAAAATTAAGAAAAAAATATTTTATCACGTGTAGCACAAAAAACGTGGTGTACACAATAGAATGTAGCTGCAATAAACATTATATTTATAGGACCACGAGGGCCCTAAAAAAACAGATTGGGGGAACACTTGAGGAGTGTGAAGAATGGAATGGAATCACATTCTCTACCTTCCCATTTTAAATCTGTACACAAATGCTCCCCACAAGAAATAGTGTATTTCTGTGGCTTAAAAATAGCGATGGGGAATATAAGACAAAAAGATGATGTAACACCTCTTGCCAAATCTGAGATGAACCTAATCTTTAATTGTAATACTCTAGCACCAGAAGGCTTAAACAGCGAATCCTAGCGGTCCAGCAGCCGGAAGTGGTGGTAAAGAAACATAGAATAATACGCCAGGTTGTAATAGGGTTAGCACCTCCAAACGGACAATCGCTCTATATTATGAGCGGTAGGGTAATGAATACCTCCAGCACACTCTTTAAAAAACCTCCTCAGTCAAAGCATTGTATTATGCAGTAAGGATGTTAATAGAAACCAACCATGACATCACTTCCTGTTGGGATCAATAGGCTGCTCAGGGTATAAAGAAATGGCCTCTCACTCTCCACAGGCATGTCTTGAAAAAGTGTTTGACACACCAAAATGCGTCGACAGCCAGTGTGGAGTGGGAGCAGCCATTACCCTTTTTCAACCCTACATTGGATGTATGTATTTCTTCAATTATTTTTAAAAGGAATGTTTTTATTCGGAATTCCTTGAGACCAGTGTGGTCTATGTACTGTATTTTTGCTGTTTTACCTGGGATCTGACTGTCATGGGGACAGAGGATTTTTAATAATGTTTTGGAATAAAAATCACTATGATTTTTAAGTAATTTGTGAGAGCAGAATTCTTTTAAAGAAAGAGGGCAGCTCCTTTCTGACCCCCCATATCTCCTCTATATATTTATCGGCCACATTGTGGAAAAAGGAAAGATATCTGTGTAACCATAGGGCCAAGAAAATGCTATGTGAACTTTACCTAATCGAACTATGTGAACTATGCTATGTGAACTTTATCTAATCAAACTTTACCTAATCGTAAGTCTGGTATGCAAATCTTTTTCAAAATCTCTGGGAACCTCTCGGGTACACTGTACTTTTGGTATTATCACGGTGAAGGATCTCCTGATCACGGGGTCTTCACACTAAAGATACCTTTACACATTTTCTAAAGCACCACAGAGTGTGAGTCTGGGTACGCCTTCTGTACACCACCCTATGTCTATATATCATCACAAAATGTAAAGACAATTCTATACATTGTTTATTTCTTCACTTTCATATTGACTACTGAACGGAGAGTCTCTCTGGACCTTTTGGAATTCCAAGGGGACACAAGAGAAAGAACCTGCTACGGACTTACATATCTCCAAAAACACAGTGAGTGGGGTATGGCCATCTATTTAAAGGCCTTAATTACAGTCACTATTGTATCACGGTCTTTGCACAATCTAGAAAGAAACCTTTACATGTGTACCTCCACCTCCTTAGTGGGTGAGTAAGGTACGCACACGTAATAGAAAAACCTTTTTCCTTTGAAGAATAGACCTCAGAGAAGGGAAACAAGTCTACACATATTTGTTTATTTTATTACTTTTCATGTACACACATCCTGAGAGAGAGGGATTAATGAGAAGATAAGTCGAGGTACAGAGAAAAAGAAAACGCTACGTACACATACCCCGCCATAGACACTGTGAGTGGGGTACGCCCGTTGATACCTTTTTCATCAGAGTTTCACTGATTATATTTCCATCCACATGGAATGTTTTGTAACTTTTGGTCTCTGTGGATTTTCTCCTATACCACTGAGAGCACATTGAGAGAGGACATTCATAATCCAAGTGAGATCTGTAGAGATATCGACATCTGAAAGATCTTTCCCACCTCCCGCGCCTCAGAAGTCTGGAACCCCCAAATTTGTTGTTTAAGATGGAGGGGCCAGTGACGTGCCTCTCCTTCTTGGGCATTGAAATTGATACGGTTGCGGGGTGCTGCAGATTGCCCCTCGACAAACTGTCTCGGCTGCGAGGTGCTGTCTCGCTCGCCCTCTCCACGGGAAAGCTCCTGTTGCGCCAGCTTCAGTCTCTGCTGGGTATGCTGCATTTTGCTTGCAGGGTTATCCCCATGAGGCGGGTTTTTCTGTAGGAAACTAAAGAGGTCCATGGCAGGGATTAGACACCCCCTCCATTTTGTCTGCCTATCGGCAGAATTGAAAAGGTACCTGCGAGTTTGGCTCGCCGTCCTGGAGCAGTTCAAAGGGGTCCTAATATGGCCCTCCCCTCCCTGCAGTAACGCGCAGTTGCAGTTGTTTATAGATGCTGCGGGAGGGGGGGTTGGTTTTGGAGCCTTCTTGCAAGGGTCATGGTGTGCAGCTCCGTGGCCCCTAGAATGGGTGAAAGAAGGCCTCACTAAAAATATGCTGCTCCTGGAGCTGTTCCCCATTGTATTGGCAGTAGAGCTATGGGGAAAAACTGAGCCATTCCAGTATAGTGTTCTGGTGTGATAACTTGGGGGTGGTGCATGTGGTCAACCGGCAGAGTTCCTCCTCACTTCCTGTGGTGCACCTGCTTGCGCGTCTTGTGTTACGGTGCCTGCTGCTCAATGTGCAGTTTGTGGCACGGCACGTCCCAGAGTAGAGAACTCTGTGGCAGATGCCTTGTCCAGGGCCAATTGGGTTAAGTTCTGGGCTTTAGCGCCTGAGGCCTCCCTGGTTGGTGAGCTTTGTCCCCCTTATATTTGGCAGGTGATCAGGCCAGAATGGAAGGGCTAGCCATGCGGGCTATCGTGCCCAGGATGCTGCGGTGTATCAGGAAGGATGGCACAAGTGGGAACATCTGAGGAAGCCGCCGACTGTTCTGATAGTCGGGGAAATAAATCATCCACAAGGTCCGTCCAAACCACGCACAAATACTTTCGGCCGGAGTACCCAGAGACCAGAGCAGGGAAGTCCCAGAGAACGCTCCAGGTGACCAAGGGACTGAGCCGCAGAAACGGATTACAAATGGCACATTGAGCAAGTATAATTGATCTATTTTCATAATAATTACTGCTCTGACTAACTGCCCCCCCCCTGCATGAGAAATTACTCAAGTGTTATCAGCTTTCTGAGTGTCCTAACACGCATGCCTAACAGTTGTATATACAGCGCTGAAATCCTAAACTAGGAACTGTTCTTAGAAAAAGCAGAAAGAGAGTGCGCCACTAATATGAATTTACACCACCACAATCACTGCAATATTACAGAGTCATATTATAAAACGGTAGTTTTAATACAAAATCACATAAAAACAATTGATAAAAGACTTTGTCTTGCAGTTCATCGATTTCGTATGACAGAAGTATCTTGTATTGTTTTTCACAAAAGACAGAAAACATCCAACGCGTTTCGTCAACAAGTGACTTCCTCAGGGGCAATAGTTCACTATGTAGATCAAAAACTGCATGCGCAATTTGCGTATACTAGTGTCTTTATCAAAAGCAACAAATAGAGGGATCTCCGTTGGATCCTATTAGGATGTACATAATAGGCAGCATCACTATGTGGATCAGAACACTAAATGCACAGTTTGCATATAATAGTGTCTTATCAAAATCAACAAGTGGGAGTATCTCCGTTGGATCCTGTTTGGATGTACTATATAGGCAGCATCCAATTTGATTAAAAAATTCTAAAAGTCAGATTCTCCAGCAGAAACAGACAGAAAGCAATATTCTCCCAAACACCTTTTATAGTGAGAGAAGGAGAGCCTGTCTGTCATCCACTGCCGATAGGAACTGTTCTTATTTACACACATGGAAAGGCAATTGGCTGCCTAATAAGCTTTAAAGGATCTGCTTACTAACAAAGCTTGTTTGAATGGAGGTCTAACATATGATTATTCTCTAAACAGAGCCTAATACCAAGCTATATGTTATTTGCTCATATGCTTATTTCAGATAGATAGCTTCTAACCATTGTGTGTCACCAAAGTGATCTTTTATTGTAATCTTAATATAGCGGCCGGTGTAGTTTGTATATTATGTGTAGCTATGTGTAGTTTGTGATTAATAAAACTTTTTATGCATTGAAAATATATAGTATCATAGCGCTGACTATTCTATATTTTTGTTTTTTCTTGTTTTACTAAGGGCTGAGTATCCCTTAGAGACAGCAGCTGGGATTATATTTTGGTTTGCTGCTCTCAGTATATTTATTTATTTTTACGAGTGGGAACAGTTTAGGCTGTCTGCCCCTTAAGCAGGTAAGACACCTGGTGCGGCCATGATGGACTTTGTCTGGACTTTGTACTCCTTGGGGCATTCTGTTGCCTCAGTGCACAGGATGCTGGTATGGGTGTTTTTGTTTTCATCCTTGCATGGTTGGGCGGATCAGTCCCGGTCCTTTCTGGTGTCCAGGTTATTGCGTTGATGGCGGCATGCCTTGCCAGTGCTCCCAGACCGCAGGTGTCCAATTGATTGACCAATTTGACATTGCTCCCTGAGGGACATTGGCTGGCCTAACTATGAGGTTCTGCTGTTCCAAACGGCGTATGCGATGGCGTCATGGTGTTTGCAGAATCGGGGAACTGGTGGCGTCGTCAAAGCAAATGCCCTCACCACAGGTGGACTTGGTGCTATGTCACCTGTGACGCTCCAAGACAGATCAGGCTGGTAGGGGGCGGTGGCTGTCATTGCTCCCGTGCATGGTGGATGGGGTTTGCCCTGTGGCATTGGTTACGGCCTTCACACAGGTGCGCCCAGATCTACCTGGTGCATGGTTGATGCATGAGGATGGGTCACCGCTTACTACAGATGGGGCAGGTACCATCTTGGCAGGGGATGGCGATGGCGACACCAGCTGCCATCCCCCGCCAGTGCCATATCAATTGCGAGAAGGGGACGCGCGCGCACGAGAGGCGTGCGCGTCTCCTTCCGACGGCGCTTCCAGCTGCTCCCCCGGGTCCCCGCCGGCTTGTCGGCTGTAAACCGGGGTCCCCGCCACCTGACCGCATCCCCCCTAACCCCCCTAACCCTGTCCGTCTCACTGAGGCGGAGACGGACAGGGTTCCCGACGCCCCGCCAACGGAGATTGTGACACGCGTGCGCGTGAGACGCACGCGCGTCTCAGTCTGATGGCTGGCGAAGCTGCTGGCGGATCACCAGCAGGGACGTTCTGTCGATTCACCAGCCAGGAAGAGGCCTGCCCCATCTGCAAGTACCAGTTTTGCCACGTCTTGGGTCGCATTCCTTTCAGATCGGGGCTGCTACCTTGGCGGCTGCGGAGGGCGGTTCCGACGCAGAGATTCAGTCTCTGGGTCAATGGCGCTCGGCAGCATTCCGTAGATACATTAAGCCAACCTTATCTGTCGCTTTTCACCATGGCCGACTGGACGCATAAGCGCTCACCAACCTACTGTGGGGGCCTTGAGGTGTTTCACATTTCCCCTGGGCGCACAATTTGGCTTACAATTACAATCTGACATGGCGTACCTGTTAGTTTACTCTGGGGGTTGTTTGTGTTTTTTGCCTCAAGAGCTGGTCGGCCACATTTTTTCTTACCTCTCTCTTCTAACCTGGTGGTGAATGTGCAGGGAGCGTGCAGTTATGTTGACTAGATTATTAACCTCTTTATAAACATTGCAGGTCGACAGGACGAGAAGCCTGTATGGATGATGGGCCACTCCTTTGTGTAATGGGCCTCGCGAGTGAGTCTTGCCTCTGATGTAAGCATGTTAACTCAGGATGGGGAGGTTAGGTGGTTAGGTGTGCCGGGCATGATGTGGAATGCACTTCAGGCTCAACTGCTGAAAGCGCTTTGGGTCTTCGGGGTCCCTGAGATTATCGTTTTCCACCTTGGTGGCAATGATTTGGGGAAGTGTTACACTCTGGAACTGACATCTGTCATAATCAGGGATTTGCACATTATTGCCCAGATTTTACCGGCCTGTCGGTTGGTATGGTCCTCCATGATCTCAAGGAGGGTCTGGAGGGCAGGCAGGTCTTGCCCCCGCGTGGAGCGTTCACGTAAGAAGGTGAACGCCACAGTAGAGAGGTACTTGCTAGCCAACGGCGCGGGTGTTATTCACCATGACACCATTAGCTTTCAGCGGAGTGCGCTGTATAGGAGTGATGGTGTTCATCTGAGCCCGGAGGGCGTCGCTCTGTCTTTGGGTGATCTGTTTGCATGGTTAGCATCACAGTGCTGAGCGTTTATTAGTAGAGCGGTGGCGGTGCTGCGGCTTAGGGCCTAGCTTTGGTGGTAATGAACGGTCATCTCTAATAGATCTGTGTGTATGTAGATAGTGGGTGCACTCTCCCTTGACATTGATTGTCATGGGCCATGCTTCTGCACGGGGAATGGCCACACCATCTGCCCAGGTGGTTTGTATAGGGAGAGTTATCACCAGCGATGTGTATGCATGGTGATGTTTAACCCCTCACTTTCCTATATTGACCATTCTTTGGTGCTGCCACCATTTTATAGTTATATAGTTAATTGTCAAAATAAATTTTGACATCCATTTTAAAATGCCAGCACTGTTTCTTTATTTTAGGTTAAGTTATTAGATAAGTTAAGGTTAAGTTATGGTTAATTTTAGTAAGTGTGGACCTGGAGATACCCAATGGTGAGTATATACATGACAGCCAGTTTTTTTGTGCAATTTAATCCAAATTTTGATAAGTGTCATGGAATAAGGGATGGGAAGAGAACATGTGGAGGGATGAGGGATTTTTTGATGTGCAGTAAAGCGTTAAGGGAGTAAGGACGGAAATCTCAGAATCTAAAGAATTGTCGGTATGAGTGTTTTTGTTTAGCACTCAGTCCGCAGCAAATCTTGGCAATATGGACATAGAATATAGAGTAAAGTATGGTGAATTTGTACCGCCACTGAATTTGTCCATGGCCAACTTGGCAAGTGTAATTTTCGGTTTCTTACCATGCCATAAGAAGTGGTTGATGGCTTTTTTAAGTCTTCTGTCATCAGCTGGGGAAGTCGGAACGGTAACCGTTGCAGGAAATTTTTGGAGTTTTGTAAAAATTATGGATTTGATGACTGATAGTCTACCCAGCAAATATAGTGGAAGGTCATGCCAGCCTTGTAATTGGAGAAAAATTTTTCTAATCATCCATATTTACATGAATTCATATTTTCTGATGGCATAGATGGCCATATGCATTCATACATGGCCGCCAAATACAAAATTGAATAGACAGCCTGCACGGATCAGTCAGATGTGTGTACAAATGTGAAAAATTAAATTAAAAAAAATAATAAAAAAGGCACCCCCCCCCTCCCCATTTTGATGCCAAAATACCAGGTCTGAAACGGGTAGGACCCTCCATTTTAACCGTTTAAAAAAAAAAACTGCTTTTTTAAAATGGTAAAGTGGTTCTGCACCTTTCAGACCACACAGATTACCATTTTGAAACAGTTAAAAATTGTCAAAATACCGTTTTTTAAGTGCGGTCTGAAAGGGACAATAGAGGGTGGTTGGGGAGGGGTGCTAATCTAGATGAGGCATTCTCAAACCTCGGGTGTGTATTTCTACACAGATACATAGTAGGGAAAAGTGGCTCTAAATTGCACAACCTCAGTAATGAATTACTGAGGGTGTGCAATTTAAAGACATGAAATCCCTATTTTGAGAACTAGCACAGGCCTAAACAGCCAGCAGAGTAATACCACAACCAAGGGAAAGTATTTATTCAAGTTCCCCCGACCAAAACATTAATCCCCTTGACTGTTCAACCCAGGCAAAAGTCATGAGGGAGTGGGGTCCCCCCCAAATAACAGGGTCCCCCCTTCAGATTTAATCCTGCCCAGGCTAAAGCCCAGGACCCCCCCCCCCCCCCCCAGTGCCCCAGGGCAGTGCGCACTTGGCTGATGGTTTCAGTGTAAAGAAAATATAAAAAATATTCTGCAAGGTTATGTAACTACAAGTCCCAGCAAGCCTGCACCACATGCAGTGACTTGGAGAACCACAAGTCCCAACATGCAGGGCATTAAAAGGCCAACTGGATCTTGTTATTCTACTACATTGCAAATAGTTAAATAAACCGTACAGACACCACTAAAGTATAACTTTATTCATATAACTGTCATACACACTATACTCACTTATTGGTCCATTACAGGTCTGTCTCCTTCTCCAGGGAATCCAAGTAGGCGGACCTGTGGAAGGAAATTATCTCTGGTGAAGATCGGTCCACTTCATTCCATGGAGCATCCATGGACATGTAAGTATAATTTTCTCACACTAGGAATCTACTGGCCAAGGAGACAGACCTGCGGTGGACCAATAGGTGAGTAAGTGGCGTAACTAGAATATCCACCCCCCCCGCTGATATCAGCAGTGCTGCCCCCCCTCCCCCTAGCCCTCCCACCCACCTTCCCAAGTAAAGTTAAACCTTACCCATCTGCATGCCGCCGCCGCATTAAAGGTCCCACAGTGCCGATACTGTATGCCACAGACGCAATCATACTAGTAGTAACTATAGCCCCGCAGACCGGCACCCACAGTCCCTCAGCACCTCCCAGCCACAGCGGGGGGCTGCGGGGTTATAGTTACATCACTGAGGTATAGTGTGTAGGATTGTAGCGTGAATAAAATTATACTTTACTTGTGTCTGTGTGTTTTATTTAACTATTTGCAATGTTGTAAAACTTCAAGGCCCAGTGGGCTCCTCAATGCACCGCATGTTATTACTTGTGGTTCCCTAAGTCCCTGCATGCGGTGCAGGCTTGCTAGGACAAGTAGTTTTATTCTATTTTTTACAGTTATACCATCAGACCAGTGCCCACTGCAGGGTGGTGGGTTAATTCTGAAGCCCCCCCCCCCCCCCCTTTATTGGTAGGATTCACTTCCACAGGGTATCTGCATGGGTTGAACAGTCAGGAGGATTAATGCTTTTGGCCAGAGAACTAGTACAGTTTCTCCTGGCTGTGGCATAACCCTGAATGCTGTTTGGGTCTGGTGCTGGTTGTCAGAATACGGGGGACCCCAACTCATTTTGTCCCATGTATTTTGAGCCTGGTGCTGGTTTTAGAAATTTGGGGTATCCCCTATAATTTTTGACTCCTGAATCTCTAAAACCAGGACCACCTCTTTTAGCAAGGGGCTGGTTACAGCCTGGGGGTAGGAGTATTTCCCAGATGTATTTTAGGTTCTTAAACGGCCATAATTTTCACACGGCTGCTTAGAAAATTTGGAATCACAATTTGAATGGAGATTCGTATTATTTCTTTGGCGTATTCATTCTTATTCAGAAATACAAATATGCCTGGAATACGAATAGGAAAGGCTGTATGTTGGCCATAGTAAATTAAAAAATACTAATTTACGACCATATATGGTGAAACATGCCTAACATTTCACAGACACTCCCACTGTTGTTTCTTTTTACTCCCACTAAATGATAGGTTTCCACCCCCAAACGCCCCGCAATCAGCAACTGACTGGGCCGGTCTGGGCTCTGGCATTTATGCACATGCGCGTCCTTTGTTGAGCACATGCAAATGCCAGGCACGCGCATATGTGTGCATACATTCACCGCGCATGCGCGTGCTGCCTCACCTGGCTTGCAGGAGAGAGGGGAATAGCGGCTTGTGATGCCCCCTTTCTCCTGGATCTCAGCAGAGCACAGTGAGAGAGCCGCCAGACCTGCCGCGAATCCAGCCTTCACCTTCAAAGAAAAAATCGGCCCACCCGGCCATCAGCCCCTCTGGCGTTTGCCAGAAGTACCAGATGGCCAGTCCGGCCCTGCTCCCAACTACAGTACCTGTCAATCGACTTGCGGACAGTGTGCATATAGAAAAAGTATTGCAGGATGGCCTTGTTCATGTGTACTGCGAACTGTATCGGCCACTGTGAGAATTCTTGGTCATGAAGTCAGGTCTGAATTACCCCTATGTCCTTTTCATTGGCTCAGCACACTCACTAGAATTAAGCATTTCAAAAAAGAACTTTAGAAATACACTTTTGCTTTTACAAATATGGGAATAAAGAAATCTGGCTGTATATAAAATGATTGCAATCAAATATAGATATTATTTTAAGTTGCTGATGCAACTATTGCATTGGTTTCTTATTCTGCAGCCAAAGCTCTGCAGCTAAATCAGTCCCATATAATGTATATAAGCAGCTGGTGGCAGTAATCCCTTGTACTGAGAGGACCCTGTGTATACCATGTACTGGTCTCCTGTACACACTGCCTCTTATATGATTACACTATCCCTGCTGGTAACATGCTATGGACCTGGACGTATAAAGCAGGACTCAGTCGGTCAGTGCATCCTCACTGCACAAAGATTGCTGTTTGAGTATAAGTATTACCAAGAAGGAGACATCATCATAGGAGGAATAATATCAGCTCATCACAGAACTATAGAGAAATTCTATTTTGAGGAAATGCCTTTATTAAACACTTTATGTATACTGTAAGTACATTATGTCTTTGTGTTCTGTATTTGCTGTGATTTTTAAACATTTGAATTTGATGTTTGTGCTCAGTTCAAGGATACATACTTTATCAAATGACTACAATAGTAATAGAGGGAACACACATGTCCTCACTGACATGCACCATATTACATACATGTAGTGAGAAAGACACCACTACATGTGTGTAGCTGCCATCAGGTATATTTCCAGGTGTGATTGAGTGTCACTGTGTGTGTGTGTGTGTGTGTGTGTGTGTGTGTTAATGCAAAAAAGACTGAGAAGATTATGCTGTAAAGTTTGGGCCACAGTGTATAATATCCCATGAACTCCTGGGTGATTGATCTAGTGCATGCACACTGAATGATGTCATCAGCAATATCATACAGTGATGTCACCGGTTCCTGCAGAGTATACAAAGTCATTCACATCATTGTCTACATTGAGCTGCATGTACAGGCGACACCTTATGGCCCTTATTCAGATCAGATCGCAGTACAAATTTGTTCTAAAATGGGTAAAACCATGTGCACTGCAGGTGGGGCAGATGTAACATGTATAGAGAGAGTTAAATTTGTGTGAGTTGTTTTGTTTCTGTGCAGGGTAAATACTGGCTGCATTATTTTTACACTGAAATCTAGATATAATTTTCAACACACCCCACCCAAATTTAACTCTCTCTGCACATGTTTCATCTGCCCCACCTGCAGTGCACATGGTTTGGCCATCTTGAGAACACATTTGTACTGCGATCAGATCTGAATAAGGGCCAATGTGTAGTGCCGGGATTATATAGATCAGAGACCACAAATCCTTTCCTAATGTTTCCCAACCAGAATATGTTTTATAATATTCTAAAAGCTGCATTGTGACTGCAGATTTAATAGTGTGGTTCAATAAGTAATGTGCAAAGGGGGTGATTCAGAAGTAGTGTGCTGTGTGAATCTGAGTAATGTTTAAGTGTGTAATACACTGTGTGTTTGTGTGTTGTACTGTTTTTTGGTGTGTGTTGTAGTGTATGTGGGTGTGTATCTTACTGCATGTGGTGTGTTATGTATGTGTGTGTTGTGCTGTGTGTATCTGTCCTATGTGTAAGTGTGTGAGATGGGCAATATATATATATATATATATATATATGTGTGTAGTGTGCTGTGTTTGCATATGTGGTGTGTTGTTTGTGTGATGTGTGTGTACAATGTGCACTTGTGTGTGATGTGTGGTATACAGTATGTATATCCCCAATTATTCCTAATTGTTGAAAGCCTACACCATAATGTTAGAATTTGTTTGCATTTATACTCAATGCCAGGTGTGGTATTGTTACTTGGCCCTCTGTTTCCCAGATCGTCCATCTTTTTTCCAGATGATCATTAAAAGGAAATTCGAACCTTGGTGCTTTTTTAACTTTCATAGTGTAATGTCCCAAAAAAGAGTTTGAGGTGTAGCCGAATTTATTGGCTCCGAGTGACATGATGTGTCCGAAATGTGACAGACACACACTCTTCAACTTCGATGTATATGTATATGATATTGAGTCAACGTGTGTGCTTTGTTATTACCGTGTTTTTGTGCTTAAAAACACAGAAACAATAGAAGAGTTCCTGATAAATAATTGAACTTTTTTATATTAATTGTGATATTTACTGAGTTGGGGAACTACCTGCCTCTCTGATGTGGGCAGGCAAAGTCTGTGAGAAACCCCAGGAATGAACAGTAAGCAAATCATACCAGCCAGTTCTCCAAAGCACATGTACCCCACTAGGATCGGTTGCTACACAAGGGTGTCAGCAAATAGTAACACAAACTTTTCACACTCAGTGACTCCCTGGCTGTATATTTTGATATAAACAACAGGTCACATCTTTGGATGCCCCAGCCTGCTATATTTTAGTATTCCCACAGTCTGGTGCCAAATTATTTGGAGCATTTATACAGACATACCATCTGCTTCGGTGTGTACTCTCTCTCTCCCTGGTCTGAAGCTGCAAGTGGAGATCATCACCTTCCACCATACCGCCCAAAGCTTTCTGTGATCTTGACTTGTTCTGTATATATATGAAACTTCATTGATCCTTAATAATACAGAGTCAAGCTCGAACTTCTGGTTCTGGCATCGTGGATTGAGCAGCGGCTCCATGTAGCTTTGTTTCCCACTAACCCTCCAGATACCTGTACGCTGTCATGCCAGCGCAGGCACAGATCCAGGTCCCTCAGGCAGTCTGCTGCAGCCATGGACAAATTCATGGCACCTCTCCCAGTCATGAAAACACCCACGCAGCAGCACATCCCTCCCCAGCCGCAAAGGCAGGAGAAGAGAAAGGGAGAACACAGCATGGTGCCGGACCAAAATAACACCCAAGGCACGCCAGCTGCAAATAAGTCAATTGCTGACCAGGACTCTGATGCTGGATACCTCTTGGATCATGCAAGTATTGCTACCGCATCTTATAAAGACCCAGTGGATGCTATTAATAACACAATGGCACCTCTGCTACAAAAAGCAGTCCCAGATATTTCAACACAGATTAACACTCTGTCTGACTGACTACTGCTGATACCCATATAAGTGATAATGCTGACCAAATACAAAACGTACAAAATGTTCACGCTCACAATAGACAACAAACGATTATCTGATACTGTGGAAAATATAGAAAATAGAGCAAAGCGTAATAATTTGAGGATCACCGGTATTCTGGAAAAGGTTAAAGGACCGCAATTAGAACATACTATATGCAATACCCTTCCAAAATTATTACAAGTTGAAAAATCGGTACTTGTTTCCTAGCACGGCACCAGCGAATAAAATTGTATCCATAGGGTCCTAAAAAATCTCGTTGATCGCATTGCATGCAACCAAATCGCATCCGATGTTATCAATGCGATTTTTACATTGTAACCAATATAAAATGGTCACTGAGACCCGATTTTACATTGGACCAAATGTTAAATGCCCCCCCAGACCCCAATTTTCATTGTATCCCCACCCTGATGGGTCAAATGACCCTCCATTGTGAATCCCACCCCACGATGAGCGCCAACCCAAAGTGTGGTGAGCGCAGCGAGCCCACGAGGGGCGTGGTATGCGTCCTCCGACCTTTTCATACCCCCACTATCCACTTCGGCGTGGAGTTGATTTTATATAGTGTGGTGAGCGCAGCGAGCCACCGAGCCAGAAGCATGGCGAGCACATGCACATTACTTCACAGATATTACGCGTCTCGCTGCGCTCACCACGCTTCGGCTCGGTGGCTCGCTGCGCTCACCACACTATATAAAATCAACTCCACGCCGACGTGGATAGTGGGGGTATGAAAAGGTCGGAGGATGCGTACCGCCACCCCTTGCGGGCTTGCTGCGCTCACCATGCTTCGGGTTGGTGTTCATCGTGGGGTGGCGTTAACAATGGGGGGGCAATTGACATACAAATTACCCATCAGGGTGGGTATACAATCAAAAATTGGGTCCATTGGGCCATTTAACATTGTTCCCTATGTAAAATCAGGTCCATCGCATCGGTCGCATTGTATGCCATTTTAATGGCATACAATGGACCCGATTTTACATAGGAATTTAACATTAAATACAATGCATTCAATGTTAAATCGCGTCGGCCGCGTCAGTCGCATCGCATGCCATTATAATGGCATGCGATGGACGCAATTTTTTAATTGTCGGGAAAAGGCTAAAAATAGCCAAAAAATCGCGTTGGTCGCGTCCATCGCAAACCTTAAATTAAGGTATGCGATGACCCACGACGGGCACCGTGCTAGGAAACAAGTACCGAAAAATCCTGCTCAGATATGGTAGTGAAAAGGGTTCACAGGATGGGAGCTCCCCACCCCAAAATCACTTCAAGACCAGGAGTGCTAATATTTAAAGTTATAAACTACTTGCATAAACAGACTTTATGGTCGGCCTCAAGTAAAATAGATCCTCTCAAATGGGAAGGCCATATCCTGCGGATGTATCAGGACTTTTCATTAGAACTATCTAAACAGAGGCAAACATTTACTCTGATCTGCTCTTAGCTAGTACACCTTAAACAAAAATTCTATATGATGAACCCTGCATGCTTAATAATTTTCATTGGATCAGGCTACAAAGATTTTGTGACAGCAAAGGAGGCAGAAGAATTCCTTGCTAGGGAAGGACACTCACACGGCTCAGAGGAAAATATTACGGATATAACAAATACCACATGAACATCTTCTAAATCAAAGGCTGCTCACTAAAGGCTATTTTAGCCATAAAACCAAATATAATTGTCTGAGATCTAAAGTTGTAAAGTTTATATAGACGACTAAGTTCAAATTTGAAACCGTTTAGAGCTGTTATGGAGGATTGGTTGGGTAACAAAGTATAGGCAATAGGTTAAGCTTATAACTAATAGAGTTCCAGTGGGCGGGCCCACACAAGTGGCTGCATTTTAACAGAGCTCCTGATCCTCTGCTGCAGACTAACTTTCCTGGGGTCTCCATCCCCCCCCCCTGCGCGGGTGGCGAACATCAAGGGGACATAACCAGGATAAGTGCAGGCAAGGACGGTACACAAAGCGCCGGCTCCCTGCACCACATGCTTGCTAGGCCCAGCCGGTGACCATCTTTGAAGTGGTGGAGGGATGCGGCAGCCCTACAGTTCAGCGTCTCACCTTCTGGGATCCCCATCTCCCTAGCGGGCAGCAGACATCAGGGGACAGCTGCCAGACTAAGCGTTTACCAGGTGGGCTAAACAGCGCTGATTCCCTGTGCTGCAGCCTCTGCACACAGGCTTAGTGAGTGCAGCCGGTGGCCATATTGGAGGTGGCAAGAGGGACGCAGCAGCTCCACAGAGCGGACACAGTGCTGGTCACTGCCCACGGACAAGAGAATCCACAGTGGGATAAAACTAGTCCCTGAATCACCACCACCATTACCTCTCACTTCTGGCTGGTCGCTGACATGCTCGGGGATGGCCTCCTCTCTGTCCCCCCCACCCCCCGCTGCAGCCCCTCCTTCCCACACAACACCAAAAACAGGCACACTTGCCTCTCCTTCATACACTGACTTATCCACTCTTCAGTGTGGGCAAGTTTCACCCCTCCCTACGTACTATTAATTTGGGTAACACTTGTATCATTATGGAGAAATATGTGGCTAAAACCCTTAAAACCCTTTGGGGCTCTAAAAACTCACAGACCAAAGTCAAGGCAAGTGAAAAGGAAAAAGCCTTGCAATCTGATTGCTCCCTCTCCCCGGGGTCCATCAGGGCTGATGACCTCACTGATCCACTGATTGTTACTGGGAAACACAGTCCCTCAGATATTATCTCTCCATTACTTGATGCCAAACTGGCTCCTTTGCTGGAAGCCATTCATGCTACCACAGCACAAATAACACAACACACAAAACGTTTTACAGAGGCAGAAGACCGCATCTCTACCATGGAAGATGAGCTCCATATTGCTAAAGCTCAATTGCTTTCTCAAGACGCTACTTTGCTGGCCCTCACTGATAAAATCGAAGATTTGGAGAACATCTCAACACAGAATAATCTACATGAAACTTCTACCTCTTGTTTCTTAATCGCTTCCTGAAACCTTGGGCATCCCCACCGCACCCTCATCTTGCATGGTGGAAAGAGCCCACCGCATTGACCCTGATAAAAAATCACTTCAGCAAAGGCCCAGACCCGTCATCTTCAAACTGCTAAACTACCTGGACAAGGTCAAGATTCTGGAAGCATACAGGAAAGCCGACAACTTCTGTTATGATGGATCTCGATTACTTCTATTTCAAGATTTTTCCTTCCAAGTTTCATCAAGACGGCAGGAATTCTCTGTGATCTGTAAATAACTCTTTTCCAGGGACATGTGATTCACCCTTCTATATCCAGCAAAGCTGCGGGTTGTGTATGAAAGAAAACATTGTTTTTTCGAAAGTCCAGAGTCTGCACAGAAATTTCTTAGCTCCATACATAAGGAATCATTCCACCCAAACCACAATGACTGACCCCACTTAGATTGATACTGTAAGTAGCGCATTATTACAAATCCATTACATATTAACAATGGTGATTATGTTTGAAACTGTTGGCTTATGCTGTGTGTTATTGACTTGGTCACTATATATGTATTTACTGGCCTCCTCTCGGATGTGGGGGGGAGGGGACCACAGTTTTCTATCTTCATGTTTATCCTCCTCACTCTTTACTAGATAATCTAAACTTGCGTATTTTCTTTACATATTGTGGCAGTTTTTAGAACTGTCATCTTGGGTTAAAAAAAATACTGAATATTTTGACAGATTTGTTTTATTATGTGCGCTTGCACTTATTACATGTACTAGGTCACAGACTTATTAGCTCACAACTATTTACTGTTCAACATTTTGCTATTTAAATCATGTCATTCTCACTGCAGGCTGGGACAGTGAGATGGCCCCACATTACGGTTCTGCCTTCCATGTCTCAAAAGAGCAGGCATTGGTTGATAAGGGTTCACCTCCTACTACTACCTCTAACACCTTAACCAAGACTTTGCTTAGGCTGGTCTCTTGGAACGTGGAGGGATTAAACTCCCCAGTTAAGCGGAAAAAGGGCTTGAGACACCTGAAGAAACTCCGCCCAGATGTAATATTTCTTCAGGAAACACATTGGAAACTTTGTGATCCACATAGACTGTGTGACCCCTGGCTAGGTGACTTTAATAGTGCATTCTTTGCCTCAAAAACCAGAGGGGTTTTGATTATTTTTGCCAAATCTTTGAATAATGAAATCAAGGATGAATGGGTTGACCCTGAAGGCAGGTTTATATTCCTAAAACTCCTCATTGAACAAGAACTGTTTACTTTATCCTGCATTTATGCCCCCACAGGCCCAAACACACATATTTTCTCTGACTTGTTGTTTAGACTTTTGCAACACTTTTGTGACCACTGGGGTCACCCAAGAGTGCTGGTTTTCCACAGAATTATAACGAGGGCTGCAGCCTCCTATTCAGAGGAATTGTGTGCCTCTTTTAGATTAGGAAATGCAAGTTTGGTATCCAGCTAGAGGCTGGTACACCTAGGTGGCGCTGCTTAGCCAAAAATCAATTTAACCAGTCATATGTCTGAATTAAATAACACCAATTTATTAAAAAAACATATTTCATCAATAGAATAAAAAGTATTCCTAGACAAACATAACATATAACATACAACACATAATATTATAGGCGAAGCTGGGTGCAGTTTAAAAGTTTATATAGACTGAGGCTTTTGTTGTGAAATGATTGTTCATTATATCACAGAGGCTTTTTGTATTATAGAGGTTTTTTGTACTTATAATTACCAGTCCACAGGGCCGTATATATTGGAATGGATCTTTGCAGGGTTAACTGTGAGATCAAGCTGGACTTCCTCCCTTTATCTGAGCCGAGGTGAATTTGTAATCCTTTTGGATGGTCTACCTTTTTGCAAAGGGACTGGCTCCAGGTGGTGTCCGTCCAGTCAGTCAGATCTGCTGCCTAGTGTAATGAGGGCTGTGTGCCAATGCAGCAGCGGCGCTGGGCTGTTTCCGGGCTATTGCGGGGCTCCCAATATGCGTTTCTCCACCTAATAGTGTGTCAGCGGCTTCATCAGCTGGGTGCCTCCATAGCGTCTGCCTCTGCTATTTAAGCGGTGTCCGTTCGCGCCATTTTTCATCGCGAACTTCCGCATTAGCGTGTCAAGCCTCGTTTCCATCTCTCTTATTTATAGATTCCGGTGGCCATCTTTGATTCCGTGTCCAAGCCTCGTTTTGAGCTGCCAATCCGTTTTTGGTTGGCGGCCATTTTCTCCTTTTCACATATTATGTATCTCATGCCTCATTTTGCGTTTCAAGCCTCATCTTGCGTTTCAAGCCTCGCTTTTAAACCCGGATTTTGCCAATCATAATACTTTATCCTCTGCCTCAATTTAACTCTTTATCAGCCTCATTTTCCGCTTTTATTGTTTATTTCAGCTCGCCATCCCAGTAATCATTATCATAATAATTTCATATGTGATATTTAGAATATACAGTTTCAATTCCTTATAGGGACCATATACACATATATTCTCCGATTGTGCTCCATACCTCATACCAAAGAATATACATATATAAATATCAAAAAATCATATATAATACATATATATGAATATAAATAAAAACACACATAAAATATATAATATATATATATAGATGGTACATAAAATATATAGTATATATATAAAGACGGTACATAGTACCCACATAAATGATAATGATGAGTACAGAAATGAGTACAAATACATATAACGTACAAAAAATTGCATAAAAATTGAAGAAGCATTAAAAAGTCATATGCATATACATATTTTTACATCCAACAGTGCAACAAATCCCCCATATTTCAATACATGTATGGTGTTGGTCCATGCGGATGGGCATGACCTGCAGGGTATCATCCCGCATCCATGCGCACCCGCATGACACCACCCTCCACAGAAGTGACCTCGATACTCCAGCCCCATCATTTCAACTGAATTTCTTATATGTTATTCATTTCAATTGTGTCGTTCAAACCATGGGGTACCAGACTTCTAAGTCTAAATATCCAGAATTCTTCTCGTCAGCATAACTGAACATACCTATCTCCTCCTCTATCTGTGTGTAATACATGTTCTATGCCAATCATAGTTATTCCTCTTATATCCCCTTTTTGGCATTTTGTAAGGTGTTTGTATAGACTGTTGGTTAGTGTCATCTTACAGATATTTCCCCTATGTTCCATGTATCTCACATGTAGGTTGCGAATTGTGCATCCTACATATTGTAGGCCACATTTACAAGTTAGTAGATAGATAATGTATTCAGTTTTGCAATTAATGAAAGCCTTAATAGGGAACTTTTCTCCAGATGTATAGGATACGAATTCAGTATTCTTCCTTACATTATATTTACAGGATGTGCATTTATCCCCTCCACATGTAAAGTACCCCTTGGGTTTTTCTGGTAACCAGGTAGGTTTTTGTACTTGTTTTTCTTGGTTTCTAAAGAAGCTAGGGGCTAATTTATTTTTCAAATTATTAGATTTTCTGAACACTACAGTATTTTTTATTTTTACGGTACTCATTACCTAGCACGACGCCCACGATTTTGATCGTGGGCATCGCAGGTAAAAAAATCGCGGGCATTGCGGCCATTGAATGCACTAAAAATCGGGTGCGACGCGATGCCCGCGATTTCCCATAGGGAACAATGTTAAATTTCTCAATTGACCCGATATTACTGTTCAATGCCTCAATTGACACGATTTTTCCATAGGAAACAATGTTAAATGGCCCACAGAGGCCAAATAGCCACCCTAAAGTGTGAAATGGCCCCCACAATTGGTAACGCCACCCCATGATCAACGTCAACCCAAAGCGTGGCGAGCGCAGCGAGCCCGCGAGGGGCGGTGGTACGCGTCCTACGACCTTTTCATACCCCCACTATCCACGTCGGCGTGGAGTTGAGAATAGAATAGTGTGGCGAGCGTAGCGAGCCACCGAGCCCGAAGCGTGGCGAGCCCCGCGAGGGGACGCGGATACCTTCAAAGGTAAACGCGTCCCTTCGCGGGCTTCACAGGTATCCGCGTCCGCTCGCCACGCTTCGGGCTCGGTGGCTCGCTGCGCTCGCCACACTATTGTATTCTCAACTCCACGCCGACGTGGATAGTGGGGGTATGAAAAGGTCGTAGGACGCGTACCGCGCCCCACGCGGGCTCGCTGCGCTCGCCACGCTTCGGGTTGACGTTGATCGTGGGGTGGCGTTAACAATTGTGGGGGCCATTTCACACTTCAGGGTGGCTATTTGGCCTCTGTGGGCCATTTAACATAGTTTTCTATGGAAAAATTGTGTCAATTGAGGCATTGAACAGTAAAATCGGGTCAATTGAGAAATTTAACATTGTTCCCTATGGGAAATCGCGGGCATCGCGTCGGTCGCGTCGCACCCGATTTTTTAGTGCATTCAATGGCCGCGATGACCGCGATGGGCGCCGTGCTAGGTAAAGAGTACCATTTTTACTTCTGTTTTCATAATCTCATCTAATTCTAGAAGGTGCAAATTTTTCTTTACAATCTTTTTAATCCTCATGGCTTCGGTGTTATATTGGGTTACGAATACTGCTCCATTTTCTTTCTTTTCATTTTTATTTCCCTTTTTGTTCTTATATTCAGGGTTGAGTAGATCCCCCCTATCCATTTGTTTAACGACTTCTAAAGAGTCACTCAATAGTTCTTCTGGGTATCCTTGTTCTTTAAAGGCCTGGTAGATGTTCCCACTCTGTCTCTCAAAGGCTTCCTGTGTCAAACAATTCCTTTTATTCTCATAAACTGACTTTTCGGGATATTGTTCTTCCATTTTATATGATGGTTACTCGTATATTCGAGGTATCTGTTTGGGTCAACGGATTTCACATTTGTCTCCGTCCTAATTTCCCCATTCTCTACCATGAGAGCAATATCCAGAAAGTTCACACTTTCCTTGTGAAATGTGCTGGTGAATTTTAAACCATATAAATTGTTATTTAAATTATCAGTAAAATTAATTACAGACTCCTGATCTCCCTCCCAAACAAAAAAAAGGTTGTCTATGTACCTACCTATGTATCTATGTACAATTGTGTGTCGATATCATTTTCACCTGTAACAAACTGTTGTAGTTAATACCAAAATATAGTGACTTTAATATAACCTTGATGTATGCAAAAACTTGTATTTACAATATAAATGGTTTAATAAAAATGAATATAAAAAAAAATCGTACTTATGTAATATCTGGGCTCCCGTTTTTCTTATGACGACGCGTACCCTCGCGGGGCTCGCTGCGCTCGCCACGCTTCGGGCACGGTGGCTCGCTGCGCTCGCCACACTATATAAAATCAACTCCATGCGTAATTGGATAGTAGGGGTATGAAAAAATGGGGTGCATTTAACATGGGAGCCCAGATAATACATAAGTACCAAAAAAAGTATATTCCCAAAACTGAACCAATGGAGCTAATGATTGATTTACTTAATGAATCATATTCTTACTTATTACACAGTATTAATTATGAAGAGTACAAGAGCATCCTGGCAATTATCTTTGCAATTGACGAGATCAACAAAGACCCTGATCTTCTGCCTAATGTTACTCTGGGTTATCACATATATAACAGTTGTGGACATCCAAAGAGATCGTTACAATATGTTCTGCGGATATTGTCTGGAGAAACAATGGATGTTCCTAATTACTCATGTAAGGATCATGGGAAAGTGGCTGGATTTATAGGTGACTCTGGTTTCCTTACAAGCCATGCGATGGCCCAGTTACTGAGTGTGTACAAGTACCCACAGGTCAGTGGTCCCAGTATAATTTCTGTATCTTATTAGTCTTCTAATATTCTACATCTACTATTAAACATGTCAATGCAATAAAATGAAAGAACATATATATAAAATATAAAATGAGCATAGAACAGGAAAAGATAGTGGGCCAGATTCTCTAAGCTTCAAAAGTGATACAATGGAGAGTGATAAACAGCCAGCCAATCAGCTCCTACCTGCCATGTCACAGGCTGTGTTTGAAAAATGTCAGGCAGGAGCTCATTGGTTGGTTGTTTATCACTCTCCATTTTATCACTTTTGAATCTTAGAGAATCTGGCCCAGTGACATTGTGTTTCATAGAAGAAGTACAGTAAAGACATCTGGTAAACATAATTTATTATTAACAAACAACTAGATAAGTTGAGCTGTAGAAAAATACAAACAGAATGAAAAATGACAACCTTCACTTCAATTGATTCAATGTTCTTTTAGTTCTTATTCACCTTTTGTCACAGAAATCTATTTCACACTGGTTTTGTAAATTCACATTTTGTTGTATCTATTATCTAGAAACAGATGGGGTTACTCAATAAGGACCTCAAAAGCAAAATCTTTCTCTAATCTTTCACTAATGGGGACTTGAGATGTAAGTGGCACTACTGGGGGCAGGAGATGTAACTGGCACTACTGGGGTCATGATATGTAACTGACACTACTGGGGGCAGGAGATGTAACTGGCACTACTGGGGTCATGATATGTAACTGACACTACTGGGGGCAGGAGATGTAACTGGCACTACTGGGGACAGGAGATGTAACTGGCACTACTCGGGACATAAGATGTATTAAAACCGTTATTTTAATAAACCAGTGGATAATGTAGTAGTTACACTGTATTTGTTACCTTCTAAACCATACAACAGGTTACCCCTGGCAACTGCAGCCTGATACAGAGCAGAGCTTCTCCATTCACTGACATGACAATGTGAATGGTTGTAAAACACATTAGCATATGACTAGATGCTCCTGAATCCATTGTAAAGTGTCCTAACATGTTTAACCTATACACTGGCTTTGTAAGAATTAGGTATCACTCAGGAATGCCAAGATCTTGTAATCGTACGGGCACACCGGGTTGGCCCTACACCCACCCAAACAAACCCAGACTGTGTGTCACCCTGTTCAGGTGTCTGAAGGATCTACACAAAATGTCATTTTGGACAGCCTCTAGATGGGTCAAGAATCTTAATTGGGAGGGCACAAAACTATTCATATTCCAGGATTACTCTGTGGAGCTGACCTGGGCCCAGAAAGATTTTTCCTCTATCTGTTCAAAACTGGTCTCAGAGGGCCGCAAATTCAGCTTGCTCTACCCAGCCCGTCTTCGTATCTACGATGGTTTCTCCCACAGAGATTTTCTTTCCCCAAGAGACGACAAAGCCTACCTACGAGATATGGCACGGGCACCCCCAGAAGACATCACCGATCCCAACCCAACCTCTGCCTTGTAAGCTGCTGTACCTGAGTCACTTGTTGCTTAAATTGTCTGAGACCTTTGCTTTGGACTAAATTGGATACTCTGTCCTCTGACCTATATCCCCCCCAATACACCATGTCTCACGGCTGTTACCCATCTCAACCTACCAGACTCTGAAGAAATATCTCTTCTGTATTCAATTTGCATCCATAGACATGGGAATCTTTGGCCTCTTCATCAACTATCAATGCCTGACATGAAAATCAGATCCTGGAACATGGGAGGCTTCAACTCTCCGGCTAAGAGAAGAAAGGTACTCCTATATCTCAATAAACCCAACCTAGACATAGCTCTCCTCCAAGAAACTCACCTTATCCCCACTGATGTCACGAAGTTAGCAATGCTGGGCTTGTCAGTACTAGCCTCCAGTCTCTTTACCTCCAAAGCCCGAGGCGTGGTTATTCTTATAAAACGCTCCATCCCCCATGAAATCCTGGATAGGTTTACAGACCCTAAAGGCCGATATGTAGCAACCCATGTGAAAAATAAAGGATCCCCCATCTTCCAAGGCAACATCTACGCCCCAAATACTTACTCCAAAAAATTATTTCAGTCCCTTATAGCTCTATTTTCACCATTCATTAACATTCCCTTACTCATCGGAGGTGATTTTAATCTAATTTCATCTATACATTTAGACAGGTCGAATACCACATCCTCTTCTACCTCCCTACCTAGATTAGTTATCCCCCTACTCTCAGAACAATTGCAACTGATAGATATCTGGCATGCACAACACCCCATAGAAAAAGACTACACCTGTCTATCCGCTAACCATTCTATCAAGAATAAATTACCTCCTATTATCTCTTTTCCCCTCTGTCACTGATTCTACAATAGAGTCCATAACTATCTCTGACCATGCTTCAATCACAACATCTATCTCTTTAGGCAACACTACACAGACACATAAAGCATGGAGATTTCCCTCCTACCTGGCCAAATCACCTGATTTTCGTTCACGTTTGGAGTCCGCATGGGATGACTTTGCTCTCCATAATAAAGAACATCTGGAGTCAGACCCAATGTTATATTGGATGACGGCAAAAGCAGTCCTCAGAGGAGTCATTATGTCCTTTGGTGCCCACTCCAAACGTAAATTCGCATCACAATATTTTTCGCTCCAAACCACCCTAACACCTTTCAACAATTTAAATCCGCTCCTAGTCCGGCAACTAAAATCCCATATATCCAGGCAAAGACACAATTTGAAGAGTACATGGCAACCTTAGGTGTCAGACATTTGTTTTCGGTGAATTACTGTTTCCACAGATTTGGTAATAAAACTGGGAAACTTCTTTCCAACCTCCTAAAAGGCTCCCACCCACCATCAGTAGTACATCCACTTCGCACTATGTCAGGCTCTATCACCAAATCGGACTCCGAAATAGCTAATGTATTACGACAGTTCTACGGAGCATTATACTCCGGTCCCACTCTGCCCGAATCCCCACGGTTCTCCAGCCTTCTCATTGAAGACAACTTCTGGGATACCATCACATGCCCTAGGTTATCCCCCACAGACGCTAGCGCCCTTATAGCCCCTATAACCTTAGAAGAAATAGAAAAAAACATTAGACATTCCAAATCTGATAAAGCCCCCGGCCCAGACGGCCTAAGTGCCGATTTTTTTT
Organism: Crinia signifera; assembly: GCF_055691185.1. Classification (NCBI taxonomy): domain Eukaryota; kingdom Metazoa; phylum Chordata; class Amphibia; order Anura; family Myobatrachidae; genus Crinia; species Crinia signifera. The sequence goes on along the minus strand of NC_139217.1, from coordinate 17,152,095 downwards.
TAAATACTATTACCCCGAAAAGGCCCCTTCCTGGTCAAAGCTCTAAATTATATTCTGACCTCTATCACTATCCCCCCCATTTTAACACTTTGTTTATCCAACCTAAAAGTTCTGCCCAAACCTGGAAGAGATTTATCTCAACCAGGGTCATATCGCCCAATATCTTTACTACCTTGATTATAAATTCCTGACAAAAATATTGGCAGATTGGTGAAAAACTATCATGCCCTCGCTAATACACCCAGACCAGTCGGGATTCATCACAGGACACCATTCGTAAACAAACATCAGGAAAGTCTTGTTGGCCAACTCTGCCTCCAATGCACAGGGGACCTCCTCAAATACGCAGAGAAGGCCTTTGACCTCATTGAATGGGAACACCTATATTCCACACTATCCAAATTCGGTTTCCCCTCTTAATTTGTTTCACGTATGTCACATCTAGAGCGAGTCTTTTTAGACAACACAGATGAGACTGAACTTATAGATGAGGACTTAGAAGGGATCATGTCAAAATTAGAAATTCTGCTTCTTAAGGAAAGCAAGATCTGGTGGGAAGTGGTAACTTTGGAGAGATATGTTGCACACAAACTTATCCCCAAAGGTCTAAAAATCCACAAAATTTCCACTTTTGCTTCAGCTAGCGAAGAATTTAAATCAGAAAGGGAATCCATTATTGATAATTGTTCGATTAAACTTATGGAATTAATTATTCAAGAAAGAAAAAGGGAATTGAATAAACTAGAAAATGACATCAAGGTTTATAAATCTCTGGCCCAACCCTACTCTAAAAATGAAGATTTTAGAGAACTAGAAAATTCCATAGAACTCAATGTCAAAAAAATGGAAAGAACCCTAATACAAAGAAAAGTAAAGAAATTTAAAAGGGATAAAGAAATCGCTGCAGTTTCCCCCAGTCAAAAAGGAGATCCTCCCAAAAAAACAGAAACCTCTCAGAACCCTAAAATTGAGAAAAGAAAGGAATTCATCCCCAGAAGAAGAGCCCCTATCAGGAATTATGGGAGGGACAATAGAGAAAATGAAAATCACCACTATAAGGATAGATCCCCTAAACAGATTCCATATAGAAAGAAATATAACTTTAGAAGAGAATACTCGCCCAAACGCGATATGAGGCAATATAACAGAAGGGATTATTCCCCTAGAAGAGAGGTAAAAAGTTATAAAATCCAGAGAACACCGGAATGGAGAATTCCCACAAGATCCCATAAATTTAAACCTCAGATTACTCATACCCCGCATAGGGAACCAAGCATCAACAGGTTCTCGGTGCTAGAAAACTATGATTTTGATACCCCTGAGAGATATGAGAACTCTCCATCCCCTTTTTTAGAGAGGGACCACTCAGGCTCAATAAACAGATAAAAACTACTTACAGGGGCACCAGAGGTGGAAAAAAGAAACCACGTAAAAGGGGTAATACTCAAAATAAAAGAAGAAAATGTCGTCCAGCTCCCTGTTTGGATACAAACATGGTAGCATCAAAAGTAAAAAATTTTAATCTTAGCTCTCACATTCTGTCCACCGATGAAACCAATGTACTAGAAAGAGGCTTAAAATATGCCCCTACAAATCATATTAACACCTTTGATTTGTATATTGATATGCAAAGATTTATCCGTAAACTTACCCTGAAACGCTTCTTTCACAAAGAGGAGAACATTGAAAGTTTAGAAATTCCCAATACGGGTTTCAAGCCTAAATCGGTGTTCTATCCGCAACACTGTAAAGGGCCCTTTTTGGAGACATTTGCTACAATGGTGTTGGAGGAAGCCAAAACGATAGATATTAATAGGTCACACTCCAATCTCACTAAAAAAGAGAAAGAGGCCATACGCTCCTTGAGGGAAAATAAAGAATTGGTCATTAAACCTGCAGACAAGGGGGGGGGGGGAGTGGTGGTACTTAATACTTTGCACTATAAAGCAGAGGTCATGCGACAATTAGAAGATTCTAATACTTACAAAAAACTGAGAAATGACCCAACCACCACTACCCTCCCCAAGTTCAAAATATTGATCAATAAAGCCTTGGAGAATGAAATTATTAGCAAGGTAGAGGCACAGTTCCTAATTAATGAAACCCCTTTAACCCCCGTGATGTACATTCTACCTAAAGTACACAAACGATTGGTTGATCCTCCGGGACGACCAATCATTTCGGGAGTGAACTCCCTGACTGCCAACCTGTCCATGTTCGTGGATTTTAACCTTCAGCCACTCGTGCTTCTTAATAGGTCCCACCTTAAAGATACGGGTGACTTTATAAGAGGCATATCCTCCATTAAATGGAACAATGGTGATTTACTTGTCACAGCCGATGTCAGCTCCCTCTACACCATCATCAATCATGCTGATGGTGTGGAGGGTGTTAAAAGGTTCCTGGAAGGATCGGAAAAACCAGCTCCCCTTCGGGAATTCATAATAGAAAGCATCCAGTTTATTTTACAAAATAATTTTTTTTTGTTCAATGAGGAATTTTATTTACAGAGGACAGGTACCGCGATGGGCACCAGATTCGCCCCGAGTTATGCGAACCTTTTTATGGGCGCATGGGAGCTTGATACCATCTGGGCTCCTAATACATTCGGGGCGAGTCTGGTGTCCTATATGCGGTACATTGATGATATTTTTTTTATATGGAGAGGGGACAGGGAAACCCTCAACACCTTCTGTACATATTTGAACAACAATAATAAGAATATCGTTTTAACCTTTGACATCCAACCTATTGAAATCAATTTTTGGGATATTACAATATACATAGAGGATGGGAATTTAAAATATAAAAACTATGTAAAACCCACCGATTCGGGGTCATATATCCCATACTCCAGCTGTCACCATGACCACTGGCTCAATGCGGTCCCTACCGGGCAGTTTAAGAGAATTAGAAGGAACTGTCTTGACGATTCGGTATACATCACACAAGTTACCGAAATGAAGGACAAATTTTTGTCATGTGGGTATAAAGAAAGCATTCTGACCAAAGGTCTAGAACAAGTCGACATAGACCAGGAGCCAGATAAAACCGCCCATATACCCAAAAAACCCAAAAAAGAAAGAAATAACGACTTTGCTTTTGCCTTCATTACCACGTTTAAAGAGGAGCATAAAAAGATGGAACACATATTTAATAAACATTGGAACATTATCAGAAAAGATCCCATCTTGGGAAAACTTGTGCCAGAAAGACCCAAGCACATTTATCGAAAGGCCCCTAACCTCCGCACTAATTTAGTCACCAGTAATTTTGCATCTAATACTTTGAAACCCGGCATCAAATCCAAGGGATTTTATAGATGCAGAGATTGTCTAGGCTGTAAAAACATCAAGAGCCAGGGACATAATAAAATCGAAGAATACACTATTAATGGGCATAATATAAAGGTGAAAGATTTTATAACATGCAGCACGAAGAACGTTGTATACATGTTAAAATGTAGTTGTAATAAACACTACATAGGACGTACTTCTAGACCCTTGAAGGTTCGCTTAGGCGAACACTTGCGGAACATAAAAAAGGGCTTAGAAACCCATGCTCTGTCCGCACACTTTAAAACAGTCCATCAGTGTTCAGTGAAGGAATTAACTGAATTTGGAGGGCTTAGAGTGATTAAAGGGAATTCTAGACAACCGGATTGCACCACAGCCTTAGCGAAGGCTGAAATGCATCTCATCTTTGATTGCAGAACTTTGCTGCCCAACGGACTCAACAGTGACTTCGAACTTAAATGGTTCTTATAGCCACTGTTGGGTCCGTTGGACCGCACCATTTAGTGCACCACACTTTCTTCGTGCATCTGGTCTTTTGATTGTGTTCCAATGAGAATTTTGGTCCATTAGTGGTCACATATAGTAATGTATATCTAGAATAATTTGTGCATACTAATTTATATCACGCCATATAACAGAAGTATCATCACAGTGTATTGCCCATACGGGGATCCTGTAACCCTATTCAGAATGTATAAATTATGACTAGTTAGTTCTAATATGGCATGTATATGTATGTATTTCTTGAACATACTTTGTAATTCTGTTTTTTTATATATCTTTATATTTTCCCTCTTAGGTGAAGGAGCGTCTGGTCGCCATGGCAACCCATACATCCGGGCACTCAAGCATATAGCATCCTATCAGAAGCTATTACTTCCTGTGGCGTGCGTCTCACCCACTTAAGGATGCGTTCCACACAGCTTCCCGCTTTCCTCATTAGAGTGACGCCCGCCGTGCGCTTCAACAGCCACCTACGAGCGAGCCACACTTCCGGTTATGCGGGTCAACAGGATCGCTCTCTTCCGCTTCCCCACTCTCCTGCTTGTGGCGTCATACACCGTGCGTTCCAACACAGACCTATGGGAGAGCCGCACTTCCGGTCTCCAAACGTCAGGGGAACTTCCTGGTTTTTATAACGATGTCTGGACTGCACGATCGTTGATGCCCACCGGCACCCGCCAGACAGGATAACAATACCCATCGGGCGTATACACAGGAGAGCATATTTCCACCTCCATTAACCACCTCCTTGCCTCCATTCATTAAGTCCGTGACCGGATGTTATGAATGGGTTTCCATGGCGACGGACATAACATATAATGTGGATATTACTCTAGCACTTTAAAAACTTTAAAAATTGCAAATTTTAGATGTTTTTATTATCGTTTGTTTTAATATTAGTATATAACAATGCTGACATATGTATTTTGAGCAACATCCAGGAAGAATATAACGTATAAGATAATTGATGATGTCACTTCCTGTATTTGTTCTATTGGCTGTTCATCACATAAATGCAGGCTTCTCACTCTGCTCTGACACATCTTGATAAAGGTCGTTTAGACCGAAACGCGTAGATCCTGTCAGAGGAGAGTGAACAGCCACACTTCCGGATGTATGTATTGTTTTTATTCAAGTTTTAAAGTTTGTCTTCTTTTTGGTTTTTGGAATTTTTTGGACTTGTTTTGAGAATTCCTTGTCCCTATGTTGTCTATGGGATCTTTTTGTATGGATTAAAAACTTTGGTAGAATACCATTTTATTTAAAAATTGGTTCCCTGGCCTTTTTTTGGTGGAAACTATCCAACTGAATTTACAAAAGAAAACGCTACGGGCTTTCTGCCCCCTACTATAAGGGGTGAGTAAGGTACGCCCTCCTGTATTCGGGCTTCAAGCATTTGGTTCTTATATACATCTAGACCTTTGTATTGAGACATACACTTTCTTTATTGCATATCTTGCTGGGGACTGGAGTCACCAGGATCCTTGGAAACACGGTTTAAAGCTACTTATTCACAAAGTAAAGAGACATATATAAAGAAACCTTGATAGGTTTGAAAATCACAGTTTACATCGTGAGTAGGGGTACGCCCACTTCTTCTCAAATATCAAAGAAACCTTTATATATGTTCTTTCACCACTTCACATGTAAGTGAGGTACGCTGTCAAAATACACCAGTTTTTGTTCAGCGGCCCACCTTCTACATGATACAAGGTTATACCACTAGACTAGACACTGTTTTTTCTTTCTTTTTTTCTGGAACACGTGTAAGTCCATCACGTCATCTCTCCATACACGAGAGATCTACACCGATGTTCAGAATTTGATCCCTGCGAGGCCACATCGAAAGAAACCTTGATAAGAGTAGTACCATCAAAATTCAACGTGAGTTTCGGTACGCCCCGCAGAATCAAATCCACCGTGCACACTAATGATACCACCCAATAGGGGGTTTATATGAAAAGACACTAACACAAATTTTGATTGTAATTGCTGTTTATTTCATTTTTATATTTCACGTCTCATCATGGTCTATTAATCCATATTCGGCTTGAGAAAATAACTTCACCCTGAAAAGGAAGGATTCTGATCTCCTACTCACAAGTATCTTCACTTACTGCGCCTTTTTTGTCTATGTCCCATTTTTTCCAAATTTGTAAGAATTAGGTATCACTCAGGAATGCCAAGATCTTGTAATCGTACGGGCACACCGGGTTGGCCCTACACCCACCCAAACAAACCCAGACTGTGTGTCGCCCTGTTCAGGTGTCTGAAGGATCTACACAAAATGTCATTTTGGACAGCCTCTAGATGGGTCAAGAATCTTAATTGGGAGGGCACAAAACTATTCATATTCCAGGATTACTCTGTGGAGCTGACCTGGGCCCGGAAAGATTTTTCCTCTATCTGTTCAAAACTGGTCTCAGAGGGCCGCAAATTCAGCTTGCTCTACCCAGCCCGTCTTCGTATCTACGATGGTTTCTCCCACAGAGATTTTCTTTCCCCAAGAGACGACAAAGCCTACCTACGAGATATGGCACGGGCACCCCCAGAAGACATCACCGATCCCAACCCAACCTCTGCCTTGTAAGCTGCTGTACCTGAGTCACTTGTTGCTTAAATTGTCTGAGACCTTTGCTTTGGACTAAATTGGATACTCTGTCCTCTGACCTATATCCCCCCCAATACACCATGTCTCACGACTGTTACCCATCTCAACCTACCAGACTCTGAAGAAATATCTCTTCTGTATTCAATTTGCATCCATAGACATGGGAATCTTTGGCCTCTTCATCAACTATCAATGCCTGACATGAAAATCGGATCCTGGAACGTGGGAGGCTTCAACTCTCCGGCTAAGAGAAGAAAGGTACTCCTATATCTCAATAAACCCAACCTAGACATAGCTCTCCTCCAAGAAACTCACCTTATCCCCACTGATGTCACGAAGTTAGCAATGCTGGGCTTGTCAGTACTAGCCTCCAGTCTCTTTACCTCCAAAGCCCGAGGCGTGGTTATTCTTATAAAACGCTCCATCCCCCATGAAATCCTGGATAGGTTTACAGACCCTAAAGGCCGATATGTAGCGACCCATGTGAAAAATAAAGGATCCCCCATCTTCCAAGGCAACATCTACGCCCCAAATACTTACTCCAAAAAATTATTTCAGTCCCTTATAGCTCTATTTTCACCATTCATTAACATTCCCTTACTTATCGGAGGTGATTTTAATCTAATTTCATCTATACATTTAGACAGGTCGAATACCACATCCTCTTCTACCTCCCTACCTAGATTAGTTATCCCCCTACTCTCAGAACAATTGCAACTGATAGATATCTGGCATGCACAACACCCCATAGAAAAAGACTACACCTGTCTATCCGCTAACCATTCTACCCTATCAAGAATAAATTACCTCCTATTATCTCTTTTCCCCTCTGTCACTGATTCTACAATAGAGTCCATAACTATCTCTGACCATGCTTCAATCACAACATCTATCTCTTTAGGCAACACTACACAGACACATAAAGCATGGAGATTTCCCTCCTACCTGGCCAAATCACCTGATTTTCGTTCACGTTTGGAGTCCGCATGGGATGACTTTGCTCTCCATAATAAAGAACATCTGGAGTCAGACCCAATGTTATATTGGATGACGGCAAAAGCAGTCCTCAGAGGAGTCATTATGTCCTTTGGTGCCCACTCCAAACGTAAATTCGCATCACAATATTTATCGCTCCAAACCACCCTAACACCTTTCAACAATTTAAATCCGCTCCTAGTCCGGCAACTAAAATCCCATATATCCAGGCAAAGACACAATTTGAAGAGTACATGGCAACCTTAGGTGTCAGACATTTGTTTTCGGTGAATTACTGTTTCCACAGATTTGGTAATAAAACTGGGAAACTTCTTTCCAACCTCCTAAAAGGCTCCCACCCACCATCAGTAGTACATCCACTTCGCACTATCACCAAATCGGACTCCGAAATAGCTAATGTATTACGACAGTTCTACGGAGCATTATACTCCGGTCCCACTCTGCCCGAATCCCCACGGTTCTCCAGCCTTCTCATTGAAGACAACTTCTGGGATACCATCACATGCCCTAGGTTATCCCCCACAGACGCTAGCGCCCTTATAGCCCCTATAACCTTAGAAGAAATAGAAAAAAACATTAGACATTCCAAATCTGATAAAGCCCCCAGCCCAGACGGCCTAAGTGCCGATTTTTTTTAAATACTATTACCCCAAAAAGGCCCCTTCCTGGTCAAAGCTCTAAATTATATTCTGACCTCTATCACTATCCCCCCCATTTTAACACTTTGTTTATCCAACCTAAAAGTTCTGCCCAAACCTGGAAGAGATTTATCTCAACCAGGGTCATATCGCCCAATATCTTTACTACCTTGATTATAAATTCCTGACAAAAATATTGGCAGATTGGTGAAAGACTATCATGCCCTCGCTAATACACCCAGACCAGTCGGGATTCATCACAGGACACCATTCGTAAACAAACATCAGGAAAGTCTTGTTGGCCAACTCTGCCTCCAATGCACAGGGGACCTCCTCAAATACGCAGAGAAGGTCTTTGACCTCATTGAATGGGAACACCTATATTCCACACTATCCAAATTCGGTTTCCCCTCTTAATTTGTTTCCCTTGTCAAATGCCTATACCTCCACTCTTTCACCCAAATTTCCTGTAATGGTTTATTGTCTGACCCATTTGAAATAAAGTCAAAGAAAAAGAGGGAGGAGTAGTTGTGGCGGATGCACACCAAAAAATATACAATTTTTGTAATTATCTTAGGAGTTTGCTCCAATTTGATATTTTAAAAAGTGGGGAATCCTATTAATCTTTAATAGCAGTTTGGATTCAGGAATTCCCTACTGTAGTTGCGAAATCAGAAAGAGGTTAAAATATTAAACATACAACATACAAAAACATGACAGGTGCAAAGGAAATTTGAAGAGTAGGTGCTCAATAGACTTAAAATGTAGGTAGAAGGGGCTGATAAATCTGGTGCTGGTTCCAGACTTGGGGTGTAAAAACTCCCAGGGTGTGTTGCACAGGATGTAATTTCTTAATGTAGGTAATCTGTCTCAGGTATCTGTGTGTCGTTGCCTAAATTGGTTTGACTTGATATCTGGCAGATAGATGCAATCCTTGCAGGACCCTTATAAGCACTTATTGGTACCCAAATATATGTGGAGATTTATTCTATGTGACATTCAGTAGATGTTATTATCACAGGGAGTGGCACAGGTTTTGTATCTCCGATTGTGAGGAGAGAAGGTACAGTTGAAATGGAGAGTGGCACTTTAGATGATGCTCATACCACTGTGTTTTAACAATAAATATATGTTTCACACATTTTTTATTTATATGAGTGGTTTTCTCAGGTATGTGGTAATTTGAGTGCTACAGTTTATTTGCCTGTGTGGTTTCAACCGAATATATCACTTGAGTTGCAATTTGTATATGTCATGTATGCAGTATTCACTGCATACCTGGCATATACAGTAGCCTGAGCACACCACAGATATTACTACACAAAAAGAGTGAGGTGGCTGTGCTGATTGCAACTATTGTGATCTATTGCTGACCCCTAGTGGTAGGGGAAATAAATTTACATGAGCCAGCTGGTCCTTGTCATATATGGACCGCTAGTCCTACATATATGGTACCAATACTATAGGTGCGGGTACATGCACAAGTCTGATCTATTAACAGTTAATACTAAATATAGCAGCACCCATTTACAGCCCTCTATCTAACCATACAGACATTGGGACACGTGTTTCGCATACAGAGCTTCTTCAAGCCAACCAACAGACTGTCTCTCCGTTGGTATATTTATTTAAATGGCCCGCCAATCAGTGTATCGTGTTCTGGTCACATGGTTCACTGGGAACCAATGCTTGATAGTTTGTCCGGCAATTACTGCGGTGTAATTCCGCCCTTACTCTAGCGTCTCCTCTCATGACGTCATCGCGCTGATCACGTGATCGGCGTGCCGCGTCACACACCGTATCACGTGGTCCGTCTGGACCAATCCTGCATCCTTGTGTTTAGAGTCCGGAAGTACCATCCTCGGTGTATTAGCCCTGTCTAGAGCATACATAATAACACCTGGATTGTTGTGGCCCCAGAAGTCTATTTTATATAGTATACCAATCACCAGAGTTAACTGGTGGGACTAATCGGATGTTGTTCTTTTCAAGTATAGCATATTGGGTCTCGGGACTGCATATTAGTTATATTATCCCTGATTCTCATCTGAGTTATGCTTGTCTCCAAGGGGGGCCCTATACTCTGTATAGTTAATACTACAGCTAAAGGTATTTTAATCTGGACATGTCATCCCGTGGGTTGTAGCCCTGTATTGAGCATGTATTATAACATCTCGGGTTTATAGTACCCTATAGTCCATCACATACAATATTAAATCATGGAGATAGTTGCTGGGGCTGATCTCTTGATGCCCCTGTTAATATGTGTCACACTGCGTTTGAGAACTATATGTTATTCCCTATTGTCCTATTGTGACTTATACCCTATCCATGAAGAGTGAAAGGGGAAGCCCTGTACTGGGTATATCTAATGTTGGTAGACTAATGGGTTATTCTATTTGGTATGTATTGTGTTGATATATTATTATCATGTGGTGGTTCTTTTTTTGACACATCCATTGCATGTTTTAGGATATATTTCTAATAAAGAATGTTGAGAAAAAAAAAAACAAAGTTATTTTTTCCCCCCCAAATTACATAGTTACATAGTTACATAGTAGGTGAGGTTGAATAAAGACTTGAATCCATCTAGTTCAACCTATGTTTATAGTACAGTAGCTTATCCCTTGTTGTATAGTATGTTATGATATTTTAAAGACAGATTTTGTTACTTATTCGTACTCCAGTGGCAAACGCAGGATTTTCAGAAGGGGGTTTCCAGAGGGGCGGAGCAAAGCACGGAGATGGACCCAGTATATGCCGGGTCAGTTAAAGTATTATAGATAGACCAAATGTATATAAATAATAATAATAATAATAATAATAATAATTATATATATATATATATATATATATATATATATATATATATATATATATATATATATATTCCATACACAAAAAACCTTGCGGTTTCACATGTCCCATTAAGGCTTCTTACACATGATCTGGCATTTCTGAAACCTGTTGTAACTCTTCCACTCAAACGCCAAAAAGCTATGAAATTACGATCATTAAGGCTGACGCCTTAATGGACGTGTTCCTTGCGCAATACAGATATGGTACGCCATCACAGCCTGTGGGTAAGTGCAGATTCAGCACTCTCACAGAGTGAGATTGCTGTCACTCACACAATGGTGGAGCTGCTAATTCACAGATTTGTGTGCTCATTGGAATACACACATGCAGTCTATGCAACTGAAGGTCTGAGCAGTTATGTGGCGCACTCATCCTAATAAGTACCCCCAATCATCTAACACTGTCTATCCCACTGAATAACTATAGGGTTCATTCTAGAACCCGCCATCTTTGAAAACCCATGCAGTTCCTCTTCCCTGCCTGGGGTGTAGCTGTCTGCTGTAGTAATTCTAGCACAGTGTGGTCTGTATATAAGCACTGCAAACCAGACCTGTGATAGAAACACTACAGCAGACAGCAACACCCAAGACAGGGTAGAAGAACTGCATGGGTTTTCAAAGATGGCAGATGCTAGAATAAACACTATTACAAGAACTATCCCACTGAGGGTCCAACATCTTTCACACTCACTACATACATCCATTTCATTTAGTATTCACATGCAGTTACCAGAAACATCTTTCATAATTGCAAAAACTATAATACTCCCAACTACTATGCATCTACACTTTCTTCTCCTATACGCATTCATGCTGCTCTGTCTTCCCCAATCCCTACTGCTGTGTGTACTCCCTCATCCGCACCAATGTGTCTTTTCCCATCTGCCCTGCCCTGTCTTTCCACACAGATGCCACTGTTTCCTTCTATCTGTGCCACTGGCTTCCCCTCTATTAGTGATACTCTGTCTCCCCCTCCATCCATGCTGCTCTGCCCACCTCATCCATGACAGTTTCCTTCCATCTGCACTGCTGTCTCCCCCTCTCCATCTGTGCTGCTCTGTTTTCCCTTTAACCCCTTTGCGCCGAACCCCCTCCCCCATCAGTGCGGTCTTTCCTCCAACTGCTCCTCTGTTTCCCACCCAATCGCATCACTTTGTCTTACCTTCCCCAATCTGTGCCACTCTTTTCCACCCATCTGCTTTGTTAGTCCCCCATCAGTGCTGCTTAGCCTTCCTACCATCTACGCATTTCTATTGCTCCCCATCCACACCACACTGCCTCCTACCCCAATCAACACCACTTTTAACCCATCCTCTCGGCTCTGTTTACTGCTCAGCCCTTCAGTTGCATAGACTGCATGTGTGTATTCCAATGAGCACACAAATCTGTGAATTAGCAGCTCCACCATTGTGTGAGTGACAGCAATCTCACTCTGTGAGAGTGCTGAATCTGCACTTACCCACAGGCTGTGATGGCGTACCATATCTGTATTGCGCAAGGAACACGTCCATTAAGGCGTCAGCCTTAATGATCGTAATTTCATAGCTTTTTGGCGTTTGAGTGGAAGAGTTACAACAGGTTTCAGAAATGCCAGATCATGTGTAAGAAGCCTTAATGGGACATGTGAAACCGCAAGGTTTTTTGTGTATGGAATTTCATTGCTTTTTTTCAATTTTTTTTTTATTATCGATGCGCGGGAGTGCACATCGTTAACAGGAAGCATAAACCCTAGTCAATATTATCAACAATATCGCTCAAGAAAGGTATCAGCCAACTAGAAGGTGGGTGGTTAATACCGAACCTTCCAAAATGAAATCCCATCTAATAGATTTTTTGGTACTTGTTTCCTAGCACGGTGCCTGTCGGGTCCCATCGCATACCATTACTTAAGGTATGCGATGGGACCCGATCTGACCCGATATTCGGGTTTTAAGACCTTCATATACAGTTTTAAAATCACGTTGCATGCAATGGCATGCGATGTGACGTGATTACACCCGATTTCCCATTGTACAGCCACCCTGATGGCTGATTACAATGTTAAATGCACCCACACACCCGATTTTTAATTGTACACCCACCCATAATTAACGCTACCCTAGTATCAAAGGCAACCCGAAGCGTGGCAAGCGCATCGAGCCCATGAGGGTTGGTGGTACATGTCCTCCGACCTTTTCATACCCCCACTATCCACGTCGATGTGGAGTTGACTTTAGATAGTGTGGCGAGCGCAGCGAGCCCCGTGAGGGGACGCGGAATACATGTGAAGTAATCCGCGTGCGCTCGCCACACTATATAATATCAACTCCACGCCGACGTGGATAGTGGGGGTATGAAAAGGTCGGAGGGCGCGTACCGCCGCCGCTCGCCACGCTTCGGGTTGGCGTTGATAGTGGCGTGGCGTTAACAATGGGGGGGCATTTGACATACTAATTACCCATCAGGGTGGGTGTACAATTAAAAATCGTTTCTGGGGGTGCATTTAACATAGGAATCAGCCATCAGGGTGGGTGTACAATTAAAAATCGGATGCGATCTGGTTGCATGCAATGCCACCCGATCTGATAGACCCGATGCCATACAATTAAAATCTGTGGCGCCATGCTAGGAAACAAGTATCGTTTTTTCATCAAATGTGTTTACCAATCATTTTCCCCAAAGACAATACTGTAGTAGTGAGCAAGTGAAACATCTGAGAAAGGCCTCTAGGTGACTACACAAGGCTCCATTGGGAGCACATTCACCAAATTAGTTTGTTTGGTGGTTATATTATTAATAAGCGGCTGAATACACCCAATGTGCACACATGCTGCAATCAAAAACCTGTATGTACTAAAATTCTAGGTATTATCAAATATGCCTATAGCTGGGTACACACTGGGCGATACATCATTAATAATATGGTCTTTATTGATATCCTGTGCATATCGTCCAGTGTGTGCGGCCGTGTGTTGTTAACAGTGACAATTTAAATTACAGGAAAAGTATCCAGTGAGGGAAATTCCATGTGAAGATGCCTGTTACAGAGGTTGGACTAGAATTGTGTAAGGATTAATAGCAAGTGCTGTCCAGAATATACCCATTGTAGTGTTCATTCTAGCAACCGCTATCTTTGAAAACCCATGAAGTTCCTCTTCCCTGCCTGGGGTGTCGCTGTCTGCTGTTGTGCTTCAAGCACAGTGTGGTCTGTATATCAGAATTGATATGCAAACCAGAACTGTGCTAGAAACACCACAGCAACCAGCAACACCCCAGACAGGGAAGAGTAACTGCAAGGTTCAAAGATAGCGGGTGCTAGAATAAAGACTAACCATAGACATTCTTTTCACAAGAAACAACTTGGTATACACTACAGAGTGTTAATAAGTGTGTTTCACATGACTAATAAGAGTACCGGGTATATGAGTGTGACACCCAGTTTGGATGGCAGGGAAGCCACTCTCTAGGAGCACATGATTAGGCGTAACAGTGCCCCCCCCCTCCCCCCTAACAGGCATTAGTAACAACACCATCACCAGGGTTACTGCTGGCACAGCACATGTGTAGGAGGTGTAGGATGTGTATATAGGGAGGGGGTGTATATATGTATAGGAAGGGGACATATATAGGAGGGTTATGACATGTATGTATGTATGTATGTACGTTGTACTCTGCACCATTTTTATGACTATATAAAAGAAAGTTTTTCACTACAAGTCTACGAGTGCCGCCATTTTTTTCCATATGCTATACTATGTATTGGAAGGCATCGGAGCAAACAATTTATGAAGAAGGGGACATGTGGAGGGGAGGAGATCTATATATATATCTCCTCCCCATATACACATCCTACCCCTCCTACACATGTGAAATCAGTGAAGCTTTATTTCTACGTTTCGGAGCTCGTGGCTCCTTCGTCAGGATAACTAGCAGAGTGACAAAGTGCAAATTTTAAACATAACTTACCGGCATGTCTCCCGCACATCCTCCGTCGCCGGAACTCTCCTCTGACCACTTCTGTTACCCACACTGTCTTCCGGCGGGTATGGGAGACCTCCGGCTTCTTTGGTTGCTAGGGCAACGCGACGCTGTCAGAGTGCACACTGCGGATATATATATAAAAAAAAAGTATACATAAAATGTACAAAACAATACAATATCGTGCGCATGTAAATACCCTTAAGCTCTATTAGTGTGCAGGCATATGTGTATTTTATCTAGATTCTAATGTTATCTCATAACTGCCTTGTGATATATCCTAACAATAGGGATAAATGTCCTATTGGTTAAAAGGGACTGTGGGCCTTATTCTAGTTCACTCTTTCTGACAAAATCCTTCTTAGATGGACAAAACCATGTGCACTGCAGGGGCAGATGTAAAATGTGCAGAGAGAATTAGATTTGGGTGAGTTATTTTGTTTCTGTGCAGGGAAAATACTGACTGCTTTATTTTTACACTGCAATATAGATCTCACTTTGAAGTAAAACCCCACCCAAATCTGATTCAATCTGCACAAGTAATATCTTCCCCACCTGTATTGCACATGGTTTTGTCCATCTAAGAAGGTTTTTATCAGAAAGAGTGAACTAGAATAAGGCCCTGTGCCATAGAGGATCGGACACTACACGCTGAACCTCCTACACAGCTTCCTCCAACACGCCCTCTCCTGTATTAAAGGTGCAGGAGCTACAGAGCCTGTGTAGGAGGGGTAGGATGTGTATATGTATGGGAAGGGGACATGTGTAGGAGGGGTAGGATGTGTATATGGGGAGGGGATGTATATATGTATGGGAAGTAGACATGTGTAGGAGGGGTAGGACGTGTATATGGGGAGAGGATTTATATATGTATGGGAAGGGGACATATGTAGGAGGGGTAGGACATGTATATGGGGAGGGGGTGTATATATGTATGGGAAGTGGACATGTGTAGGAGGGGTAGGATGTGTATATGGGGAGGGGGTGTATATATGTATGAGAAGGGGACATGTGTAGGAGGGGTAGGATGTGTATATGGGGAGGGGGTGTATATATGTATGGGAAGGGGACATGTGTAGGAGGGGTAGGATGTGTATATGGGGAGGGGATGTATATATGTATGGGAAGTAGACATGTGTAGGAGGGGTAGGACGTGTATATGGGGAGGGGGTGTATATATGTATGGGAAGGGGACATGTGTAGGATGGGTAGGACATGTATATGGGGAGTGGGTGTATATATGTGTGGGAAGGGGACATATGTAGGAGGGGTAGGACGTGTATATGGGGAGGGGATGTATATATGTATGGGAAGGGGACATGTGTAGGAGGGGTAGGATGTGTATATGGGGAGGGGGTGTATATATGTATGGGAAGGGGACATGTGTAGGAGGGGTAGGACGTGTATATGGGGAGGGGATGTATATATGTATGGGAAGGGGACATGTGTAGGAGGGGTAGGACGTGTATATGGGGAGGGGGTATATATATATGTATGGGAAGGGGACATGTGTAGGAGAAGTAGGATGTGTATATGGGGAGGAGGTGTATATATGTATGGGAAGGGGACATGTGTAGGAGGGGGAGTGGGAATGTGACAACTGAGCCCCATGCATACAGTGTAACGGTATACAAAGTAATGGTTGCCATTGTGTCAAGAGGGGATAGACAATGCCAGTGTCTCTTTCTGTACTGTAATAAAATCAGCCATCTTGGTACACGTTTTTAGTGAAGTCTCTCTAAGTATACACTGGTGGCCACTGTGCAAGTGCAACAAGTTGAAATGCTATATCTTTATTATGGGGAAAATTTCACTAAATTTAAAAAACCCTGTAATTTTCTGAAAAACCTTATCTGTGTCCAGCCAGTCTTTTAAAAATCAGCAGCGCTTCCTGCCACGCTGCTCGGCAAACAGCGCTACAAGGTCCCAGCACCCACTGTCTTCCAACCGCAGCAGCCCCCCGGGGCAGTGCTGTCTTCCCCATTGGGGTGGGCCCCTAGGTCCTAGGGCCCCTAGGCAACTGCACATTGTGCCCAATGGGAAAGACATAACTGTTGGGGGTTCTACTGTCACTTCTGGGGGGAGGATGGGGATGGCGTTGCTGCTGTAAGTGCTGGTGGGTGTTGAGGCTTCTACTTTCACGGCTGGGGGGAAGGGGATGATGGTGCAGCTTTCAGGTCATGCAGTGATGGGGTGCCGGTTCAGGGGCAGAATCTGCAGCGGTCAGTGATGGGTGGGGCAGGGGGGATACAGCTATCAAGTTAGTAATTGGGGGGGGGGGGGTACAGATGTCAGGTCAGTGATGGGGGAGATGTCCGAGTGCTGGTGTGCTTCTTACTGTGTGGTGGGTGTAGCGACACTCTGGCGGCAGTTTGGACCCTCTTGGACCCAGCTGGAGCAGGACGGCAGTAGCAACGAGAACCCTCCTGGGCCCAGCAGCTGAAGCAGCACCCTGGCAGCATCAAGGACCCGGCTGAAGCAGGACAGCGGTCATGGTGCAGACCCTCCTGCGTAGAAGATGGAAGAGCGTAGGGGAGAGAAAGAGGAGAAGGGGGGACAATGGGAGAGAGAAAATAATGCTCATTACACATTATGCAACACATCGAAATGCTCGATACACATTATACCAAACACTGTAATACCCATTACACATTATGCCACACAGTGATAGTGAGTGATAGTGGCATATGGGTGACAGTGGTGTGTGAGTGGGTGTGTGAGTGACATACGCAAGTGGGACAGGATGTTGGAGACAAATATTACAGTTTACCTAACTTAACTGCGCAGAGCAACAGCATCAGCCGGGAGCTGTAGATGGAGCAATCTCCTTCCCCCAGTGTCCTGCTCTCTATCAGAATGACATGCTCTCTCACCCTGCGGCCTGTTTAAATCACACTGGTGCACTCCATCACTCTGCAGCCTGCGCTCTATCACACTAACACGCTCCCTCACCCAGCGGCCTGCGCTCTATCACACTGACGCTCCCTCACCCTGCAGCCTGCAATATATCACACTGACGCTCCCTCACCCTGCAGCCTGCACTATATCACACTGACGCTCCCTCACCCTGCAGCCTGTACTATATCACACTGACGCCCTCCCTCACCCTGCAGCCTGTGCTATATCACACTGATGCTCCCTCACCCTGCAGCCTGCACTATGTTACACTGACGCTCCCTCACCCTGCACTAATATCACACTGACGCTCCCTACACCTACAGCCTGCACTATATCACACTGACGCTCCCTCACCCTGCACTATATCACATTGACGCTCCCTCACCCTGCACTATATCACACTGACGCTCCCTCACCCTGCACTATATCACACTGATGCTCCCTCACCCTGCACTATATCACACTGACGCTCCCTCACCGTGCAGCCTGCACTAGATCACACTGACGCTCCCTCACCATGCAGCCTGCACTATATCACACTGATGCTCCCTCACCCTGCAGCCTGCACTATATCACACTGACGCTCCCTCACCGTGCAGCCTGCACTATATCACACTGATGCTCCCTCACCCTGCACTATATCACACTGACGCTCCCTCACCCTGCACTATATCACACTGACGCTCCCTCACCGTGCAGCCTGCACTATATCACACTGATGCTCCCTCACCCTGCAGCCTGCACTATATCACACTGACGCTCCCTCACCGTGCAGCCTGCACTATATCACACTGATGCTCCCTCACCCTGCACTATATCACACTGACGCTCCCTCACCCTGCACTATATCACACTGACGCTCCCTCACCGTGCAGCCTGCACTATATCACACTGATGCTCCCTCACCCTGCAGCCTGCACTATATCACTCTGACGCTCCCTCACCCTGCATTATATCACACTTACATACTCCCTCACCCAGCGGCCGGCACTATAACACACTGACATGCTCCCTCACTCTGGGGCATGCACTTTATCACACTGACGTACTCCCTCACTCAGCGGTCTGCACTCTATCACACTGACGCTCCCTCACCCTGCACTATATCACACTGACGCTCCCTCACCCTGCAGCCTGCACTATATCACACTGACGCTCCTGCAGCCTGCACTATATCACACTGACGCTCCCTCACCCTGCAGCCTGCACTATATCACACTGACGCTCCCTCACCCTGCACTATATCACACTGATGCTACCTCACCCTGCAGCCTGCACTATATCACACTGACGCTCTCTCTCACCCTGCCGCCTGCGCTAAATCACACTGACACTCCCTCACCCTGCAGCCTGCACTATATCACACTGACGCTCTCTCACCCTGCAGTCTGCGCTAAATCACACAGACGTACTCCCTCGCTCAGCGGTCTGCGCTCTGTCACACTCCCTCACCCTGCGGCCTGTGCTCTATCACACTGCTCTCTATCAACACTAACACGCTCCCTCACCCAGCGGCCTGCGCTTTATCACACAGACGTGCTCCCTCACTCTGGGGCATGCACTATATCACACTGACGCGCTCCCTCGCTCAGCGGTCTGCGCTCTGTCACACTCCCTCACCCTGCGGCTGGCGCTCTATCAAACTGCTTTCTATTATGCTGATGCACTCTATCACACTGACATGATTCTTCACCCTGCGGCCTGCACTAAATCACACTGACACACTCCCTTACTCTGCGTCCTGCGCTAAATCACACTGATACACTCCATCACCCTGAAGCCTGCGCTCTATCACACTGACATGCTCCCTCACTCTGGGCCAGGAGCTCTATCACACTGCTCTCTATCACACTGACATGCTTCCTCACCCTGCAGCCTGCGCTTTATCACACTGACACACTCCATCACTCTGAAGCCTGCGCTCTATCACACTAACACGCTCTCTCACCCAGCGGCCTGCACTCTGTCACACTCCCTTACCCTGGGGCATACGCTAAATCACACTGATGCGCTCCATCACCCTGAAGCCTGCGCTCTATCACACTGACGTGCTCTCACTCTGTGGCATGCACTCTGTCACACTCCCTTACCCTGCGGCCTGCGCTAAATCACACTGACGCGCTCCATCACCCTGAAGCCTGCGCTCTATCACACTGACGTGCTCTCTCACTCTGGGGCATGCACTATATCACACTGACGCGCTCCCTCGCTCAGCGGTCTGCGCTCTGTCACACTCCCTCACCCTGCGGCTTGCGCTCTATCAAACTGCTCTCTATCATGCTGATGCACTCTATCACACTGACATGATTCCTCACCCTGCGGCCATCACTAAATCACACTGACACACTCCCTTACACTGCGGCCTGCGCTAAATCACACTGCTACACTCCATCACCCTGAAGCCTGCGCTCTATCACACTAATACGCTCCCTCACCCAGCGGCCTGCGCTCTTTCACACTGACATGCTCCCTCACTCTGGGGCATGAGCTCTATCACACTGCTCTCTATCACACCGATGCACTGTATCACACTGACATGCTTCCTCACCCTGCAGCCTGCGCTTTATCACACTGACACACTCCATCACTCTGAAGCCTGCGCTCTATCACACTAACACGCTCCCTCACCCAGCGGCCTGCGCTTTATCATACTGACGTGCTCCCTCACTCTGGGGCATGCACTCTATCACACAGATGCGCCCCCTCAGTCAGCGGTCTGCACTCTGTCACACTCCCTTACCCTGGGGCCTGCGCTAAATCACACTGACGCGCTCCATCACCCTGCACTCTATCACACTGACGCGCTCCTTCACTCAGCGGCCTGCGCTCTGTCACTCATTCACCTTGCGGCCTGCGCTAAATCACACTGATGCACTACCTCACCATGCGGCCTGCAGGCTTTCACACAGATGCACTCACTTGCCCTGCGGCCTAACCTTCCCTTTCCACCAGCTAATTCTAAGCCCCCCAGCAGCCTGACTCTATGTCCCTTCTAGTGCCTAAATCTAACCCTCCCTCCTCCAGCCTAATGCTAACCCACCTTACATACTTCATTTCACAGGGGAAAAAAAACACAGTAGTACTCACTTGCTTAAGGTAATCTTATAGCCATGCCTGGACTGGAAGGATGTGGAGTTGTCCCTCTTCTCCTTTCATGACAGCAGCAGCAGCAATGTGGGCACACTGGGCAGTAGGCCAGTAGCTGCCCTGAGCCAGGTTAGCCCCGCCCCCTGACTCCCGTGTAGCCCCGCCCCCTGACTTCCGTGTAGCTCCGCCCCCTGACTCCCATGTAATTCTGCATTCCCTGTAAACTCCGTCCCCACTGCTCTCTCTCCTGAAAGTGACAGGGAAGGATGTGGAGTTGTCCCTCTTCTCCTTTCACGACAGCAGCAGCAATGTGGGCACACTGGGCAGTAGGCCAGTAGTAGCTGCCCTGAGCCAGGTTAGCCCCGCCCCCTGTCTCCCGTGTAGCCACGCCCCCGACTTCCATGTAGCTCCGCCCCCTGACTCCCATGTAATTCTGCATTCCCTCCCTGTAAACTCCGTCCCCACTGCTCTCTCTCCTGAAAGTGACAGGCTCTGTGAAAGCCGTGTCAGCTCCCCCATGCAACAGCGGGGACAAGCTGTGCAGCACCCCGTTCAGTTGCACGGCTTGTCTCCTATAAAATTGTGCAGCGGGTGTGGGGGGGGGGGGTCATTATTAGGTGCATGTGCACCCCCATGCGTACGCCTAAACTGCCAGGGGATCACAGGGGACTAGGACACTGAGTATGCTGTGGGGGGATCACAGGGGGACGGGACATGGTGGATTCTGCGTGGGATCACAGGGGCACAGCACATTGGGAATGCTGCCAGGGGGACAGGACACTGGGAATACTGCCATGGGATCACAGAGGGACGGGACACCAGGGATGCTGCAGGGGAACAGGACACTGGGGATGCTGTGGGGGATCACAGGGGGACAAGCGAAGGCGGATGCTGCTAGGGAATCACAGGGGGACAGGACACTGGTGATGCTGCGGGAAGACAGCACTCCTGCCATATACCACCTGCTGTAGGACCGAATAGTCACCTGGCAGCCCAGCTCTCTGAGCCCTTCCCCACAGAAAGCACTTTTTGAATTTCCCGGCAGTGCACGGAGTGCAGTGAATAAATTAGGTGATGTCACTCATTTTACAGCCACCTCTGGCACGGCACCACGGACCCTACTAAACTGTATTAAGAACAGTGTCAGGGCTAATAAACACACAGCGTCCCCCACCCCCACTATAACATAGCCACAGCTAAATCCACTTACACAAATTATTTCAGTTTGCGAGCAGGATTCGGCCATCTTGGTACACCCAAGTGAAGCCACTCTGTGTACGCCCCCAGCTGATGGCTTCTGCGGCTGCGCAACAAGTTGGAGCTCCTATCTTTATAATGGGGGACGTTTCACTAAATTATAAAAAAACTGTACCTATCTGAAAATCCTCAACCCCAAAAGGCACTCCACTGGGACAATATCTACCTAATAAAACAAACCCCAAGTCTCAATTGTTCCTCTACCCCGAGTTATGCCTTCCCAAAAAAAACCTCATAGACTAACATGGGTGACAAAGTGTCATTTCTGAAGTGTCAGAAAAAAACTGGCAGTTGGAAGTTTAGATCGCTCCTAATTGGTCATTTTTTAATATTTCGCCCTGAAATTTTGCACGCAGCACCGGTTGACGATTCTACGCGTACATGCCAAATTTCAGCTCAGTACGCCCAGTCACTTTTGAGGTGCAGTCCCTCAAACACCATGCCCCCATCCGAAAAGTTCCCTATGGGAAAAATCCGTTCGTTGGATTCAGCCTTAATATAAGGGCACTACCGTGCCCTTATAATATATATATATATATATATAACAGCAGTGTAGACCCCTGGGCATAGCAATGTATTGGGGCCCCTACCGATCCTCCAGCGGTACGGGTGGGGGAAGCTTTGATGTCCTGCCGGTGGTAGGGGGTATTATATCAACCGCTCAGCATGTAGGGCCTGGATCAGTAATTTCCACTAATTACCCCTTTCCTTCACAGATGGTGGGAGATGGGGTGGGAGAAGGGGGCATTGGGCTGAATGAAGGGGCCCTGATACATAACTTCCAGGGTGGTAGAGGATGTTTAATATGCAGAGGAGGGGTGTAGAGTGGAGTGGGAGGACAGCTTGCTTGACTACAGTTATCTCCAGTTCCCAGAAATAGATTTCTTAGATTTTAATGGAATTAAAAACTAGAGAATCTCACCTACCAAATGCTGTTGGGGACTAGGGGATCAGAGTTCAGGAGGCAGAGCAATCTACCAAGGAGTATATAAAACTACATACCAGGTGTGTGGAGCTGGAGCAGTAACCAGCTGCTGGAAGGCTAATATCTCTGGTTCTGGGCAAAGTAGAGACAAGCTACTAGTGTCCATCAAAGGGGGAGAGTCCCAGCTTTTGGAATATATCCTCAGAAAAACTATAAGTCAGACAGAACCTGAAATATCTGACTGGGAAGAGCAATTACCAGGCTTGGATGGGGACCACTGCTTTGAAGTCAGATATCTCCGGTTCTTAAGGGCTGATTTTTAAAATTCTTGTACCCATGGAAAGAGGAGACCCTCAGCTTTCAGCCTCGGGTCCTTAGACTCCTGGGGGGGTTTCTGGGTACTCAGAAACCCCCCCTGCGTGCGCTACTGTACCCAGGGATGTTTTTAACCAATAAATGTTTATCCAACCTTATTTTAAACATATTTATAGTGTCTGCCGACACCACTTCTCTGACTGCTCTGACTGTAAAGAATTTTTTTTCTTATAGATGAACAAAATATTTTTCTTCTAATCTAAACTCATGCCCTCGCATCCTAGATTCCTTTCTAGTAGAAAAAGGGGTGTTTGACAGTTCCTTATATTGGCCCCTAATATATTTATACATGTTGAGCATATCCCCCCTTAAACGTCTTTTCTCTAGTGTAAATAGTCCCAAATTGTTTAATCTTTCCTCATAGTTTAAATTCTCCATTCCCCTAATAAGCTTAGTTACTCTTCTTTGGATTTTTTCTAATTCTATGATGTCCTTTTTATAGTGCGGGGCCCAGAACTGCACTGCGTATTCGAGGTTTGTTCTAACCAATGATTTGTACAGAGGCATAATTACTTTTAAATCCCTAGTTTCCATGGCCCTTTTAATACATGCGAGAATTTTGTTGGCCTTTTTTGTTGCTATATTACATTGAGCACTACACCCCAGTCTGTTGTCTATTTGGACTCCTAGATCCTTTTCGAGTACTGATTTACCCAATTCATTCCCACTTAGGTAATAACTAGCACACTGGCTATGTCTCCCAAGGTGCATGACCTTGCACTTGTTCATATTGAACCTCATCTTCCACTTTTTTGCCCACTCATCTAGATTGTCAAGATCATTTTGAAGCCTGGTGACATCTTCTGATGATTTAATAACTCTGCTCAGTTTTGTATTGTCCGCAAAGATGGATACATTGCTGAGTAACCACATCCCAATATCGCTAATAAAAATGTTAAATAAAATAGGCCAAAGAACCGAACCCTGTGGCACTCCACTTAGTACTGGTATCATATTAGATACGGCACTGTTCACGACCACTCTTTGTTCTCTATTACACAGCCAGTTCCCTACCCATCTACAGATATTTGCCCCTAATCCCATGTCCTCCATTTTATTTATCAACCTCTTGTGTTGTACTGTGTCGAAGGCTTTAGCAAAATCTAGGAAAATCACATCTACAGCGTTTTCATTATCAAGGTTTTTGCTAACCTCTTCCTAGAAACCAAGTAGATTAGTTTGGTATGAACAATTTTTCACGAACCCATGCTGGTTATTACTGCGTAAACTATGAAGGTATAAATATTCCTGGATACCATCTCCTAAAAATCCTTCAAATTGTTTACCCACTATTGATGTTAAACTAATAGGTCTGTAATTAGTGGGATCCTCCTTTTTTCCTTTTTTGAATAATGGCACTACCTCTGCTATTCACCAGTCTTTTGGTACCTTTCCTGATGATAGTGAATTATCAAAGATATAATGTAGAGGGGAAGCTAATTCCTCCCTTAATTCCATTAGTACCCTAGGATGAATCCCATCTGGCCCAGGTGATTTATTTGTTTTGATTTTGCTGAGTCTCAATATTATTTCCTCGGTAGAGAAAACAATATTGAGGTCCGGCTTGTTCATCCCATTTGTGGTATGTGTGCGTTCCACAGTCTGCTCTCCCTTAGTAAACAATGATGAGAAGAACTCCTTTAACAGTTCTGCTTTTCCCTTGTCCTCCGTAAAACTTTTTCCATTGATATCAGTTAGTGGGCCTATGTTGTCCTTAATTATACGTTTACTATTTATGTATTTGAAAAACTTCTTGGGGTTAGTTTTACTTTCAGTGGCTATGCGCTCTTCATAATCCCTTTTAGCTACTTTGATTGCCCCTTTGCAAATTTTGTTTGATTCTTTGTATTTGGTGAACGCCTCCTCATTTAAGTTGTTTTTATAGAATTTAAATGCTCTTGTTTTATTGTAGATTGCTGACCTAACTTTTTTGTCCAACCATGGTGGCTTTTTTATTGAATTTACCCTTAGTTACTTTAAGAATGTATTTAATAGTTAATGATTTGAGTAAATTTTTTAGAGTATCCCACATTTCCTCAAAAACTGTTTCCCACACAATTCTTTTTAGGGCTTCTCTGAATAATAATAAATCTTTGTTCTCCGGGCATCCCGGTGCCCAAAATACCCTCGAGATTCTGCAACGCTCCTATTGGTGGCCACAGATCAGAAAAGACATCAAATAATTTGTGGCATCCTTTTCAGAGTGTATACAGCATAAAATTCCTTTCCAGGGAGGTTCTATCCTCCACAACCATGTTTTTCTCCAGGAAGATATTCCAATAAATTCAGTTTCCGTCGATGATGGATGGTCCACCTGTTCCGAAGATGGAGACTGAGAAGATCTGTGAAAAACTCAGTTTGGGAGTTCTTTAGCTCTCCTACCAAGTTCATTGGGGTGTTCGGAGTCCACCCCTAAAGAGGGGGGGGGGGGGTACTGTCATGAACCTGACTTGGTTCACATTTATTTTCTGAGGTTTCCATGCCTGTTTGTTTCCTAGCTGCTGATGTTGCAGCTGCTCTGCATCCTCAGTGATTAAAACTCCAGTGAGGCTCCCTGAGTTCAGCACCAGTCACATGACCCCAGGTATCTCAAGACATACTTCCTGGTTCTGTCTGCTGCTGCAAGCTGCAGACAATCAAGCAATCACCTGGATAAATATAAGCCAGCTTCCCAGAGTCCTCCTTGCCTTGAACAATTGCTTTACCTCTTCCAGAGTTCGCCTGTGTTCAGAGGAAGTTCCCAAGGCTCCAGGATATCCAGGTTCACCTGTGTCCCTGTCTCTAGCATTTCTTCCAGCTGCTGTTATTTACCTGGTTCATTCCATCTCCAGAAGACTCCTGCGATACCATCCCTGCGGTCGAGTATCAGGTGTCTCGCTGAGCACCTCTCTGGCTCTTAAACCAGTTACCACTATCAGAGACTACCTACATCTTGTCCTGATCCTGTTGACAGTCCCCTTCAACACCTGGGTTGACTCACAGCTATTGTGCTCCATAGAGACTATCACACCTCCGTCCTATCTAGCAATACACCTGAGTATACAGTACGTCAACATCTCCATCGACATCCCAAGTTGTCAGTCCCACAGTTCCCAGACTGCCCACCAGTTACCCTGGTCTCTCAAGGCCGTCCCAGGGTTCAGTCTCTCCAGTCCCAGCCTGCATCCAGGAGACCAGGGCAGGGGGCCGCGACCTGCTTGTCAGATGCAGCTAAGTCCAAAGTCCCTTGCGGGACTCCCTGGTGAACACTGCTGGCAAGTTAGACTCCGCGCCCCTGTTCCTGGTCTCCGCCAACACTCTGGTATGTTGTGCTCTCGTCCCCTTGTGCATGTAATATATTAAACCCCCGGCATTCTGCTACACAGCGCCCTCCACTGGTCCACCACGGTCACAGCCGGGAACACAAAAAACCCCAGAGCTGAAAGCCACATAGGGCAGTACGGATGGTGTAATGGTTAGCATTACTGCTTCATAGCACTGAGGTCATGGGATCAATTCTAAGCATGGCCCTAACTGTGCAGAGTTTGTATATTCTCCCATACTTGCGTGGGTTTCCTCTGGGTACTCCGGTTTCCTCCCACAATCCAAAAGTGTACTAGTAGGCTAATTGGCTCCCAAAAAATTAATTCTAGAATGTCTGTGTGTGTGTGTCTGTGTGTGTGTGTGTGTACATGTGGTAGGGAATATAGATTGTAAGCTCCACTGGGGCAGGGACTGATGTGAATGTTCAAATCTTCTCTGTAAAGCGCTGCGGAATATGTATGCGCTATATAAGAAACTGTTAATAAAGAAATAATAATAATACAGTGCCTCATCATTTCAGGAAAGTGCAGATGCCAGGATTTGGAACTAAACTAGATACTGCCAAATGGAACAGGATCCTTGCTGAAGGCGGGGAATGTCAGTAGCTGCACAAGTTACACACCCAGGCTCATAAAAGCTTCAACAGAATGTTGACACAAAGTTCCTGTATGAGGACAAGATGTCATCAGATCTTTCCCATAGAGGCCATGCCCAATTCAGGGCTGATCCTGACAAATAATACAGATGGAGCCACTGCCATCCTTGGCCGGCGCTCACAAGATCCCTTTCACTGGCCGGTGATAGAGACTGGGATATGCGTGCGTCTCATGTGCGTGCAAGTATCACGGGGGCTGGGCAGCATCTACCTGCCTATCTCCGCTTCAAGGAGATGCTGCCCAGTTCAGGAGGGGAGGGTTCGGTGAGGTGGACCGACGGCGGGGGTTGCAACAATGAGAGCAATTAGACCACCGTCAAGCTCTGTTGCCATCCACTGCAAAGATGAGCCCAGCTACATCTGTATATGCAACTTTTGTTCTCTCAGTGGGAAAGTTACTGGGCTGTAATTCGAAATGAATTTTGCAATCCTGATGCAGGAGTTGGCAGGTGAAGACGAGGAGCAGCTGTAGCAGCAGGAGGAGGAACTTCTACTTGAGAAGCACAGATAGTATCTGGGCCATTCAAAGTGGTCTTTATTTTATCAGGCTTAGAGGTAAGGTCTTGTAGACAATGAATTACCTGGCCCTGAGCCACTTCATGTTGATCCAAACGGGCAGCCAGCTATTGAACTGGGTTGAAGGGCAGGGCTTAGCCAGTGGCTGATTCCATTAGGCTAGTGCTTACTGTCATGCCTAGGGTCTGAGTCGAGATGATAAAGGTCTCAAGCATAGGCTCAGACAGATTAATAAATCAGAGATGCTTGATTGAGCTATTGCACATGAACCCAGGTTATGGCACTGGAGTGAGCCCAGAGGCAGGGTCAGCATGGAAGAGACAATCACTTTATCAAAACTCAGCAAGTGGTAACCGCAGGGAAGATTGTACTCAGCAACTTGCAGAAAGTAACATAGGAACACAAGCGGTAATGGCAAACAATGACTGTAATGCAGCAATAATGTTACAGGTGCAGTGCAGCGCACTGATGCAGTTCTTCAATAAAGCTAGAGCCAATAAACATAAGAGGTGCATAGAGAACGTTACTTCGGGTTGCTTGAGAACCACGACAGAACTAGGGAGTGATGTAGAACATTGGATACTTGGAAGCGATGGTTAGAACATCATAAACTTGCAAGCAATGGTTAGAACATTGCATACTTGGAAGCGATGATTAGAGAACTGGAAGCTGGGGAACGATGATTAGAACATTGAAAGCAGAGGAATGATGGATGTAACAATGATAACTCAGGAATGAGAAAATAGACTTTACAGGATTGGCTCAGAAAAACATGTGACTGTAACCAACATGGCAGCTCCGATGTCAGGTTATGGCAGGGAAGTATGTTTGTACACACCATGCTTGTGGCCAGGAGCAATGGCAGAGGGCTGGGAGGCTGCCGAGAGCTGAGAATTGTTCAACCAGATTGAAAGGGGAGATATTCTGGATGAACATGGTGATGATTGCAGAGCAGCCACATGGCACACAGGATGCTGACAGCACCCTGGCTTAAGAAGCACGCACAGTCTGTGCAAACACTTAAATGATAATAATGTCTGTTTAGTCACCTGGATCCTGACAAGTATGTGGATAACCTACAAAATGACTTAATTAAATTGTGTCTATAATTGCTCTCATTGTTGCAACCACCTAGCTGTTGTCCCTGTGCAGTGGCTGATGTGCAGAGTACTCACTGCTCTGGGCATCCTGTGGTCCCGTGTTTGCTGCCACTTGCTGTCATGGCTAATAAGAGGGTGGGTACTAATTACCTGACCCCAGGCCTGGTCTCCTACACCCACATCCTCTGCCTTCTGGACAGCACAGCACATGCTGGAGTGTGCTGTACTGCAGAGGCGGCTGCTGAGTTCCAGATACTTCTGGCAAAGAGACACCCTGGCTTTACAGCTCCAGAACTTATTTAAACTCTATTTCTCACAAGGGTGCGACAGGCACGCCTCCCACAATTAGGCCATTCATCTAAAATGTTACCAGGGCCTGGCCATCCTCTCAGCAGCACTGTGATGTTTCCAGTCACTCCATTTTCATAGTGAAGGCTGAATGATCAATTATGATAAAATTATTTTGCTCGGCCGCCATATGGGATAGGCATATGATGAATATATGTAAACATTCCTGGAGAACTACACTACCTAATAGTGAGAACCACACAACAAAACATCCAGTGGTTTTACACATTCAGATATAAAGGCATGCTTCAGTGACTTTGCTTTATACTATGTAAGAACTAGTTACAAGCCCGTCAAAAAGCTGCTCCTACCTCCAATCTCTGTCTTCACAGCTCCCTCTTAATTGTGCATCTTATTTGCCCAAGTAAAACAAATGGAAGTGATAAAGCTATTGTTCCTTTTTGGTCTCCTATCATGTTTCTATGTCCCCCACTTCCACTAACTGTAGTTGTCCCCCAAGGTTCTGTGCTTGGTCGTCTCCTTTTCACTTTGTATACATCTTCTCTAGGTGCAGGAAAAATACGAGAGTTGTCTCTCAGAGAGCGCAATATTAAACATCAAATGATTTATTACAAATATGAAATAAAACAGCACAATTCATAAAGGACCATAAAAATATACAATTAATAAAAATAAAAATGGCCA
Source organism: Crinia signifera (assembly GCF_055691185.1). NCBI lineage: Eukaryota > Metazoa > Chordata > Amphibia > Anura > Myobatrachidae > Crinia > Crinia signifera. The sequence goes on along the minus strand of NC_139217.1, from coordinate 17,122,126 downwards.
CTAATTTCCACCAGAGATGAACAATAGTCCTCTTAAAGTTAAAGAGATGGCTTAAAGATCCCTTTGGTTAATGGCTGGCCAGCACTTATTAATATTGTGGGATAAAAAATGCCTTCTGAATATAATCAAAGAGGGGAACAAGTCATCATTGTATTAGGGTATCAGAAACCACCAGATTGGTTCAATCCAATTTAAGTCAGGGATCACTCACAGTGAAGCCGGTACTGATTGAAAATGCTGATATAGGTGATCCGCTGTCTCACTCTGAGTAAACCACAGGGCATCAAGGGGGCACAGTCATCTATGGGTATGTTGGGTGTCGCCTGGATGGAAATGCGAACAGCCGCCCGGGGGACTCAAGTGCGCACCGGCACCAATGTCAATAATGTGCAGAGCCCACAGCTGTGCTCTCAATCCGCTGCAGCCACAGTTTGTTTGCTTGTGTCTGTCAATCAATCAATGGCTGCATGAACGGGCATTTGTTCCCGATATTCAGCCCGTGGATTGTCCACTATGTTGGGCGGCTTTAGGAGTGAACAAAGTCCTGGTGGTGGATCTTTTGTGCAGGGTATAACAGCTTATTCTGGGGGAAACAGGGCCGGTGTAAGACTTCTCAGCACCCTAGGCAAAACTTCAAACTACTGCTCCACCCTTCCCCCATACTGCCCCCAATACCCACATCCTAACCTATTAAGGCCTACCTGCTTAACATTCCAGAAGGGATGCTCCCAAAAATCGGGTTATCCCCTGCTTTCCCTGGAGCCCCCTGCACTCTCCCCTTTGCCATCCACAACAGAGTACAAGGAGGAGGGGGCAGCAAAGTAGGGAAGTATGCCCCAAGGGAAAGTATAAAGGTGAGGTCTTAGAAGTTCCACAGTAGCCACGTGCATTAAGTACAAGGACCCTTATAGACATCTTTGATTTTTTTTGATAGGCAGACTTAATGGCACCCCCCAAGATTCGGTGCCCTAGGCAGCAGCCTAAAGCTGCCTAATGGTAGGTCCTGGGTGGAAAGAATGGCAGGTAATGGTGAGTCCAGGAACCTTAATGCATTTCTACGCACTGGGGAATCTGGCAGATTCTTCAGAAGGTAGTAGTGCAGTCCAATGCTCACTCCTTTTAACAGGAGTTGTAGCCAATGAGAAGTCCATGGTCATTATAGTGTGTTGTAATCAGTACACCTGATCTTAGATAGGAGGTTCTCCATGAAATTAATAAACAGCTATCAGCTTCTATAGAATAATATCACAAAATGTTTTTATGTTCTGATATTATTTTATAGAAGCTGGTAGGAGATTGTGTAATTCTACACTTGAACTACAGATCCTCTGCTTAAATCTTATACAAGAGTGAGAACTTCCTACCTAAGATTAGGTTTACTGATTACAACACCTGTACACTATAATGACCATGGACATCTCATTGGCTTTGACTCCTGTTAAAAGGAGTGAGCATTGGACTGCACTACTACCTTCTGAAGAAACCGCCAGATACTCCAGTGCGGAGAAATGCATTAAGTTTCCTGGACTCACCATTACCTGCCACCCTTTCCACCAGAATAAGCCATTATACCCTGCACAAAAGACCCTTTGCCAGGACTTTATTCACGTTCACTCCTAAAGCTGCCCAGCACAGTGGGAAATCCACAGGCTGAATATCGGGAACAGACCACCCATTCATGCACCCATTGATTGATTGACAGACACAAGCAAACCAACTTCGGCTGCAGTGATCAAGAGCACCTGGTGAGTCACAGCTGTGGGCTCTGCACATTATTGACATCGGTGCCGGTGCACACTTGATTCCCCCGGGCGGCTGTTCGCATTTCCATCCAGGTTACACCCAACATACCCGTAGATGACCGTGCCCCTCGATGCCCTGTGGTTTACTCAGAGTGAGAAAGTGGCTCATCTACATCAGCATTTTTAATCAGTACCGGCTTTACTGTGAGTGATCCCTTACTTAAATTGGATCTGGTGGTTTCTGATGCCCTAATACAATGATGACTTGTTCCCCTCTTTGATAATATTCAGAAGGCATTTTTTATCCCACAGTATTAATAAGTGCTGGCCAGCCATTAACCAAAGGGATCTTTAAGCCATCTCTTTAACTTTAAGAGGACTATTGTTAATCTCTGGTGGAAATTAGTGGCCGTCTTTATTTTTATTTTTATTAATTGTATATTTTTATGGTCCTTTGTGAATTGTGCTGTTTTATTTCATATTTGTAATAAATCATTTGATGTTTAATATTGCGCTCTCTGAGAGACAAATCATGTATTTTTCCTGCACCTAGTGAGGATTTATACAAAGAGAAAAGAGACGACCAAGAACAGAACCTTGGGGATCATGAGAGGATACGAAAAAAGGTACAATAGCTTTATCACTTACATTTGTTTTATTTGGGCAAATAAGATGCACAATTAAGATGAAAAAGATGCGTTGTGCCGGTTATTCTCCTAGGACCTGAAGCACTTGGTAGGGGCTATTTGGAGCAACTGAAGTAACAGAGGAAGAGGGCATATGTAGAGGCATTGCTTCCAGATACTCCACAATCTCTGCAACGGATTTCACTAGCCAAGAGCTAGCCCATGGGGGAAGGGAGGAGGTAGTGTGGTCTCAGGTCCACGTACAAGTAGTTTTTGTGAATGTTTGGTTAGATGATTTTGTTAGGGCAGCTATGAGCTCAGTTCCAACATTACTGAAATGTGCATCTATTCTCGGTGGGGCTTCTCTTGTCCATTACAAATGTGATAGCTGCAAAGGTGTAAATATTGTCATATCAAATAAAAAGTATATTTACAGTATTTGCCATTATGTTCTCTTTCCCCAGATCAATTATGGAACCACTAACCTTGCCCTAAGTGACAGAGAATTATATCCCACCTTTTACCGGATTGTCCCAGATGATCAGGGCCGGTATGCAGCTATTGTTAGGTGTCTGCTAGATTTTGGTTGGAATTGGATTGGAGTCATTACACCAAGTGATGGCAGCGGGGACATGGAATTGCAAGAAATGACTAAAATGATGACTGCACACGGGATCTGTGTTGAGTTTATCCTTACATTTACTAATAATATGAACATTAATACACAGAAAATGTATGAGATTAGTAAATATACAGCTCGCATTATAGTAATAATTGGGTTATTCTCCATACATTATATAGTCTCTTTTAATGTTTTTGAAACTATTAATAAAAATATCACTTTAATCCTTCACAAATCATGGACTGATATAAAATATATGGAAGATGCATTTTTCCCATCTGTAAATTGCAGCTTGATTCTTATGTTAAATTCCAAAACATTTTCCAAAATGAATAATTTTATTGCGAATGCAGAACCATCTAACCGACCGGATGACGCAATTCTGGAAGATATTTGGCTTTGTGATTTTAATTGTCTTTCCACAAACACATACAAAAATACTGTTTATCAAAACATACACACCTTTTCTGGTGTTAACTGCACTGACAAAAAAGATCTCCTGTCATTATTTCATGGCGTTGCTGATATCACACCCCGCTATGCCTACATGGCGGTATATGCACTAGCTCAAGCTGTTCATAAAACTAATCCACTTAAAACATATTCATTAAAACAAATAGTAAGTTGTCTGTACTTTCTGCCAATAATAAAGTGATCATTTACGATTGACTTTTGGTGCCTCCATTGTCCACCTGAGGCATGAAGGGCCCACCAGTGGAATTCAGTAGTAGGGGCCCATGTTTTGGAATGTGGCAGAGGAAGTGGAGTTCCAGGCAGTTGGACCAACCTGGGGTTCCTCCTGTATCTCTGTGGCCCAGTCAAACCTCGATACTTATAATGGGAACATCTCTGTCTTTAAAGTCCTATATGAGCCAATAAGTGTGTGGCATTTCCTGATATGCATATGGGCGTGATTCAGACTGGATCACATGGCCACAAATACACATAACCAGCATTCAGTTACATGCTACCCTGCTAGAGTGAAAGCTCACCTGGCAAACCTATGTGCTCGCTGTGTGAATGGATGTGTATGGTTATGTCTAATACCCAACGTAACAAGCTCACCATGAATGATTCTTATACTGGGGACTAGTCATCGCAGACACCGTTTAGCTCTGGACGTACTCGGCAATGTGATAAAAAAGGCATATCCGGCCTGTAGCTGATGTCACACACCCTCCCTTAGAACGCCCAGCATTTCCCGTACACGCCCAGCATTTTATCATCCTGTGTTTTTCTTAGTGCTCCCACTAGACAGCGGTTACCACCCCAAGATGCCAACCTCCTGCCAATCAGCTTGCAATCAGCGTGCAATTACAAATAGTGGCAGGATTTCATTGCAAGGTGTCCTCGCGCATACATATTGCAAACTGTATGCATGCACAGTGTATCGATAATCACCCAGTGTACTAAATCACAGCTCTGTTATCAGGTCTGATTCGAGCCCATGGAGGGGACTTAAGTGAAGCATCTAACGTGCATTGGGTTTTGATTGGAAACTATGGGAAATATAAATAATATAGATACTACAACCACATTTCTCTCTAAAGTGACAGAATGGGGGAAATTTAATAGCAGCCGACTATGGCCGATCCCCATACAGACAGGTATAAATGGGATCGGCCATATACAACCCGAAAATACAAATGAAAAATAGAACAAAATTACGAAGCTGTCTTTTTTTTTCTCATTAGTATTTTCCAATGTCATACTCGTTCGTACCTGTACCGGGTCGTATATGTATTTGACAGCTGTATATTTGGTCACTAAATATGTTCGGATTGCCAGTATTGCACAGATCTTTGTGATCCATGTAATGCTGTCAAGGGTTAAAAAAAGATTTAATAAATGGCACTTGTGTATTTTGGCGGCGCCAGATTTCAGCATCGTACGATGAACGCATCGCATCGCATGCCATGTACCAGATGGCATGCGATGCGATTCGATTTTGACCCCCTATGCGATGAAAAATCAATGTTAAATGCACCCCCACGCCCCCCCCCCCCACTATAAACGTGAACCCGAAGCTAGGCGAGCGCAGTAAGCCCGCGAGGGGCGGCGGTATGCGTCCTACGACCTTTTCATACCCCCACTATCCATGTCGGCGTGGAGTTGAGAATAGATTAGTGTGGCGAGCGCAGCGAGCCACCGAGCCCGAAGAGTGGCGAGCGGACGCGGATACCTTCACAGGTATACGCGTCCCCTGGCGGGCATCACAGGTGTCCGCGTCCCCTCGCGTGGCTCGCCACGCGGACACCTGTGAAGCCTGCTAGGGGACGCGGATACCTGTGAAGGTATCCGCGTGCGCTCGCCACGCTTTGGGCTCGGTGGCTCACTGCGCTCACCACCCTTTCTATTCTCAACTCCACGCCGACGTGGATAGTGGGGGTATGAAAAGGTCGTAGGACGTGTACCGCCGCCCCTCGCGGGCTCGCTGCGCTCACCACGCTACGGGTTCACGTTTATAGTGGGGGGGTGGCGTGGGGGTGCATTTAACATTGTAAGCACCCATTAGGGTGCTTAACATTGTATAAGCACCCATTATTGTGCTTATACAATGTTTAATCGCATCGCATCGTATGGCATTGTATGCCATGTACAATGGCATACAATTTGAAAATTGTATGCCATCGCACACTATGGCACGAAATCGCGTTGCATCGCATACCATCGCATGCGTTATGGTATGCGATGCGATGGGCGCCGCCAAAATAGACAAGTACCTAAAAAATAAATAATATAAAAATATCAGCCAATCAGAATTTTCCTGGAGGCTGCTCTTGATTTGCAGGTGGGCAGGACTAGCTCAAAGTTCCAGGGAGGAGCGTAGAAAGTAAACAAAATATTCTTGGCTTCTGTCCGGAAATGGCTAAAGGTGTCTTGGTTTCTTTTTTACCTGCCGGGATGCTAGAGGACGCATTCTTTACCCGATGCCTTGGTAAGTTTATTATTTTACACAGGTTACCACACTTGGATTTCTACTGGAGAAGAGGACCAGCATATGATTGAATCCCTACGTGAATATAGTGTGATTTAATGTAGTATGTATTCAAGTTTTATTACTCTGGTGTCTGTGTGTTTGGGCACCAGGGATAGCCCTGGGCTTCATCATGGGCTTGGGCAATACTGGAGGGGGACCCTTTATTGAAGGGTCCCCACTCCCCCAGGATCCCAGCCCAGGCTAACTAGTCATGGGGATAATGCTTTGGCCAGGGAAACTTGTTCAAAAAGTTTCCATCGGCTGTGGTATTACCCTGCTGGCTCTTTTGGCCGGTTGCTGGTTGCCAAAACATGGGGGACCCTTATTCATTTTGTCCCCTGTATTTTGGGAACCAGGACCAACTCTTGATCCTGGTGCTGGTTTTAGAAAAAGGGGATACCTCAACTTATTTGGCTCCTATATTTCTAAAACCAGGATTGGTTCTTTGATCAAGGGGCTAGTTGTTGCCGTGAGAGTGGGTGTCATTTTATAAAAAAAAATATTTATCTATTTATTATTTTTTTACACTATGAAGACTTTCACGAATCAGACTGATATCCTCACATGCCACCATTGCGGGACACGGAGGACACAGTACTCACCCGTCCATGTCTGCCGATGGCTGGCATATGTCTGGCGGGCTTCCAAGGCGGACAGGTGGTGACGGGCTCTGGGCAGCATGTGAGTGGTGGTGGGGGAGCAGCAGTGTACTGTATGGACTGGCGGTGTCGAGAGGCTGGAGCCGCCATCTTGCTTCTGGGCAAACAGTGATTTGGCCAGGTTAGGGTCTCTCCTCCCCTCTCTGACCAGTCAATGGAAGCAGCCCTCTAGGTATATATAGGGTATCTGCCTAGGTTCTTTTGGGTCAGTACAAAAAGTCTCCTGAGCTTTGCGCATCTTTGGGGATATTCCTGACTATTCCTAGTGCCTTGTGCTCACTCTGCCCTGCCTGTCAGTTTACTTCAGCTGGCCTCTGACCTCATAGCAGTCTCTACAGGTTGGTCATTCCCATTGGTCCACCTCCATCTGGGTCTCACTGGGTCCTTGCAGTACCCTCCAGTTCCAGTTCTAGTTTCAGTTCCCAGTCCAGTTTCAGTCTAAAGTCCAGTTCCAGTATACCAAAGTCTTTCAGATTTTCTTATTGGATCCAATTGCCTTATTATCAGCTTCACTCTTCTTTCTGGACTATCACAGTCTTCATTATCTTCTTCAAATCATCATCCTCAGCTTCCAGCACAGTTCTTTTCAATTAACTTTGAAAAACCCCAGTTGAATTGCCTATTTGTTTTGTCTTAAACTTTTATCTCAAATAAGTATTTGAGGTTACTGTTGTATTCCCCTATATGAAATCCTTCATAAAACCTTCACATTTCAACCCTTCATCTTCTGGTCAGTCTCAAATTCCTGAGTATCACACGATACCATCAAATCGCTTGCCTGTGACAGTTTGTACTGACCCGATGGAATCGAGTGGGAATCAGGGAGTACCCACAGACCTTCTACAAGGAATTATGAGTCATCTGGAACAATTGGAGTCATCTCAGTGACAAGTGGCTCAATATCTACAAACCTTAATACCGCCACAATCGGCTCCTACAGTGTCTCCTGCTTCTCCATCAACCTCTCAAGCAGTTGTAGTATCTCCATCCACCTCTGCCTCGTCACTGCTGAGTCACCTGCAGTTACCCACACCAAATAAATACAATGGCTCACCAAAGGCCTTGCGGAGAGCGATGATGTCCCAAGTTGCCTACATTGTGTTGCTCATCACTGGCCAAGCCCTTAAATGGGTATCTACACTGTGGGAAGATTTTGATCCACTGCTCTCTGACTATGTTACTTGTATTTCCACCTTTCGGCAGATCTTTGATGAGCCCAGGAGGGTTTCTTCTGCGGCTACTGAGATCCTCAGACTAGGGGCAAGGGGCTTGACTGGCGGAAGTGGGGCAACGCGTTTCGTCTCCCACGTATGTGGGAGACGAAACGCGTTGCCCCACTTCCGCCAGTGCTATCCGCAGACTTGTTACTGATTTCCACCTATACCCTCAGAGACTGGAGCCGCGTCTGCATCCGGCCGTACTTCCGCCCTCACCATCGGCGTGGACACCGGGGTCTATAATCACACGGGAGGCCGCCGACAACGTGCATCTCTTCGGCAAACAGCCGGTATAAACAACTCATAGAGGTGCCGCTTCATCTCCTCAAAACCAGTCAGTGTTACCATACCCGTAATTACCTAACGGGACGCCTGCAATTTGGGCTTACTACTAACTGTGTCTACCTGCCTACTAACACGCTGGTTTCAGCAACTTGCTATACAAGCCATCACTTGCATGAACTTATTGCGTGTCAGCTTACTCGCTAACCCAGGTCTCTTTGTTGGCTTAATAATCCATTTGCTGCTTTAAAACCTCTTCCAACCGTGTGTATACTAACTGGCTCCTCTCTGAGGGATCCTTCCTATTATTTCATTGACTTTGCAATATCATTCCCGCTGGGACGCCAGAAAAAATTCCCTAGATAGGAATCATATCAAGTCTGCTTTTTTAGATACACAGTATTTTACTGGTTCATTTATAAGTGTTATACAGGGCCGCCGAGAGGGGAGGGGAGCGGGTACAGTTTACCTGGGCCCGGTCGGCCAGGGGGGCCCGGACACACACACACTTTTATTTTGCCGTGGCGGGTGCACGGGCTGGGCGGCCTGGTCTGAAGGAGAGCGGAATCAGCTTAGCAAAGAGGCATCGGCGCTGCGTGACACAGTTGTTAGGACGGGAGCCGGCACACACACACTGCTGACACTCTCGCAAGATGATTTCTCGCATGTCTATGTCTGCAGCTGCAGCAGCATGTGTCCCGACTCCCGTCCTGAGTGACTCCTGACAATAGTGTCACGCAGCGCCGCCGCTACATACAATGCTGACCCCGCTCTCCATCAGACCCAGCAGGGGGACTGAATGCAGAAGAAAAGTCAGGCTCGGCAAGTGCGGTGGCTGGGTAAGTAACAGGGGAATGTGAATGTTACAGGGGTATGTGACAGGAATAGCCACGGAGGAGCAGGGCTGTCTTTACATTAGAGTGGGCCCCTGGGCAAAATAAGTTGAGGGGCCCCCTCACAACCCCGCCCCCCTCCTCACAACCCCGCCTCCACCCTCCTCACAATCCCCCCCCTGCCTCCACCCACCTATGTGTGCAGCAGCTGGGGGTAGCGATTCAGGCTGCAGGGATCCGTGCAGCGGGGTCAGTCCTGCAGCAACTCAGACCTTCATGTACTGCTATTTTCCACCGGGTGGGAGCGCTGCAGATTTTGAAATAACTGGCCGGACACTGATTGGCTGAGCGTCCGGCCAATCAGCGTCCTGCCAGTCTTTTCAAAATCAGCAGCGCTTCCCGCTCGGCAAATAGCACTACATCAAGGTCTGAGCCTGGATGAACGGACGGACGCTGCTGACAGCCACCGCCTGTATCCCCTCCGTATGATGCCCGTATCCCCTCCGCACGCCGCCCGTATCCCCTCCGCACGCCGCCCGGATCCCCTCCACAAGCCGCCCGGATCGCAGCATCAAGCTCCCTGCCCTCCCGCTGCCGGATCCCTGCCGCCCGCCGCTCTTCCCCAGGGCAGGGCTGTCTTCCCCATTGGGGTGGGCCTCTACAATCCTTGGGCCCCTTAAGCCCAATGGGAAAGACAGCCATGCAGAGAAGCGCTACTTGTCATCCAGCAAAACATGCCCATGGGGTAGTTATACTGGGGATCGCACCCCACTGGTGTGATTTCTAGGGATATTCGGAAAACTTGCTGCTGCTATCCTCTTTTGCCAGGCTGCCCCTGCCTGTATGTGCCTGCTCCCTGCTCTCACCTGGTAAGCAGCACATCTGCGGCTGATGCGTGCACTGCTCCCCGCAGTAGACATGGCGGCGGTGTGCTTTTATGTGGCTGGCTGCGACCCACACTGTGCTGTAGCCTCGGCACCTGCTACACAGCCCTCCAGCCTAGAACCTGGCAAAATTGTATAACTAGTATGAAGATCGCCTCTGTGTTGGGCAGTAACTGCACCACCTGCAGTGTGCTGGCGTCATGGCAGGGGAAGGCTGCTCTCATTACACGCTAAGGTATAATGATATCCCCACGGCACTGACTGCGGAAGTTGTCTAGATCGGCCTAGTGTGTGCGGCGGCTGTGGTTATGCCCTGGCCATTGCACAGCACATAATGGTAGGCATTGCTGCAGGTGCTGGCAGCGGCACTCCAGCACGGCCGGATGTCAGAAATGCACAGCGACGTGGAAGTGACATCAGACGCGGGAGATTCGTAACTCGATGCAGCTTGTTCCTTCGGAGTGGGTCATCTGGAGCTGCGCCCTGTGTACAGCCAGTTTTAGTAGCCCGGGGTCCAAAGTACAAATGTATTATTGCAATACAAACATAGGTGGGCCGACGTTTCAGCACCATGCAGGACATTTTTCCTCAAAGCTCTTTGTGAACAGAAAACCTTGAGAAAAATTCCCTGGAGTCTTGATAATAACACCCTCCAGGGGGGCCCCGGAAAGTTGTTGTACCCAGGATTTGTACCTACCTGAACCTTTAAACTTATTATTTTTTGTCTATATAAAACCAAATTCCTTTTAATCACAGCGTGTCCTCCTTCATTGTGCTTGGTGTGCTGTATACCTTATACCATTCTAATTTCAATTGTCCTGACTGACAGCGCAGTGGGTAACCCCAACACAAAAGTGGTCCTATGGATGCCATGGCTCTCCAAGTACAACCCACATATTAACTTGCCTACCATGAAGATCAAGGCCTGGAGTACGGACAGCCTTAATTCTTGTTTGCCGCATGTCATATCAGTTGGACAAACTCGTCCTCAAGATGCTCCTTCTTCTGTGCCATCTCAATATCATTCTCTTTCAGACGTTTTCATTAAAGGAGGTGCTGACACCCTGCCTCCTTATCGGCCTTGGGACTGTCCCATCTAATTAATTCCCGGGAATACTCTTCCCAGAGGCTGTACCCCTCTCCCTTCCAGAGACTAAGGCCATGTCTACTTATATCCAAGAAAATTTACAAAAGGGGTTCATCAGACCTTCTATGTCTCGGCTGGAGCCAGGTTCTTTGTGAAAAATGAAGATGGTTCACTCAGACCTTGCATCAACTACTGGGGGTTGAATGACATCACCATAAAAATAGTTACCCTCTTCCACTCAGCACAGAACTCTTTGACAAGGTCAAGGGAGCCACAGTATTCACTAAATTCGAAATGCAATGCACCTGCCATGTTCAAGCATTTCGTAAATGATATCTTCAGGGTTTATTTGGACAATATTCTTATCTTCTCACCCAATCTTCAGATTCACAGACAAACTGTAAAGGCAAACGAGGAGGAGAAAAGACTCTCTCTTTTTTGGGGCACTCTTAAATTGTGATTACAAAACCGTAATCAATTGGAACTTTAGTAACAATATATTGTAAAATATATTCTATGGTATGAAACAACACAAGCTAATCGATGGTATGGAGTCTTACGCCAAATTACAGAAAAAATTACAGAAAAGTTCTGATGTGGGAACAGTGTCAATTGTATGTGGATAAATGTAGGTACTAGTGACACGTGGGAGAGTGGGGTAGATGAGTCCCACCCAGGGTATGGTAGACTTAAAACTTAGCTTTTAATAGGTTTAATGTTTAAAATTTATACTAGACAAAAAACGTAAGAATTACGTTAACACACAAACATAGAACATATATAGATTCACACCGATATATCAGTGCCCACCGGGCATGGGTTCTCCTAGTTCAGTAACACACCACACTATAGGTAGGAGAGGGTAAATTGATGGATAGAAAAAGTTTCTCTGTATATGTCGACTCGAATAAACTATCCTGAGTATTATGCTTAGGTCTGTCCTAAAGCATCTGAGTCAACACATTGTATCCAAAAGGAACAGAAGGAACAACGTCCTGTTACCAAATGTAACTCCCCGTGGGTGTTGCTAATGTCTGTTCTGAAACACAGGGTTGTAGGCTCAAAGATGCCTTACATCAAAATATATGCCAAATAGGTGAAAATAAATGAAAGAAACATATAATTCACATGAATATTATCACGGTAAAGAATATGTAAACTTGAAACAGGTTTGTATCAACTTTAAATAGGTGCTATCGCGATACAGAAAATCAAATAATCATCACACTTGCAAGGATATACATGTAACTACCAATAGCATTCACTGTGATTCAGAGCCATCAACCATGCTTCTGATATTATTGTCTTGTATTATGCACCAGATTGCAAGAAATATTTTGAAGACATTGGTTGCTCAAGTCATTTAAGCTAGCAGCTATGGTATGGTAAAACTAAGTATGTTTCCAGTGATTAATATACAGTGAGTATCATTGTTAGAGCCTCTTATTAGGTAGACAGCAAAAATAGCCAGAGTACTTAAAATACTTAGGTGTGCTCCCGCGGTGCAGTGGGTAGGAAGAGAGAGGATGGGGAAGTGGAGAAATGAGGGGGAGGGGGGGGGGGGGGAAGAAAAGAGGGAAAAAAGGGGGAAGAAAAAGAGAGGAAGAGAAGAGGAAAAAAGAAAAAAAGGGAAAAAAAGGAGAAGAGAAAACAAGGAAGAAAAGAGAGTGAAAGAGAAATATTTAGTGAAAGAGCTGACTATGCCCACAGGTCGTGGATATTCCCACCGACTTTATATACCCTTGACAATGGCAGGATTGTCTGGTTGGAGGTTAGGATAATACTAAGCATAATACTCAGGATAGTTTATTCGAGTCGACATATACAGAGAAACTTTTTCTATCCATCAATTTACCCTCTCCTACCTATAGTGTGGTGTGTTACTGAACTAGGAGAACCCATGCCCGGTGGGCACTGATATATCGGTGTGAATCTATATATGTTCTATGTTTGTGTGTTAACGTAATTCTTACGTTTTTTGTCTAGTATAAATTTTAAACATTAAACCTATTAAAAGCTAAGTTTTAAGTCTACCATACCCTGGGTGGGACTCATCTACCCCACTCTCCCACGTGTCACTAGTACCTACATTTATCCACATACAATTGACACTGTTCCCACATCAGAACTTTTCTGTAATTTTTTCTGTAATTTGGCGTAAGACTCCATACCATCGATTAGCTTGTGTTGTTTCATACCATAGAATATATTTTACAATATATTGTTACTAAAGTTCCAATTGATTACGGTTTTGTAATCACAATTTAAGAGTGCCCCAAAAAAGAGAGAGTCTTTTCTCCTCCTCGTTTGCATATAATTACTCTCTAGGGTGCACCTCCACGCGATTTATTTTGTGAGAATCTGTTTCACAGACCTCTTGACCATTCCTGAATTGTGGATTCTCTGAATTATACGTTTTTTTTATCATACCCAGTCATTACTGTTACCTGTGCACTGATCCATCTACCACTTCCCTTTTCCCTTACAAAAAAACTGTAAAGGCAGTATGAAGCCATCTCTGCGAAAATTGTCTGTTTTGCGAACTAGAGAAGTGTGTATACGAGGTCTCTTCTATTCCATTTCTCGGCCAGTACCAGGTTAGAGATGGATCCTGAGAAGGTAAAAGCTGTTCAAGATTGGACCGTTCCCAGCATCCTTAATGGAATACAGAGATTTCTGGGGTTCTTTAATTACTATCACTGATTCAATAATGATTTGTCCACCATAGCTGCACCTCTCACCGCTCTCACTTGGAAAGGGGCAGGTCCTTTCCAGTGGTTTCCTGAAGCTACAAGCACCTTCCTCCAGTTAAAACAAGCCTTCATTTAAGCGCCCATCCTTCTACAGCCGGACATTAACAAACCCTTTATCCTTGAAGTAGACTCATCCTCTGAAGGTATAGGAGCTATTCTCTCTCAGAAAGGTGAGGACCAAGAACTGCACCCCTGTGCTTAATTCTCTATGAAGTTTCTCCCAGCTGAAAGAAATTACCCCCATTGGGGAGCAAGAGTTGCAAGCTAGCCATCGAGGAGTGTTGATATTTGCTGGAGGGGGCTCATCATAAAATGACAGCTTTCTCAGACCACAAAAAAAAATATTTTCTTCGTAACATACAATGTCTCACCTTTCGTCAGGGCAATGTTCTTTGAACATTTTGACTTTCTTTTTTAAATTCAATAATTCTTTTATTGTTTTTTTTTTTTTCAATAAACACACTCAAAAAAAATGTAACACAAACACCCCCCTCACATAGGGCCTTATTTTGGTTCATTCTTTCTGACAAAATCCTTCTTAGATGGACAAAACCATGTGCACTGCAGGGGGGGCAGATGTAACATGTGCAGAGAGAATTAGATTTGGGTGAGTAATTTTGTTTCTGTGCAGGGAAAATACTGACTGCTTTATTTTTACACTGCAATATAGATCTCACTTTGAAGTAAAACCCCACCCAAATCTAATTCTCTCTGCACAAGTAACACCTGCCCCACCTGCAGTGCACATGGTTTTGCCCATCTAAGAAGGATTTTGTCAGAAAGAATGAACCAAAATAAGGCCCATTATTATAATGTATACATTGGACATAATAAGCATGTAGATATGAGAAGTATATATGCCAACAACAGGATGTGCTAGCACAACCATCCGAAGGCGGCATTCGGATTTGTCAGCCTAGTCATATACAATAACTTATAAGGAGAACATTTTGACTTTCAGATTAAATTCCAACCTGGTACACTATAGAGGAAAAACTGCAGTCAGTCAATCCTCAATTCCATGGTCTTGCTCAAGAACCATCCATCCAACTCCATCCATCTCCACCACCTGGTAAAACTTTTGTTCCAATCAATCTACGAAATAAATTATTATCATGGGCTCACTCGTCTAGTTTTTCTGGTCACGCTGGGATACAGAAGACCCTCATGTTCTTCCTATGCTCCTACTGGTGGCCTTCCATATGTATTGATGTCTCTTCCTGCATTAAGTGTGCATCAGCATAAGACATCTCGGACATCTTCAGCTGGGACTCTTTTGCCTCTTCCAGTACCAACCGAACCATGGACACATTTGTCCATGAACTTTGTCTCAGAGTTACCTCCTTCAAAAGAACATACTGTTATCTGGGTGGTAGTTGAGAGATTTTCAAAGATGACTCATTTCTTTCCATTAAAGTGTTTTCGATCAGCACCAACCCTTGCACAACTTTTTTTTGCCACTATTTTCAAACTTCACGGCCTGCCCAAAGAAATGATCTCAGACCGTGGAGTACAATTTGTTGCTAAATTCTGGAAATCCCTATGTTCAGATGTCCAAGCTAAGCTCCAGTTCTCCACCGCTTACCATCCGCAAACTAACAGTCAAACTGAACATGTCAATCAAGATTTAGAAGCGTTCATATTTGTAGCCTCCTCTCAGGATGATTGGTTAGAAATTTTACCCTGGGCAGAATATGCATCAACTCTTTTCACTCATCTTCTGGTACATCTCCATGCTTCACTGTTTTTGGAAAACATCCATGGTCTCCTGATTTCTCAAGCTTAACGACACCAGATGTAACGGCAGTAACATATTTTTTACACTGCTGCTCTAGCATCTGGTCCAGTGTCCATGAATCTCTTCATAAGGCGTAAGCCAGTTATAAAAGATTGGCCGATATGAAGAGAAGAGCTGTTCTTAGCCTTAAGGTGGGAGATCAAGTTTGATTGTCAACCGGAAACTTATGACTCCGTCTACCATCCATGAAGTTAGCACTGCGATTCATCAATCTGTGGTTTACAGACTAAAATTTCCATGAAGATTTCAAACTCATGTCATATTTCACTTCTTAAACTGTTGACATTGAATGTCTATCAAAGCCAGATACTGAACCCTCCTATTGTCAATACAGAGAAGGATGTTGAATTTGAAGTCAAGTGGCTCCTAGACTGTCATCACTGAAATTATCGTCTTCAGTATCTGGTGGAATTGTCTGGATATTGTTCTGAAGAGTACTCCTAGGTCGAAGCAGCTGATTTACATGCTCCTAATCTTATTAGACAGTTCTTACACAAGCCCATTAGTGTCCAGTGGCCACCCAAAAAGGGACAGCACTGTCACAAGCAACTGCAGTGGGACATGGCAGGCACAGTACTCACACATCCATGTCCACCTATGGCTGGCATGTGTCCAGCAAGCTCCTGGGGCAGACAGGCGATGACGGGCTCTGGACATCATGTGAGTGGCTGTGGGGGAGCTAGAGGCACAGCAGTGCACTGTATGGGCTGAAGGCATCAGGAGGCTGGGGCTGCCATCTTGCTTGTGGGCAAACAGTGATTTGGCCAGATAAGGGTCTCTCCTCCCCTTTCTGACCAGTTAGCCAATAGCAGCCACCCTCTAGATATATATGGGAATTGCCTAGGCTATTGGTCAGTACAAAAAGTATCCTGAGCTGTGCGCATCCTTGGTGAGATTCCTGACTACTCCTAGTTCATTGAGCTCACTCTACCCTGCCTGTCAGTTTACTCCAGCTGGCCTCTGACCTCATTGCAGTCTCTACAGGTCAGCAATTCCTGTTGGTCCGCCTCCATCCTCTAGGTCTCACTGGGCCTTTGCAGTACCCGCCAGTTCCAGTTATAGTTCCAGTTCCAGTATCAATTTTATTTCCAGTATACCAAAGTATTTCAGCTCTTCTCGTTGGATCCAATTGCCTTAATAAAAGCTCCACTCTTCTTTCTGGACTATCACAGTCTTTGTTATCTTCCTCAAATCATCATCCTCAGCTTCCAGTACAGTTCTCTTCAACTACCTTTGAAAAACCGCAGTTGCCCCCGCAAGGACTTGCTTATTTCTTTTGTCTTAGATTTTTTTCTCAAAGAAGTATTTGAGGATACTATTGTTTTACCCTACATGAAATCCTGCATTAAACCTATATGAAACAACAAAAATGGAAATATTTCTAATTGCTCTCAATTAATATAGTTATGTGTCCAGACGTAATGACACTAACAAGGATGTACAGTAGGTTCACATATTGTTCCGTAACAGGGATGGGTTGTACTGCACTCACCTTGGGTTCTGTTTTGGGGTGCTGCTCAGCCACAGGGGTGTCCCAACCCCCTGTAAGGTAAATTATACAAGAAATGATTGCAGCGCTCCAGGCCACCTATCGTTTCTCATAGATTGTTCCGATGGCTCTTATGATGAATTTCCTATATAACAAAATCAAACAAGAATATACAGATGTGACCAAGTACATCGTGGCTGCACTGTGCATAACATGCACTATGCAAATCGCGCATGAATCGCGCCTGCTCCTTGCGCTATAGTCCAGTTATAGATTGCGTTATAAATGTAACGTAATCTTGTAAATGTAACCTGCAATTACACTCATTGACCACCAGATGTCACTTTTCCCAAACAGTACAGCGCATGCGTAAAAATCTCTTCTACAAAACAGTCAGGCTGCCACTTAACACTACAGATTCTGTCCTTACCTTACGGACAGAGTTCTTGTATTTTATTCGCAGTTACGTACGGTCATTTATGTAATTGGTACAGAAGCCATGCTAACCTTTGCTATTGCTGGATGACTACTTAACACATTATTTGAGGACATACAGTATCATACTTTACACTACAGATTTTGTCCTTACTTTACGGACAGAGTTCTTGTATTTTATTCACAGCCGCAGTTACGTACGGTAATTTATGTAATTGGTACAGAAGCCATGCTAACCTTTGCTATTGCTGGATGACTACTTAAAACATTATTTGAGAACCTACAGTATCATACGGAGCATGTCATACAGTACGTACTGTACTTTATGGGGCATGTCTTCTATTGGACGTTGCTGTATATCACACACCAATGGAGCACCAATTTTTTAAACATACTTTTTTTTAAATCAATAGTTACAGTAATTGGTGCTTAGCATATTCCTTCTGACTTTTCCACAAACACAAATTCACAATGGCAGGCTGCCATGTACACGATAGTTAATACCCATACATACTGCGCTACAGAGAACGTTTTTTTTTCCGCAAAATAGATTTCGCTCTTCAGGTAAAAGTCCTTGCTTTGAGGACCGTGTTTCGTAATTAAATTCGCTTCTCCAGCTTTTCAAGGCTACACATGTCCCTGGTTCAGATTGCTACCATGTGAACATAGAAGCCATGCTAACCTTTTCTAAACAGTCAAGCTGCCACTTTACACTACGGATTTTGTCCTTACTTTACGGACAGAGTTTTTGTATTTTATTCGCAGCCGCAGTTACGTACGGTAATTTATGTAATTGGTACAGAAGCCATGCTAACCTTTGCTATTGCTGGATGACTACTTAAAACATTATTTGAGGACCTACAGTATCATACGGAGCATGTTATACAGTACATAATGTACTTTACGGGGCATGTCTTGTATTGGACGTTGCTGTATATCATACACCAATGGAGCGAAGAAAATCACAGGGGACAGTGGCCTAGTGGGTAGAGGCACAGCTATACTATGACAGTAATTAGTGGTTCGATTCTCAGTTGGTTACAATATATTTTCATTTTTTAAACGTACATTTTTTTTTTAATCAATAGTTACAGTATTTGGTGCTTAGCAAATTCCTTCTGAATTTTCCACAAACAAAAATTCACAATGGCAGGCTGCCATGTACACAGTTATTGCCCATACATACTGCGCTACAGACAACATTTTTTTTTCCGCAACAATAGATTTCTCAAAACTCAGACACAGACCGACACCTCAGACAATAAGATGTTGATTGCAGTCATACAAAATACAGTATGTTAATTGCAGTCTGCCTTCCTTTTGTTTCCCTGCCATTGTACATAATTCAAATGCACCTGACTTATCAGCATTTAGCCGTGAAGGTTTTCCTTTGTCTCTGCCAGCATAAATTCAGCTACAGACGCTAAAATTGTCATACTACTGTATCCATTTTGTTTTTCTGCATCTAAACCGTGTAGATTTGCTACGGATCGTCTCTTCATCTTTTGCCTGTATACAAGCACGAGATTGTACCTGTACACCTGGACTATTCATTCTGCTGAATCCAAAGTCAAGTTGTTACTGCGTTCCTGTTTCTACCAAGCTTTACCAGCATACTGCCTTCCGCAAGAACAGTACAGTATCTTCTCGCTGGAGCAGTAAGTACAGTACAGTACATTTTGACTTATTGCTGCATTACAGTATACAGTAAGCAGCCAGGCTCCTACAAGGACAAAATGGTCCCTGCGCGGAAGCGCTCGGTTCCCACCTTGTCCCTGAACTAACCTGTTTCCCTTCTTTCCCTATGCAACCGGTGCAGAATACTGTATACAATCGCCTGCTGTGTATGGATGGGCCAGATATTAGCAATGAGATTAGCGATAAGAATACTGTATTCAGATACTGCAGGCTGCCGCTATAGTTGATGTAATAGTGTAATAAACGGATTTGTTCGCAAAGCTAGGCATTGATTAATACACTGTTTCGCAGACTCATTTAGCAGACTTAGTTACTGTATACAGTAGTGATATCGTGATTTTTGATGGCTTCCACGTTCAGTACAGTGCAGCAGAGATAGCACCATTTAGAATATTATACAATGTGTTAAAATAGCCTGGTGTGTATGGGCCAGAGATTTCCGACTAGCGATGACAATACTGTATTAGTGTAGGCTACTGCAGGCTGCTACTATGGGTAATGTCCGTATAATCTGTGCTAAATACTAGATCACTCCGTAATACTGTTGGTGTAATACTGTAAATAACGTATTTTTTCCTCAAACGAGGGGACCGGTGTTTTTCGCATATTAACGGACTATTTTGCAGGCTCAGTCAGTAGTAGGAGCACATGTGATATCGTGATTTTCAGCCATGTTGGGAATTGACATGGCTGCCACATACAGCACAGTGCAGTACAGATAGCACCATTTACAATATTGTACAGTGTGTTTACAACCTTCCGTGGTAAGTTTGCTAGGGCAGGATCAACTACACAGAACGTCGGTTTTCCCTCCCCCTTACTGTACCTCTGCTTCAGGTACCATAAGTACCATAATGAACAGTGCATGATTCTTGTGAGGATCATACACACTAGACGCTTTTCATCTGAAAATTGCCTGGTGTGTATGGTCCAGAGATCCCCGACTAGTGATCAGAATACTGTAGTAGGCTACTGCAGGCTGCCGCTATGGGTATTGTCTGTATAATGTGTAATAAATACTGTATTGGGGTATTGTCCGTAATATTGTTGTTTTAATAAATAACGGATCCTTTCGCATCTTTTTTCGCATACTTGTAATTAGTCACAGCTATAAATTAGTGGATTGTTTCGCAGGCTCACCGATATCGTGATTTTCTGCCATTTTAGGGATCAACATGGATGCCACATACAGTGCAGTGCAGTAGAGATAGCGCCATTTAGAATATTGTACAATGTGTTAAAATTGCCTGGTGTGTATGGGCCACAGATCCCCGACTAGCGATGACAATACTCTATTAGGGTAGGCTACTGCAGACTGCCACTATGGGTATTGTCCGTATAATCTGTGCTAAATACTGGATTAGGCTGTAATACTGTTGGTGTAATAAATAACGTATTTTTTCGCAGACTGGGGGGGGGGGCGGAGTTTTGCGCATATTAATAGACTATTTCGCAGACTCAGGTAGTATACAGTATATCTGTGTAAAAAATCCCCTAGCTGTGTACAAAATCCCCTAGCTGTGGGTGTTTGTATTGTAAGTACTGTAATTACAGTAATACTAGATTACAGGTATCCGCAGAACCAGAATACCAGTTTATTTATGTACATTACTGTACGTACAGTAATTGGCATTACGGTGTGTGGCATAAAGTACTGTATGTGTAATGGGCATTACGGTATGCCAATGGCCAATACAGTGTGCACAGTGGCGTAAGTACAGCATAGAGCCCCAGCGGTGGTAGGGAGGTGCTTAGCAAGCAGATTTGTGCTGTGGGGCTATTGTTACCTGCTGTCTTCTGCCCAGGTCCTGCTCTCCCAGCTCCCCCACCACTTACCGCTCAGCATATTGCCACCGATGGTACCTGCCGCAACATTGCATCAGTCCCGGCTCTCCCTGCTCCTGCTAATGAAAAGTGACACTAAGAATATGGCTGCCCCTGTACAGCAGAGCGTTTTTAAGAAACTTAGAGGAGTCCTCCACCTCCTCCAGGATCCTCAAAAACTGACTGCACTATGGGTGCAGCCAATATCTAAATGTCACTTTTCATTAGAGTGTGCATACAGTAGTCCCCTGTCCCACAAAGCCATGCCTTACTGTACACCATTACTGTACAGTACAGTAAGTTACCGCCGCCCTCCCAATGTTAATGTTCCCTGCTTGGGGTGTGGTCTGTACAGTACTCATAGGCGTGCACAGCACATTTAATTAGGGGTTGCACTGTCAAACTGGTGTGCCTAGCATGGAAACAAAAGGAAGGCAGACTGCAATTAACATACTGTATTTTGTATCACTGCAATCAACATCTTGTTGTCTGAGGTGTCGGTCTGTGTCTGAGTTTTGAGAAATCTATTTTTGCGAAAAAAAACGTTGTCTGTAGCGCAGTATGTTTGAGCAATAACTGTGTACATGGCAGCCTGCCATTGTGAATTTTTGTTTGTGGAAAAGTCAGAAGGAATTTGCTAAGCACCAAATACTGTAACTATTGATTTAAAAAAAAGTAAGTTTAAAAAAATGAAAATATATTTTAACCAACTGAGGATCAAACCACTAGTTACTGTAATAGTGTAGCTGTGCCTCTACCCGCTAGGCCACTGTGACCTGTGATTTTCTTCGCTCCATTGGTGTGTGATATACAGCAACGTCCAATAGAAGACATGCCCCGTAAAGTACATTATGTACTGTATGACATGCTCCGTATGATACTGTAGGTCCTCAAATAATGTTTTCAGTAGTCATCCAGCAATAGCAAAGGTTAGCATGGCTTCTGTACCAATTAGATAAATTACCATACGTAACTGCGGCTGTGAATAAAATGCAAGACTTCTGTCCGTAAAGTAAGGACAAAATCCGTAGTGTAAAGTGGCAGCTTGACTATTTAGCAAAGGACAAAAACTGTGGTGTGAAGTTGCGTGACTGCGATTTGTAGAATATACTGTACAGTACTGTAGATTTATTTTCTTTTATAAAGGGAAGAATGTTGATTGGCCAGTTTCTCATACTCTCAATGTCAACTCCAATATCGCTGTATTCGGCACCGTAGTCTTAACGTGGAACATTAGTCATCCAGTGGTTAAACTATGTATTACATGGTGTGGTACATAATGCAGGACATAACGCAATCTACAACTCGCGAGTCAGAGCTCTCAAAAGCGCATTGTAAACCACAATATACCTGGCCACATCTGTACATGGTGTAGTATTTCAAAATAATTAAGAGTAAAAAGTAAATTTCCCAAAGTGTCAAAATTTCTTCTGATAAGGGATTGTGCAATGAATCTTCTCTTGGGGTCACCCTCTGTGCAAAAACAATTAAGGAATGCTTACAGAAAGCTTACATCAAATACACAATGGCCACACATATACCGGTATCTTATTAAGCTCACATCAATGCTGCTGGTGTGTTTTTTTAATCAGGAGATCATATTTACCTTATGCTCCTTGATATATTTTACTTCAATACTAATAAAAAAGAATGTTTTTTTTAAGAAAACGTCTGCGTTGCATTTGGTCCTTGTTTTGACCATATAACAAAGAAACCATTATGTAAGGATACAGCACCTGGGAGATGTAAGCATTGATGTGAGCTTATAAAGATACCGTTATTTGTGTAAACAATCTGTGAACCTTCATCCTTGTTAGTGTCATTACGTCTGGACACATAACTAAATTAACTGAGCGAGATTAGAAATATTTCCTTTTTTGTTGTTTCATATATGTTTTATTGGGGAGTGGAACTGTCCCCCGGTATTATTTCATATTGCAGCTCAAGGCGCAGTGAGGATAGTGGAACAATTTTCCTGTTTCCTTCATTAAACCTGCCTGTTTCAACCCTTCATCTTCTGGTCAGTCTCCAATTCCTTAGCACCACACAATACCATCAAATCCCTTGCCCTTGACAGTTCCATGTAGGCTTCCCTGAAATACGAATGGAAAATATGGTCTATTTGCCATTGGTATTTACTAGTGATTTAAATTCACCAATACGAATCATTAGATTATTTGTAATCCAATGTAAAGAATAGGCTTTAATGGCCGTATTACAGTATATTGATGGTGTATTCATTTCCATTTTTAAGAAATTCGAAAAATATGAATGGGTATGCATTCGTACGTTCATAAATTTGTATGCAAAATACGCACTAATTTCACATCTAATTGGTATGAATATGACCCTTCATACCCATTTGATCTATATAAATGTCCCCCAATGAGTTATTTGAGAAACAGAGTAACAGAGAAAAAACATTATGTTCTCTCTTCTCAACCATTCAAGCATAAGGAATTACAGTCAAAGGTATATGCATGAGGCAAAGATCAACACTACCAGGATCTTTAGGTACACACTAAACTAAATATTATTATTATTATTTATTAAGTTTCTTATATAGCGCAGCATATTACAATGCACTTTACAAAAGAGATAGTGATACAACAAACAGGGTATTTACAGACAGTCATAAGGTAGGAGGACCCTGCTCGCAAGCTTACAATCTATAGGGAAATAGGCATTGATACATAAGGATTTATACTGTATTCTTTATTGCATTAATTCCACCAGAAATCAAGGTTCCTGCTGTGCTGTAAGATACAGTGACCCAGCAGTTTGGCCATGGGTCAGGATGATGGAAAATGTGAAAAAGAAAGAGTGGATATAGGGGACTCTATAGTGGAGATGTGATTAGATAGGAATGGTATATGAAGGTTAAGTGGCTGGTTCTGGAATTTGATTAGCTTGCCTGAAGAGGTGTGTTTTCAGGGAATGCTTATAGGTTTGTAGACTGCAGGAGAGACTTATTGTGCTTGGGAGGGCATTCCACCAAGTGGGTGCAGCCAGAGCAATGTCCTGCAATCTGGGATTTGTGCGAATAATGAGTGTGGATGAGAGACGCAGATCTTGTGAGGAGTGTAGAGGTCGGGTTGGAAGATATTTTGAGATAAGAGAAGAGATGTATGTTGGTCTAGTTTGGTTTATGGCTTTGTGTGTAAGTAAAATCATTTTGGATTGAATACGGAAGAATGCAAGTATATTGTCATAGCCTATAATGAACTTGGTCACATTGGGCCTTATTTTGGTTCATTCTTTCTGACAAAATCCTTCTTAGATGGACAAAACCATGTGCACTGCAGGGGGGGCAGATGTAACATGTGCAGAGAGAATTAGATTTGGGTTAATAATTTGGTTTCTTTGCAGGGAAAATACTGACTGCTTTATTTTTACACTGCAATATAGATCTCACTTTGAAGTAAAACCCCACCCAAATCTAATTCTCTCTGCACATGTTACATCTGCCCACCTGCAGTGCACATGGTTTTGCCAATCTAAGAAGGATTTTGTCAGAAAGAATGAACCAAAATAAGGCCCATTATGATATAAAACATGTATTTGTACAGAAAATATCTAAAAAATTATTTAGGTATACATTTTATTTTTAAATTTAAGCGGCACTATATGAGAGACCTTCATTACACAGATCCCACTGGGGAAGAGATAATCTTTAATGAGAGAGAAGATCTGCCCTCTAAGTGGTCTATTGCAAACTGGGTCATATACAAAACTAATACTACACCAGAGACTCTTCTAAGACCATTGACCACTTCAGAAAAATCAATAGAAGACCAGCGAGATTTCCACATAGATCCAGATGACGTCATATGGAAAACAGGCACGGTAAGATACAGATTGCGGCAAAAAGTGTGTTGAATACAGTATACAACCAGATTTGGTGATGCAAAAAATCAAGGACATGCCCAAGTTCTGATGCATTGATGGTGAAGCCGTATATAATACACTGCATATTCTGTCTCTCTGCCTATTGTATCATAAAATTATCTTTACTGCAACCATTGATGGTAATTAAAGGATACACATGTCCCCTAATACTCCATCACACTTGTACTTGCTCTGCCATATAAATCACCATACAGTTACAGTACAGTTAGTTTGGCCCCTTGCTTCTATGAATCAGTAACAGCATTAGCATAATATATTTCTCAAAGACTGTGTTCTGGAGCATGTATGAATATAATTATAAAGAACATTTTATTTAAACAAAATACAATGCTTAGTTGCACAAATGCTATAAAGGAAAGGGGTTCATTATAATTACAAATAATGAAGAACTTACTGTATGTAACAGCATGTAGCCTATTCTTTTCTGGGAGCATAGCGGGAAATGATGCAGTCTCACAATTAGATTGACCCTCAAAGTGCGACATATTATCAGTTTACACCCACATATTTTACAGAATGGGGGTCATTCAGACCTGATTGCACAGCTGCAAATTTGTGTGGACAGCGTTCAGTTAATGGGAAAAGCAAAGTATGCACATGTTCTATGCGCAACATCATAGATAATGTTCAAATACTCCAATTACAAGGGAAAATAACACATGCTTTATTATTAAAATGACATGAAATTTTACATAAATAAAAGATAAAAACATACAGTAGTTCTCTCTGTGGTTCAACTGGTAAAAAAATATATATTAGTTTTGCAAACATCTCTTAATTGTGCCTTGTTTTATTAACTGTCTATCTGCAAAATATTTTTCTGGCATTATTTTACAATTACTGCCATCTTGGATTAGGGCAGAACTGTGATTACAGAGCCAGAGCTAGAGGCAGCCTTCCCATTTCTATCAACCAATGATAGTCACCGTCCGGGTTTATAAAAGGGCTGCTTGGACTCATGGTGGTCAGTACAAACTGTTTTGTGTGCTGTAAGCTTGCCATGGACTCTTGGTAAATTGGACTTTCCAGTCTACGTCTCTGTCTTTTGAGCATCAATCTCAAAAGCCTATTGGACCCCAGACCTATTAGTTCCATTGGTCGCCGACCTCAACCTGATGATGCTACCTGGTGGTGCTTGACCCATTGCTGTCATCATCTTTGAGAAACCCAGTCTGAATAGATCCAGACAAACCTCCTCTTTTGAGCTGCTTCTTCACGCCACCCGTCAAGGATCCAGCATTCTCCAGCATCCTCTTCATCTCCAGATAGTCTTTGCATCTTCCCTATCTCTTCCAGTATAATGCTGCAATTATCCAGAATCCCTCAAGTTCATCTGATGTGACCATATTCTCCATAATCTTCAATCGCATCTTCTCCAAGTTCCTGTACCAGCATATGTTCTGAACTACATACTAATTCATCATAAAGTGTTTGGGATTTCGCCATGAATCTTCTTTTTGCTCCAAAGACATTATGTGGAGACTTTACTTTTTTTCAGTTATTTTTGTTTTATATTATATATATGCAAAGAAACTTTATTAAATCAACTTGGTTTCACCACGAAGTTTCAGATTCAGTAGTTATTTCTGCATCTAAACCGAATCCATCCAATTCCATGGACCTGACACGTACATTGAAATGACTGATTGACTGGTTGTTTATTATACTCAACTATATCACTTTTTGAACCTTAATACATCTGGGTTTGGACATTACCCTTTTTCTACATAAAAAAATACTTTGTTCTACAGACAAGGACATAGACAGATGTATGTAATGCAAGCGTCAGATACCAATATCTCCTAATGGAACAAGTGTTACAAAGGGGAAATATCACACTTATAATAAATAATATGTTGAGTTAATGGTTGTAATAATTTATAAATAGCATCTATTAAAAATATTAAGATAATATTTTGCATAAAATTCTGATTCATATTTTACATTTCATTACTTATACAAGATGCCCAAATCTCAGTGCAATGACAGATGTCCTCCTGGGTACAGAAAAGCCTCTAATGGAAGAATCAAAGCCTGCTGCTATGACTGTGTCCTGTGTTCTGAGGGAGAAATGTCCAATGTTACAGGTACTGATGTGTTGTACACAGGAAGAATCGTCATATGTGCGAAACTGAGGCTATGATTGCTATATGCTCACTACAGTACAGTACAGTATGTTAGTAACTGAGGCTATGATTGCTATATGCTCACTACAATAGACATATGTTAGTAACTGAGGCTATGATTGCTATATGCTCACTACAATAGACATATGTTAGTAACTGAGGCTATGATTGCTATATGCTCACTACAATAGACATATGTTAGTAACTGAGGCTATGATTGCTATATGCTGACTACAGTAGACATATGTTAGTAACTGAGGCTATGATTGCTATATGCTCACTACAGTAGACGTATGTTAGTAACTGAGGCTATGATTGCTGTATGCTCACTACAGTAGACATGTTAGTAACTGAGGCTATGATTGCTATATGCTCACTACAGTAGACACATGTTAGTAACTGAGGCTATGATTGCTATATGCTCACTACAGTAGACACATGTTATTAACTGAGGCTATGATTGCTATATGCTCACTACAATAGACATATGTTAGTAACTGAGGCTATGATTGCTATATGCCCACTACAATAGACATATGTTAGTAACTGAGGCTATGATTGCTATATGCTCCATACAATAGACATATGTTAGTAACTGAGGCTATGATTGCTATATGCCCACTACAGGAGACACATGTTAGTAACTGAGGCTATGATTGCTATATGATCACTACAGTAGACATATGTTAGTTACTGATACTATGATTGCTATATGCTCACTACAGTAGACACTAGGCTGTTGTAGCCTGGGCTGTTGGGTTATTTTAGAAAGGTTTATTTAAAAGGGTTCTGTAATGATACAACAAATTCAGGACTTATTCAGGACTTACATAGTGACTATGTCTGTGCCAAGGACTGGACTGTAATGTGATCCTGTGTTCTTTTCTGTCATTACAGGTAAATATCGCTATTGCTATACTGGCCTGTCTGCTCCTGCAGCTTAACAGGGAATCAAATATATTGATTGGGTAAATATCGCTATTGCTATACTGGCCTGTCTGC
Organism: Crinia signifera; assembly: GCF_055691185.1. Taxonomy (NCBI): domain Eukaryota; kingdom Metazoa; phylum Chordata; class Amphibia; order Anura; family Myobatrachidae; genus Crinia; species Crinia signifera. The sequence continues at coordinate 17,094,160 of NC_139217.1, read as the reverse complement.
TCGTGCAGCTTAACAGGGAATCAAATATATTGATTGGGTAAATATCGTTATTGCTATACTGGCCTGTCTGCTCCTGCAGCTTAACAGGAAATCAAATATATTGATTGGGTAAATATCGTTATTGCTATACTGGTCTGTCTGCTCGTGCAGCTTAACAGGGAATCAAATATATTGATTGGGTAAATATCGTTATTGCTATACTGGCCTGTCTGCTCCTGCAGCTTAACCGGGAATCAAATATAATGATTGGGTAAATATCGCTATTGCTATACTGGCCTGTCTGCTCCTGCAGCTTAACCGGGAATCAAATATAATGATTGGGTAAATATCGCTATTGCTATACTGGCCTGTCTGCTCCTGCAGCTTAACAGGGAATCAAATATATTGATTGGGTAAATATCGCTATTGCTATACTGGCCTGTCTGCTCCTGCAGCTTAACAGGGAATCAAATATATTGATTGGGTAAATATCGCTATTGCTATACTGGCCTGTCTGCTCCTGCAGCTTAACAGGGAATCAAATATATTGATTGGGTAAATATCGCTATTGCTATACTGGCCTGTCTGCTCCTGCAGCTTAACCGGGAATCAAATATATTGATTGGGTAATCCAAGACAGTGCTAATATTATTTATAGATTTGAGAGCTCTTGTATAAGTTTAAACTAATTTGTCTTCGAGTGCTGGCAATCTGCTATTTGAATGTTTGTTTATATTGGAGTTTTATTGCCTGCCTTGTAATTGGGGAGGGGTGGATAGTTCAGGCTTTGATTAGTTGTATTGACTTCACATGGACAGAATCCATCATTTATAAGAGAGCCTCACTAGGCTGTTGTAGTCTGGGCTGTTGGGTTATTTTAGAAGGGTTTATTTAAAAGGGTTCTGTAATGATACAACAAATTCAGGACTTAAACAGGATGCAAACAGATGAACTCATCACCAAGACATCTTCAAGCCTAAGAAAGTTTAAAAACCCTTTGCTTTAACCTCTAAAATTGAACGTATGTACCTAACCTGCACTCCTATATACTCACACTGTCACTATGCTACCTGTTTGTGTATGTGATTCATCCATTCTAATTCTAAGCATAATCTGCTTCTATATTGCAATACTTGTGTTTGTACATTTAGACATTGCAAACTTGCTAATTGGAGCCATATGAGGCTGGTGCCTGCTTCACAAAATACAGGGTAACTCTACAACTGAAAACATTTACTTCACTGCATGCCATAGCATTGTATGCAATCTATGGTCAACTCTGTACTAATCAGCGTGCACTCACATATATGTAGGGTTTATAAATGACTATCTGAGCAACGCCAGTAAGCTGGTATTAACTATTGCAAGTCTAATATAACTCTTGGCCTATAGAACTGTTCAAATACACCATGTACTACAAACTATTGCTCTGCTTCGCTCTCCATAGTTTTCTCTCAAAATCAGTCTCTTCTCTCTCTCTCCCTGAAGCTCAGCCCTCTATACACATTTCTGCCTCCATTATCCACACCCCTCTTATTAACACTCATGAGATTTTTACATATCTCTCTACATTGACAATAACATCCACAAACTGTCGCCAGAAACAACATTCACAAACCACCTGCAGCTACACCTATCTCTCTCTACTGCTTCTATTAGCTGGTGACATTTCACTTAATCCAGGCCCCGGCTGCTTGCCCCGCTCGCAGGCACCTAACTCTCAGGAACATAGTAATCCAGCTAACCTCATAAACATAAAATGCCTCCCTTCATCCCCCAAATCACTAAAATGTGCGTTATGAAATGCACGCTCTGTTGGCAACAAATTAACATCCATCAACGACCTCTTCATTTCAAACAACTTCAACCTGCTGGCTATAACATAAACATGGCTCTCACAATCAGACACAGCCTCCCCTGCAGCCCTGTCACACGGTGCTCTCCACTTCACACACACACCCAGGCCTGGTGACAGCAGAGGAGGTGGGGTTGGAATCTTACTATCCCAATACTTCACATACAAAGTTATACCACAGGTTCCATCACTCACATTCACATCATTTGAAGTACATTCCATCAGAACTTACACTCCTTTCTCGCTGCGTGTTGCAGCTACAGATGGGGCAGGTCCCATCCTGGCTGGCAGATCGCCAGAATGTCTGCGCTGGCGACCCGCCAGCAGCCGCGCCAGCGAATACACTGAGACGCGTGTGCGTCTCAGTCTCCGTCGCCAGCGCGACGGAAACCCTGTCCGTCTCCGCCTCAGGGAGACGGACAGGGTTAGGGGGGATGCGGGCAGGCGGCGGGGACCCCGGGTTACCGCCGGCAAGCCGGCGGGGACCCGGGGGAACGGATGGAAGCGCCGTCGGAAGGGGACGCGCGCGCCTCTCGTGCGCGCACGTCCCCTTCTCACCATCGCCATGGCGCTGGCGGGGGATGGCGGCTGGCGACGCCAGCGCCATCCCCTGCCAAGATGGGACCTACCCCATCTGTATCTATCGCCCACCTGGGCAGCCAACACGATTTCTGGAAGATTTTTCTGCCTGGCTCTCTCACTTCCTTTCCGCTGACATCTCAACCATCATCATGGGTGACTTCAACATTGCTATTGATAGCCCAAAATCTGCTGCTCATGCCTCCAAACTACTCTCTCTAACCTCCTCTCTCGGCCTCTCCCAATGGACTGACTCCTCTACTCATCGGGATGGCCACTGTCTTGATCTGATATTCACTAAGCTGTGCTCAGTGTCGGAATTCACCAATTCTCATTTCCCTCTCTCAAATCACAACCTTATCACCTGCATGCTGTCCTCTAGTACTTCTAACTCAAAAACACAGAAATCCTTTAATCCACCTCAAGCCCGCAGAAATATTAATGATATTAATTTTCAAGTACTCTCCTCCTCACTGCAACAACAGCTTGCTCCTACAGTATTTCTGCATTCACTACTCCTGAGATGGCGGTATCACACCTAAACCTAACCCTCAAAACAGCCCTGGATGAAGTGGCTCCAGTTACCCACCACACTCAACGTAGGCCTAGACGCCAACCGTGGCACTCTAAATTAACGAGACACCTACAAAATATCTCACGCAAAGCTGAGTGTAAATGGCGTAAATCTCACAGTCCAATGGATTTCTTTACATATAAGAATATCTACCCGTACTATAGTTATGCCCTGGAAACTGCCAAACAAACATATTTCCAAACTCTCATTTCTGCTCAAGCTTCTAACCCAAAACGTCTTTTTAATACATTTAAATCCCTTCTCAACCCTCCCTCACCCAAGCCACCAACCACTATCCATGCACAAGAACTTGCTTCCTACTTCAGGGATAAGATTGACAAGATCAGAGATTAATTGGTATGCTCCAACTCAGTTGGTGATATGCTCAATTCCATACCTGAGCCCTCTGAAGCATTTCCTTCATTTGATCTCACAAATGAAGATGAAGTATCTGCACTTTTCTCTGCCTCCCACTCTACTACCTCTCCTCTTGACCCTATACCCTCGCAAATAAGTAAATCTCTGTCTCCTGTGCTCATCCCAATCTTAACTAAAATCTGTAACCTCTCTTTCTCTACTGGTGTCTTTCCTTCATTGTTCAAACAAGCAGTTATTACTCCGATTCTGAAAAAAAAACAGAATTCTGATCCAAGCTCTCTCTCAAACTACCGTCCCATTTCTCAACTTCCATGCACCTCCAAACTACTTGAAAGACTTGCTTATACTCGCCTCACACACTTTCTTAACTCACACAACTTAATGGACCCGCATCAGTCAGGCTTTCGTGCCCAACTTTCCACAGAGACAGCACTGACTAAAGTTGTGAATGATCTGGTCACTGCTAAGTCTAAAGGCCACTACTCACTACTAATTCTTCTAGATCTCTCTGCTGCTTTTGACACTGTTGACCACACACTTCTCAAACAAACACTACAATCCATAGGTCTTAAAGACACAGCCCTTTCTTGGTTCTCATCCTACCTATCTAACCGCTCATTTAGTGTTCGTTTCTCTGATTCTACCTCCTCTTCGCTACCTCTTTCAGTTGGAGTATCTCAGGGTTCAGTTTTAGGTCCTCTGCTTTTTTCAATCTATACCTCATCTCTTGGCAAACTAATCAGCTCCTTTGGATTTCAGTATCATCTGTATGTGGATGATACTCAGCTCTACCTATCCTTCCCGGACCTGTCCCCATCTGTATTGAGCCGTGTCTCTGAATGCCTTTCTGCTGTTTCATCCTGGATGTCATCTCGCCACCTCAAACTTAATATCTCAAAAACAGAATTAATTATATTTCCGCCAATAAATAGTAGTTACAAACCTGATATCTCTATCGCTGTTGAGAAGATGACAATCACTCCTACCTCTCAAGCTCGCTGCCTAGGTGTTATCCTTGACTCAGAACTTTCCTTTGTACCCCACATTCAATCTGTCTCAAAATCATGCCACATGCACCTAAAAAACATATTTAAAATTTGCCCTTACCTTACACAAGACACTGCAAAAACTCTAATCCATGCTCTCATCATCTCAAGCATTGATTATTGCAATAGTCTCCTTATTGGCCTTCCCCAATACAGACTCTCACCACTACAGTCCATTATGAATGCAGCCAGACATTCATCATCTGCAAAGCTACTCTGTCGGTCACTTCATTGGTTACCTGTATTCTACCGTATTCAATACAATATTCTTTTACTTACACACAAAGCCATAAACCAAACTACACCAACATACATATCTTCTCTTATCTCAAAATATCATCCAACACGACCTCTACGCTCCTCCCAAGATCTGCGTCTCTCATCCACACTCATTACTCGCTCCCATTCCCGACTGCAGGACTTTCTTCGGGCTGCACCCACTCTGTGGAATGCCCTCCCAAGCACAATAAGACTCTCCTCCAGTCTCCAAACCTATAAGCGTTCCCTAAAAACTAATCTATTCAGGCAAGCTTATCAAATTCCAGAACCAGTCATAGAACCTTGCATTCTGGTGGAATCGATGCAATAAAGAATACAGTATCTATCCTTATGTATCAATGCCTATTTCCCTATAGATTGTAAGCTTGCGAGCAGGGCCCTCCTACATTTTGACTGTCTGTAAATACCCTGTTTTGTTGTATCACTGCCCCCTATGTAAAGCGCAACGGAATATGCTGCGCTATATAAGAAACTGTTAATAAATAAATAATAAATAAATAATATGTTAGTATCTGAGGCTATGATTGCTATGCACTCACTACAGTAGACACATGTAAGTAACTGAGGCTATAATTGCTATATGATCACTACAGTAGACACATGTTAGTAACTGATGCTACAGTATGATTGCTTTATGTTCAATACAGTAGACACATGTTAGTAACTGAGGCTATGATTGCAATATGATCACTACAGTAGACGCGTGTTAGTAACTGAGGCTATGATTGCTATATGCTCACTACAGTAGATGTATGTTAGTAACTAAGGCTATGATTGCTATATGCTGACTACAGTAGACACATGTTAGTAACTGATGCTATGATTGGTATATACTCACTACAGTAAACACATTTTAGTAACTAAGGCTATGATTGCTATATGCTCACTACAGTAGCCACATGTAAGTAACTGAGGCTATAATTGCTATATGATCACTACAGTAGACACATGTTAGTAACTGATGCTACAGTATGATTGCTTTATGCTCAATACAGTAGACACATGTTAGTAATTGAGGCTATGATTGCTATATGCTCACTACAGTAGATGTATGTTAGTAACTAAGGCTATGATTGCTATATGCTGACTACAGTAGACACATGTTAGTAACTGATGCTATGATTGGTATATACTCACTACAGTAGACACATGTTAGTAACTAAGGCTATGATTGCCCTATGATCACTACAGTAGCCACATGTTAGTAACTGAGGCTATGATTGCTATATAATCAATACAGTAGACGTATGTTAGTAATTGAGGCTTTGATTGCTATATGCTCACTACAGTAGACATACTGTATGTTAGTAACTGAGGCTATGATTGCTATATGCTCACTAGAGTAGATATATGTTAGTAAATGAGGCTATAATTGCTATATGCTCACTACAGTAGATGTATGTTAGTTACTGAGGCTATGATTGCTATACGTCCACTACAGTATACATATGCTAGTAACTGAGGCTATGATTGCTATATGCTCACTACAGTAGATGTATGTTAGTAACTGAGGCTACAGTATGATTGCTATATGCTCACTACAGTATAAACATGTTAGTAACTGAGGCTATGATTGATATATGCTCACTACAGTAGATATATATTAGTAAATGAGGCTATGATTGCTATATGATCACTACAGTAGACATATGTTCAGTGGTGCAAGTAAGGGGGTACGGCGTGGTACGGCGTACCTTTAAGAAATATGTTGCAGGTACGCCGTACCACCTCGTGCCCCCCTGCTGTCATTTTTTCTAAATCAAATTGCTGGCGCCATCTGTGAGGCGCCGACTAGCGGGATGAGGGTGGTGTGGTGCGGTCCGCTGCCAAAGGGTGACACCATGAGATGTCGGGATCCCCTGCAGCTGCTGCGTTTGTCTCCCGTGTCTCCGGCGGCTGCCCGGTCATTTTCAAATGCTCTGATTGGCTAACTATTCAGCGCTGCTTTTTAAATGGCCGGGCAGCCGCCGGGGACACGGGAGACAAACGCAGCAGCTGCAGGGGATCCCGATGGACATATGTACCCCTGTCATTTAGGATGGAAATGATTTTTCCCAGCGCATACCTGCAGTGACAGTCTGGCGGCCGCAAACACCAACAGCATTGGCAGACAGAGCAGCAGTGAGTGGAACAGCATATGTGTGGCACTGTGGGGGCATATGCTATCTGGCACTGTGGGGGCATATACTGTATGTCTGGCACTGGGGGCATACTTGGCACTGTGGGGGCATACATGTGTGGCACTGTGGGGGCATATGCTATCTGGCACTGTGGGGGCATATATGTCTGGCACTGGGGGCATACTTGGCACTGTGGGGGCATACATGTGTGGCACTGTGGGGGCATATGCTATCTGGCACTGTGGGGGCATATATGTCTGGCACTGGGGGCATACTTGGCACTGTGGGGGCATACATGTGTGGCACTCTGGGGGCATATGCTATCTGGCACTGTGGGGGCATATATGTCTGGTACTGGTGGTATACAGGCACTGTGGGGGCATATGCTATCTGGCACTGTGGGGGCATGTATGTCTGGTACTGGTGGTATACAGGCACTGTGGGGGCATATGCTATCTGGCACTGTGGGGGCATATATGTCTGGCACTGGGGGCATACTTGGCACTGTGGGGGCATACATGTGTGGCACTGTGGGGGCATATGCTATCTGGCACTGTGGGGGCATATATGTCTGGCACTGGGGGCATACTTGGCACTGTGGGGGCATACATGTGTGGCACTGGGGGCATATGCTATCTGGCAATGTGGGGGCATATATGTCTGGTACTGGTGGTATACAGGCACTGTGGGGGCATATGCTATCTGGCACTGTGGGGGCATATATGTCTGGTACTGGTGGTATACAGGCACTGTGGGGGCATATGATATCTAGCACTGTGGGGGCATATATGTGTGGCACTGTGGGGGCATATTAGTAATGGGAATCAGTTGTGCGGCAGCAGCGCAATGGGCATTATGGCATGGGTATTATGTACTGGGTGTGTGACGAGTAACAGGCATTACTGTGTAAATTTCGGCGCGCAATATCCCTGTTTGTATTTTATCTGGCTCCTACATTTTGTGTGCAGGATTCAATGCACAAGCGCAAACAGGAATGTCATTGTGTTCTAAAGTTTTGTCATGTAGCCACTCATATGACCACGCCCTGACCACACCCATTTTTCTGTGCCACAGTACCACTAAGACATTTTTTCTATTTGCACCACTGCATATGTTAGTAACTGAGGCTATGATTGATATATGCTGACTACAGTAGATATATGTTAGTAACTGATGCTATGATTGCTATATGATCACTACAGTAGATATATGTTAGTAAATGAGGCTATGATTGCTATATGCTCACTACAGTAGACACATGTTAATATCTGAGGCTATGATTGCAATATGATCACTACAATACATGTATGTTAGTAACTGAGGCTATGATTCATATATGATTAGTACAGTAGACATTTGTTTAAATGAATATAATACACAAAAATAACATAAAACAAAGTTCTTCATGTCAGTAGTTCAATGAATGAGAAATCCTTACTGTAACATTGCTAATGACTTAAGCAGTACTTTTATTTAAGCACAGTACAAACCCAGCGCTAATATATTCATAAAGGATTTGTTTGTAAAATACTCATATGTTACTGTAATGAGTAATAAGAGGATAATAGTATGCTTGTGGTTACATACAACAGCACCTTAAAGTCAGGTGTAAAACAAATAAAAAAAAACAAATTCTGTTATCTCTGCTCTATTACTCTAAGTAAATATATACTGTATATATGTAAAAGAAATAGAGGAGCGCACAATATGTAAACCATAAAAACACTTTTGCTCTGATATATAAGCTCACATACATGAACGTTAGCAGCAGTGAATATACTATTCAGAGTCACCGGGTCACAGCCAGGATGCATCCAAAAGTCAGCTCAATATCCAGGTTTCCAGACAGCTCTCTCTGACACAACGATTGCAGGTCAGCATGCAAGATGGTCAGCATACAATGGCAATGAGGCCACTACCAACGCGTTTCATCCAACTGGACTTCATCAGGAGGTGTTGACAGCCTCCTCTGGTATCATTTAATATGCCTCAGTCCAGGAGTTTGTCAATAAAAATGTAAACGTCAGTTTCTATCTGAACAGCATTTGCCCAATATATCACATAGTGCAGTAACAAGTTATCATTTCCAATCATAATCAGTGAACAATATATATCATAAAAAGTATACAATTTTATACACATAGAATAAAAGTAGTAAACAGATACATTTAATGCAGAAAGTTACATAAAAAAGATAAAAGGTTAAGCATAATATTAAAAAGAAGCTGGGGAGATATACCCAATACTTTCAGCAAATGTGTTTTTTAGAGGTTCTAGAAGATGAGAAACAATATAGGGTTAGAACAATCCTTAAAAATGAATATGTACAGTATATATTTTTCTATATTTGAACATCGGATCATCCCAATTTTTAATTCAAAATATAGAGATTTTTATGTCTAAAAAATAAATAATAAATAAAGTGGGAAATAGCCTTACACAAGAAGAGAATCACATTGAGCTATAAATCACATTGAGCTATAAATCACATAATAGAAACTATATGGCAATTTGGAAGATTGAATACATTAGAATGTTTCATATTTGGACTACAGTCATAGCCTTAAACAGGCGGTCCGACCTCACCTTGTGTCACAAATCCACTGAGGGGGCCAAAGTACCAGCAAGATGCCGGGCCACCGGCCCAACAACAGGATCTCACCTCCCGGCATCACCGCGAATATGATTAGCGCAAGAACGGGTTGAAGTTGAACCACTCATTGATTCCCATTGGTGACAGTGTGTAAAGATTATAAATCCAGTATGTCTCTCTTTTGCTTAGTTTGTCCAGTATATCCCCACCCCTTTTGTCCAAAACAACTTGTTCAAGTGCTTTAAATGAGAAATCTTTTAAAGTGGAACCACAGAAGGAGGCAAAGTGTCTAGAATCATGATGGGCTAAATTTATAGTTTTGATAATCCTAGTATGTTCTAGAATGCAGAGTTTTGGTAAGAGACCCAAAAATAGATAAATCTCATGTTGGAAAATTGAAGTCCCCTCGGGAGATCAATAAATTAGCTGAAGATTTTAATGAGGTTTTGCATAGGGCTGAGATGTATGATGTCTGGCGGGTCCTTAGCCCGACCGCCAGAGACTATACTTTCTTTTCAAATATGCACAAAACATACTCAAGAATCGATTATGTGTTCACAGATAGGCTTACCCTCCAGAATATAAAAAGAGCAGATATCTTGCCCTTGACCTGCTCGGACCATGCGCCCCTCATAGTTAATTGGCAACAGAACACTCTCAGGGTCACTCCAAGAATCTGGAGGTGCCCGAACGCACTTTTTTCGGCAGTGGAGACCAAGAATCGGTTAAAAGAAGCACTAGATGAATATCTGCTATATAATAAAGCACAGCAGACCAATGCAATTAATCTTTGGTGTGCGTTAAAAGCAGTTATACGGGGTAAAATTATCCAGATCAGTGCGAGAATAAAAAAACAGGAGACACAACTCCGTACAGATTTAGAAGATAAAATCAAAACACTGGAGAAGGCCCATAAAATCAACTCTATGGATGAACAAATACTAAAAAATCTATGTAAGGCCCGGGCTGAGCTAGAAGAAATAAATATGAAACAAATAAACTATCAACTGGAGAGATTTAAACAAAAATATTACGGCGAAGCCAACAAAGCCACAAGCTATATGGCCAAAAAAATTAAAGGAGTTAGACTTAAAAATGCAGTAAAAGCACTGTATAATCATAGAGGGGAGAAAATAACAAACCCCGCAGATATGTCGAATGTTTTTGCGAAATATTTGGAGAAATTATATAACTTAGATATAGATGAAGAGACCCCTCAACCCTCCCTCAGTGACATTGACCAGTTTTTGGCTAAGATTAATCTCCCTAAGTTAACGGAACAACAGAAAGAAGGCTTGAAGGCCCCTTGGACCTTGCAAGAGATCTCAGAGGCAATTAAGACCTTGAAACCAAATAAGACTCCGGGCCCAGACGGGTTTATAAATAACTTCTTTCTAATCTTTCAAAAGGAAATTGCCCCCGTTCTCCTCCAGACCTTTCTGGAGGGGAATAGGGTAGGCAGCTTCCCAGCAGAGATGCTTGAGGCCAGAGTTGTTATGATAGGGAAGGAAGGAAAAGATCTTACAGCCCCAGCAAACTACAGACCAATTGCCTTACTTAATACAGATATTAAGATATATGCCAAAGTAATAGTTAATAGACTGGCTCCACTACTAAAAGATCTAGTGCACATAGACCAGGCCGGATTTGTTAAAAATAGGCAAGGCCCACATAACGTGTGCAGAGCAATCCACATAATGGAATATGCGGCAAGACGGGAGTTCCAGCTAGTGGCTCTGTCGCTAGACGGAGAGAAAGCATTCGATCGCCTGCATTGGATCTTTTTGGAAAGAGTGCTTCAGAAATATGGCCTGGAGGGAAACTTCCTCAGAGCCATACTGACGTTATATACTTCTCCATCTGCAACGGTCTACTGCAATGGGTTCCTATCAAATAAATTCTTGATCTCAAATGGGACGAGACAGGGTTGTCCCCTGTCTCCCATAATATATGTTCTAGCGATAGAGCCACTGGCGGAACTAATCAGACAATCACAAGAAGTCTCGGGCCCTATAATAAATAACCTACAACATAAAATCCTTCTCTATGCGGATGATATCCTCCTTTTTATCACAAACCCCAGTATATCTCTTCCAGCACTGTTAGATATTATTCAAGAATTCGCGAAAGTTTCATACTATAGGTTAAATACAAATAAATCGGAAGCTCTCCCATTAAACATAGAACCAAGTGAACAAACTCAAATGAAAGAAAGATTTAAATTTAAATGGAAAAGCAATTCTCTCCAATACCTAGGGATTCAATTGACATCCAAGGAAGAAAAAATAATAGAACTTAATTATGCCCCCCTGTTACAACAGCTAAATATAAAAATTAATAAATGGATGAACACAGAAGCATCCTTAATAGGAAGAGTGGCGATTCTGAAAATGTTTATTTTACCAAAGATCTTATATCTCTTCCGGGCTATCCCCAAAATACTGCCTAAATATTGGATCGCAAGGTTCAATTCCCTTTTTAATAAATATATCTGGAGAAATAAACGACCTAAAATTGCGAAGGAATACCTAATGCTCCCTAAAGATAGAGGTGGTTTAGCCCTCCCAAATCTGGAACTATACCAAGCAGCAGCACTACTAGATCAAATTAAGAATTGGAGCTGTCCTATGAAGAACAACACATGGATAAACCCAGAGATAAATAATATGAAAGAGGTCCCTCCCCAAAATTTAATCTGGCTGCCCCCTAAATATGTAAAGAACAGTAAAGAATTAACAAACTCTACTAAAGCGATCCTCCAGAAATGGCATTCCCTCCTGGAAAGGAGGAACCAGTCGGGTGCGCCTATGGCACATCTCCCTCTTCACACTTTAATGAGAATAATCCCGAATTTAAATTTGGAACATTGGGGAAACCCTGCAACAAAAACATTAGGAGATATATATGAAAATGGACAATTAATGGCCTTTGACCAGATAAAAAAAAAATGGGGATTAGATAATTCTGAATTCTATAAATATCTTCAGATCAGACACTGGCTCCAATCTGATATTTTCGAAACAACAGAGTTGAAAACACTCTCTAAAGATTGGGTAAACCAGGTGTCTGGTCTAAAAAAGAATGGAGGAATAACCTTTTGGTACAAAAAACTCCAACAAGAGAAAGAAGGGGAAGAAATAAAAACTAGATGGCAATTAAAATGGGAAAGGGAGCTGGACCTCTTTTGGGATGAGGAACAATGGGGACAATTGTTTAGAACAGTAAATCAGATGTCCAAATCTACATCACAAATAGAGAAATTTTTTAAAATATTTTACCAGACATACTACACGCCAGCAAAGATTAATAGTTTTTTCTCGGAGCAACCAGATACATGCTGGAGGTGTGACGATAAAGGAGACATAAAGCACATATTCTGGTCCTGTGGGAAGTTAAAATCTTTTTGGATGGAGATTGAAGAATTCATTCGGCAGAGTGTGGGCTTGGCGGTCCAGCTATCCCCGCAAATGATTCTGCTGCATATCCTCCCAGCAAGTCTGAGTGGTTCACAAAAATACCTTTTAAATCAAATAATTTGTGCGATAAGAGCAACAACTGCACAACTGTGGAAACAGGAACAAGCCCCCACTCTGCAGAAAGTAATAAGTAAAGTAGAATACAACTTTAAAATGGAAACATTGGGTAAAAAATATAGTGACAAAAGGGTGATTGCTTGGAGAGACTGGGAAAGAGTTAGAGAAGATCAGCGATAGTAGATTCGGGACCTGATATTGTGGGGGATTTAGTTGGGAGAGTTCCACATCCCAGACACCCTTTCATGGCTAGTAAGTCAAAATAAGAATAATAGATTTGTAAAATATCTCTTGCCAAATGTGTCATTTTGTATGTAAAGTAATGTACTGTATTTATGTGGTTTACGTGGGTCTATACATATAGAATGTACGGACTTTGTTGTCCCAGAGGTTATGTATTAAAATTGCAAATAAAAATACTTTAAAAAAAAAAAAAAAAATAGAATGCAGAGTTTTAATAGCCTCTTCGTTTTGCCTATATAGATTTTCCCGCATCCACATTTTAACTTGTAGATGACATGAGTAGACAAACAAGTTAGTCGACTCATGATCTTCCATGATTTAGTGTGCTCAGCGTTCCCGAAAGCATGTCTTTCTCGATAAACAGTTTGACAAACCTTTAACCAACTGCTTTTTTCTAGATTAGCTTTTTTAACCTGCTGAGGGCCAAGGATGATTTTAGAGAGGGCACTTTTTTTTAAAACTACTTGCGGTTTTGGAGGGAGGATAGGCTGCAAAATTAGATCAAGCTATAGAACATTGCAATGTCTACTTAAAATGTTCCTAATCATGTCTTTTGGAATGAAATTGTGTTATAAGTAAGCAACTCTGATCTGTCATGTTCCTTTGCTCTAAGCCTACACCTATCAATCAAATCTATGGCATAGTTTTTCTCCTGAAATATCTCACTGTAGATCTGCGCCTGCTCTTCAAATTTAATACCATTATTACAATTCCTACGAAATTGCGAATTTTGGAGGTTCTTAATCCATTTTTTTAAACTATTATAGTGAATGTAACTTTTGCTATCCACTTTTTTATATGAGTATATGTATCAATTGTATTATCTGAGAGCCAGTTGGTAACATCAAGGACAAGATCTAGAAATTCTATTTTGTTATTATCAGTTTTGAAAGTAAAGTGCAGGTTACAATTATTCTCATTAATTTTACACATAAATTATTCAAACAAAGCTGTTGCTCCCTGCCAAATAATTATCACATCTATATAGAGTTTGTAACATTTTATATTCTTTTTATACTCTTTAGTAATTTCCCCGTTATATCCTCCCACTTGCCAAGGTATAGATTCCCTAGACTTGGGCATAGGGTGCTCACAAAGTTGCAGGAAAAACACACCTTGGAAGGTGAAAACGTTATTTTCTAGAACAAGTTTAATACAGTCCAATATGAACTTTAATGGATGTATCTTTCTGTAAAAAATAGGCTACTGCCTTTAAACCAACTGATAGATAGAGGTGTAGAGAGCTTCTACATAAACAGAACACCACTGATATGATGTCATTTAAAATTTTCTAGATGTTTTAATATTTGAGTGGAATCCTTGGTGTATGATTCTAATTTAATTACATATTTCTGGATATGTAGATCCACAAACTCTGATAATGCAGATGTAGCAGAGTTAATCCCTGAAATAATGGGGTGCCCTTGGATTTGTTCAAGCCTTTTATGGATTTACGGCAAAAAATAGAAAATCGTCCCCAGGGCATTGTCATTAATGATATCATTCTTCTCATTTTATCCCAAACAGCTTTTAGAAAGTCCAAAATCCACAAATGTTTTATCTTCTCCACTACTTCTCTAGTTGGATCAACTGAAAGCTTTAAATAAGTGGTTTGATCATATAATAATCTATAAGCTTCCTTAGGGTAATCATCCCGATCCAGGATCCCCCCCCCTTCACCTGCCATTTTAATTCAAATATTTTGATTATCCTCCATCTTTTTTATGGCAGCATATTCATCTTTTTTAAATTAGATTTATCATTATTCTTTCACGTACATAATTTATCAAAATATTTTTTTAATGAGACTTAAAAAAGTTTCACTACCTCTAGATTCAATGGGATAGTAGGTGGGTTTTGGTTTAAGGTCTGTAATATTTTAATTGATTGGTTCATATTTTATTCATATTAGAAGAATTCAAATTTTTTGCAAATTTGTTTAGCAAAATGCCATTTCAGCGTTAGCAATCTGACAAATTATTGACATTGATAAATAAATCAAAAGCATTGGGGTTACATGTAGGGGCAAATGATAAACATTTCTGTAACTGTTTAGTTTCAGTTGGTTTCAGGGAGTAACTGGGAGTAATATGGAAAATTCCCATATTTATTGTTGATTCAATATTTTTATTCTTATTTTCTGTCCTCTTTCCGCCTCTCTTCCCTCGTCTAAAGGGTTTTGTTTTAGTTTGGTTTGCATTCTTGACGAATACTCTCCACCTTGGTTCAATTCTCTCCCTCCTCTCCACATACGTCTCTCTTCCAATCAGAACTAAAATCACCAGATCTGTTTGCTGGCGGCCATGCACTTTGGTTTTTATGTTCTAAGGCAATTTTTCATGCCCCCCCCGCCCATCGCAATTTGTAGTAAGCGGGTCTTTTGCGCGACACACCACACACCGTAATGCCCATTGCACGTTTTAGCGAACTTTGTAATACCCATTACACATTAGCCGCATAACGTAATGCCAATTAAACATAAGGCCACACATGATGCCCATTGCATACTATATAACAAACCCATTACACATTTGTCCCCCGCCTCCCTCATCTCTGACCCGATCCCGGGGGAGGTGGATGCGCCCGCCGTCTACCTGCTCCATGGCAGAGGGCATGCAGCACTCTCCAGCTTCATTCCCCCCCTCCTCCCCGCAGCTCGTCCAGACCAGGTCAGAGGCGTTTAAAGTGATCCATGGGGTGCGCGGATGCGGCACTCTCCGGCTTCTCCCTACACTCCTCCCTCCTCCCCACAGCATGTACAGACCAGGTTAGAGGCGCTTGCTTGATCCACGGGTGGCGTGGGTGTGGCACTGTTCAGCTTCTCCCTACACTCCCCCCCGCAGGATCGATGTCCAGGGAACAGGGGAATGCTCACCTCCCTCGTCAGGGGGTGCAGCGGCTGCCGCTTCCGTACGGCAAATACCTAGAGCTGCCTAGTGGTGGCGCCGGCCCTGCATGCACACCCTGCAGCCTATAACCCTAACCATACACACCCCACAGCATATAACCCTAACTATGCACACCCGCCTGTGCCTATAACCCTAACCATGCATACCCCCCCCCACAGCCTATAACCCTAACCATACACACCCCGCAGCCAATAACCCTAGCCATACACCCCCCAGCCTATAACTTTAACCATACACCCCCCCGCAGCATATAGCCCTACCCATACACATACCCCCGCAGCCTATAACCCTAACCATACACCCCCGCAGCATATTACCCTAACCAAACACACACACCGCAGCATATAACCCTAACCATACACACACACCCTGCAGCCTATAAACCAAACCATACACACCGCACAGCCTATAACCCTAACCATACACCCCCCAGCCTATAACTCTAACCATACACCCCCGCAGCCTATTACCCTAACCATACACACCCCGCAGCCTATAACCCCCTCAGTGCCCCCATGTGTACACTGTCCCCCCTCAGTCCCCCCATGTATACTGTCCCCCCTCCCTTCAGTGACCCCATGTGTACACTGTCCCCCGCTCACTGGCCCTTGCGGCCTTCTCCCCCCACACCTCCAGCCCGCACCTCTCACCTGACCAACCAGTGACCGGTAGCTTTCATCTGCTCTGGGGCTTCTCAACTGCCAACCTCCCCTCCCCGTCCTGCACAAACTGGCTAAGCCTTGGTCTCTCACTGCGGCTTCGTCCCTACTACTGCCTGCTCTGTCAGACCTCAACTTACCCCCCCAGTTCTACTCCCGCACCCCCGGCACTTCACCTGCCTGCACCAGTGCGGATTCCTCTGCCCGCTGTGGGCTCTGACCATGACCCAGCTCTTTTCCGCCGGCTCCATCACCATCCTGCCTGAGTTTCAAGTGAGGTCTGCTGCTGAAACGTTCATTACTTTTAATTAATTGGGATGCCAGCACCTTAAGTTACATTGTTTTACCATTAATTACATGTGGTTTATGTATATTTTTGTATATGACTTAATTATGTGTTTATAAAATATTTTGTGCCATTATTGAAAAGGGGGACCTATTTTACATTTAATTTTCAACTTTAATAAAAGGTATAAATTCCAAAGCTGTGACAGCTTTCCAATTGTTTTCTTTTATTTCTTACAAGCTGGTTTGCTTGTTGTCATATGCGGCTTTCCTTGGCTATTATTATTTTATTCAATATATCACCAGAGGTATGGTGTGACTCACTACCTCCCTCCCTTTTTTTTTAGACTAAAATAGGTCACATTTCTCTTAGCAGAATTTGATCGTACCCAAAAAACAAACTTGATCATTGCACAAAACCAAAATGGCCCCGGGAGGGCTGCTGAGCATGCAAGAGTTGTGTGTAGCTCCTGCCCTTGCCCTTTGCAGGGAGGACCATGGGAGGAGGCACATGCGCAGCAGCCCTCCGCAGGGAGCCTGCCGCCCTGGTCACCCCATCGACACTCCCCTTAACTCCAGCACCACTGCCATGCCAGAAGGGGGAGGCCTGGCTCTGTGTTCCCACTCAGCATCTGCGGACACCGGGGAAGAGGGGAGTGGCTGCCTGGAACTCGCTGCTGGAGGGGAAACCATCAAGTCAGACAGAAGGAGCAGACTGGTCGCCATCCCCGAGAGGAACCCCCAGCCTGGTAAAGTTCCATGACCTGGTAGGGTCAGCGTGTCATGTATATATAATTTGTAATTTGATCTCTGCCCCAGGCAAGGGGCGTGGTCTCATTAAAATGGGCATGGAGAAGACTACCTTACACCCCAGTTTTTGGCCCTGCAACAGAAATTTAGCACCACAGGAAGAATATTTTTTCACCATATTAAGCCCCATGCAGTAATGTACCCTGCACCATATGCCCCACACTGCAATGCCCGTGATAAATTATGCCCTACAGTATAGCTTTTACACACTGGGTGTCATGCTCATTGCCAGGGCTTTCATGCTCTGGGACGGGTGTCATACTCATTTCCAGGGGTTTGTAATGCTTGTAGCCAGTGGTAATGCTCATTGCCAAGTGTGTGTATTGTTAAACATTTTTAAAAATCCAATGTTTATTCTTACAGTGAAATTTTACATTTCTGAATTTAAAAAAAAAATTGAAAAAAAGCTATGAAATTCCAAAGACAAAAAACCTTACGGTTTCACATGTCCCATTAAGGCTTCTTACACATGGACATGTTCCTTGCGCAATACAGATATGGTACGCCATCACAGCCTGTGGGTAAGTGCAGAGTGAGATTGCTGTCACTCACACAATGGTGGAGCTGCTAATTCACAGATTTGTGTGCTCATTGGAATACACACATGCAGTCTATGCAACTGAAAGTCTGAGCAGTAAACAGAGCCGAGAGTATGAGGTAAAATCAACTCCACGCCAACGTGGATAGTGGGGGTATGAAAAGGTCGGAGGACGCGTACCGCCGCCCCTCGCAGGCTCGCTACGCTCGCCACACTTCGGGTTGGTGTTGATAGTGTGGGTGCCGTGGGGGTGATTTTAACATTGTAAGCAATCATTACGGTGCTTATACAATTAACAATCTTATATGGGACCATTTAACATTGAAAGCACCCATTAGGGTGCTTATACAAATTAAAATTGTATACCATTGCATTGTATGACATTGTATGGCATATACAATGGTATACAATTTTAAAATTGTATGAAATCGGGTGCGATTGCGTCGCATCGCATCCCATTGTAAGGCTTATGGTATACCATGCGATGGGTGCAGTGCTAGGAAACAAGTACCAAGATGTCATAACAGAAAGTGAAAGCAGTTTTTGCATAGACACTGATCTGTATGAAACTCGTTGGATATGGAGAGAGGGAGCTGTGTAGTAAGGAGCATTGCCGAAGCTGTGATTTTGATAGACTTTTAACTAGTAATGAATATAAATACATTATATGTGCACATTTAAATAATCTATAATTAAAAAAGCTAATACTAAAATTATCTAATTCATTTATTACTCACTCATTTGCTATAGGAAGTGGATCCCAACAAATGCAAAATATAAATATACAAAGGTAATTTGTCTTGTTAGGGTCCACAAGCACTGATGCATTTCGCACCATTGGGGGGTATCAAAGAAACACTTTAAAATAACTTACCAAAGTGAAGTAAAATGCCTCCGCTCTTTTAGAAACCTTTGATATTTAGACCCTTAAAGGACAACATACAGTACCCGGTTCTAGAGTGGAGCAGTACTAAGGGATTGAGTTGCAGCAATAAAGTGAGGATGTAGCAGCAGAGTACCTTAGGCTTTATTTCAAGGTTCGGCTATCAATTGATACAGACTGAAATATATGCAGGTGCTAACCGCACATCTCCAGTGCTAGCAGATTGTGTGATGGTTGATAAGGGACTACTCATTCTGTGTCCCTGTGTTAAGGAGGAATATTGCTCCTACTGTTCTGTGACTTGAGGAGAGTGTAACCAGAACAAGATGTACTATATTGGAATCTGCATAAGGGACTGCTCATTCTGTGTCCCTGCGGTAAGGAGGAATATTGCTCCTACTCTCCTGTGATCAGAGGAGAGTGTAACCGGAACAAGCTGTTCTATATTGGAAGCTGCATAAGGGACTGCTCATTCTGTGTCCCTGCGGTAAGGAGGAATATTGCTCCTACTCTCCTGTGATCAGAGGAGAGTGTAACCGGAACAAGCTGTCCTATATTGGAAGCTGTGTTACACCCATTTAACAAGGATCAGGGCACTGGCACCTGGAGCCCTGTGACACTAATATTTGGAACAGGTCCAGTCTAGTTTCCCAAAATGCAAAATACAGTCAAAATAGCAACATGTCAAAATGCCGACACCCTATTCCCCTGCGTCTTTGTCAACATAGGTCAACATAGCCAATGGTTGTCAGAATTTTGACCATCGGTATTTTGACTGTCAGTAAATTCACCACAACCTTTTGGAACTGTTACGATATACTGTACTATAGGGGCAAATACGAGTCAGAAACAACATACATTTTCTGAAATATATTTATATGTTTCATTTTTTGGGATCCACCCCCTATAGCAAATTAAGAAGATATAACTAAATGAATTAGATAATTATAGGTTTATCTTTTGTAATATGGATGGTTTATAGTTATACAGATGGAGCTGCTCTCCTTAGGCTCCTGATGAGGCTATCACCATCGCCATCCCGCGGTATGCGCCAGGAAGGAGGCGTGCGTGCATGTGATGCATGTTCCCCCCATTCTTCCGGTAGCCCTGCAGCCCTGTCCCCGCTCCCTGCCTGTCTCCCCACTCATTGCCCACTGTGCCCACTCCCTGAAGCAGAGACAGGCAGGGAAGCACCCTGACCCCTCTCCCTGCCACCCAGCTGAGTGGGATACGGGAGCAAGTGAGACTCTCGCGCATTCCCGCCATTTGCAGTCTGATGAGTGGCGCTCCATGTGTATGTGCTACATATACTTATTATATGTATTATTTAGTACATGTTTAATATGTGTTTGATCGAACATTCTAAGATACAAAGAAAAAAGTTTTTTTATTATTTGTTTCAGAATGTGTTATTCTCCATTTCAGTCTTCACTTAGAGTACTAGCACAGTGTTATTTGACTTCAATATTGTGGTCATACAAAAATGCATTCACATACTGTAGATACAGATAGATCTGCTCTCATCTGAGTGGCTCCCAGGAAATGGCTTAGTGCGCCTTGGGGAAAATGAGGAGTGCATGCATGTAAGATGGTTGCAAGTCCATGTCCTGGCAAATGGCGTGCTCAGTCGAGTCACCTCAGCACACAAGCACACCTGATAGAGATGGCCCCATCTGTAATATGTTTATAATAGTTTTCCTGTACACTAATGCCACATGAGATCATAGGCGTGCGCAGCCCATTTTCTTAGGGGGTGCACCATTCTAGGGACGTGTCTATCACCGCCTACTGGGCGTGTCCATCACGCCTACTGGGCGTGTCTATCAACACCTATTGAGCATCAATACAAACTAAATAGAAGTTAACTTATTTATGAATTTGCACTTCAAAATGATTCATTCCCCCACGCCAAAAATGTACACCGTAATCCATAATACACGTCACACACCCATTACCAGTAAGCCACAAGCCACAATGCCCATTACATGTTATGCCACACACCATAATGCCCATTACGCCTCACACCGTGAAGCCCATTACACATTATGCCACACATTGTGATGCCAGTAACCCATAATTTGATACCCATTATACATTATGCCACACACCGTAATGCCTAATACAAATAATGCCATATAAGTACAGCTTACCTATATGCTCGTTGCTAGGAGTTACATGCTTGATACCAGAGAATTCATGCTCATTGCGCAAGGGGGATTACATGCCTGTTGCCCAGGGGGGATTATATGCTCATTGCCCATCAGGGGATTATGTTCTCATTGCCCAGCCCTGTGCCCCGGGAGACATACTCGCAGACACAATTACAGCCATGGATGGGGATCATTTAAACAGGATGTGAAGGGATTATATCTGAGAAAGAGTTTGCTGGTGGCATAATCCAACTCTGAGCTGGGACTATGTAAAAACCGGACCGGACTAGACTCCGGACCGCCGGACAGGACATCAAAATCTGCAGTCTGGAGCTTATAGGGTCCGGTCCAGGGGGTGTCCTGTTCGGGGGGTGTCTTCTCCGGGGGGTCCCTGTGACAGCTATCATCAGGGACATGGGGAAGGGGAGATTACAGCCTCCCCCTGTGGTCCGGTTCGTCCGGTTTTTGCTACATGCCCGGACCATACAGAGAGACTTTATTCTACCCCTCCTCCTCTACCTGGTGACAGGTGTCACAGGCAGAACCCCCAGACAGGACACCCCCGGACAGGACATCCCCCGGACCGGACGCTACAAGCTCCAAAATGCAGAGTTTGATGTCTGGTCCGGGGGTTTTGTCCTGGTCCGGTTTTTACCCATACCCCTCTGAGCTGAATCAGCCCTAGGCAATTGCTAATGCCTAGCGCTGGCTTTATCCACCGTGAGACACCCTCCCCCCACCTCCTGACCCCCAGTGTATTCAGCGTCAACAAGAACAAACACGCCGGCTCCCTGGTAGCCATCCACGGCACACTCACCCTCCAGCAGCCACAGGAGCATTCTGCACACCTTCACGGAGAGGGACAGCACAGCATAGCAGGCGAGTCTGACGCCCATAAGAAAAGAGTGCACGTGTCCGCGAACAGCCCCCTGTTGATTGGTGTCCCGCTGCTGTTGAGCTCCTGCAGATCAATAGCAGCGGGACGCCAATCAACAGGGGGCTGTGCGCAGACATGAAGTAGGCTGCTGGACACGGGTGGGCAGGCTGCAGCGGGGACCACTTCAATATGCTGCCATAGCAGCACTTATCAGCAGCCAGATCGGCCGAGCAGCATCGTCATTGCTGCTGCCGGTGAAAATGAGGTGCTGCAAACGTTGAGGATGCCGATCATTAGGATTTGCCTGTGCACCCCTGGCACCCCCCGTGCGCACGCCTATGCATGAGATATATAGGTGGTGTCCTATCTTGGCTATTTCCAACAGGTGGAAATATTGGCCATGAGCATCAGTTTTTTATCGCAGTTTGTTTTAGACGGGATCCACCCGTGCAGATTAAAAGCTGCATTGTCTTCAAATATTGCAGAGATGCAGAAAAACGCAAATTAGCCTAAAAAAAACTATTCCAAATCAGCAAACAGCTAAAGCTGTGTATATCTTCTCAAATGCCAAATGAAGTAGTGAGGAAGAAGAGGTGAATCATGGGTAATAACTAAGGTGAATCACGGGTATAATAAACAGTGAGAAAAAAATGCATCATGGGGGAAAAAAAAAATTACCAAGAAAAATCGACTTGGAATCACCAGAAAACAAAGAAAATACTTTTTTAATAAGTACTTAAGTTGAGTTTAACTAGAAAAGATGCAGAGAACAAAATAAAGAGGCATTCCAAAATAAAGTGAGCTGTTTAAGCATTGAATACACAAACAGCAAAGTATGCGAAAAATCTCATTAAAAAAACAAGGGTGAGCAATGGCGAGCACAAAGCAGCAAACAAAGCAAAACTTGCTGTTCATTTTTGGCAAACCAGGAGCGTTGAATAGTGCAAGGACATTTTTTGGCAAGAGGAATGGCCTTCTCACTAAAAAAAGTGAATCTTGCCAGGAAAAAAAAAACAGGAAACTGGGAGCATTGAATGTTGCCCATTGAATATGAATTTGACTTACTGTAATCTTGACAAAACGGACAATATTTCCACCCGTTTGAAATATCGTCTGGGACTGAATACCCCCATTAGGTTAAAAGATGGTTGAACATCCTTTTGCTAATAAACTGGATAGAGGCTGTTTTTTCTAATGACTATTGATGTGTGTTTTATGCTTCATTTTAGACAGTGAGATCTGCCATAGGTGTCCTGATGAAGAGTGGCCGGATGGGAGACAAGTCAGATGTGTTCCCAAAACATACAACTTTCTGTCATATGAACAGGACATTGTTGGGAAAGTATCTTCAGTAACAGCTTTATCTTTCTCTGCCATAACATTATTCATACTAGGGAACTTTATTTATTACTGGGACACTCCAATTGTGAAAGCCAATAATCGTACTGTAAGCTTCATTCTCCTGGTCTCCATCTTGCTGAGCTTCCTCTGTGTGTTCTTGTTCCTCGGCCGGCCAGTGGATATAACCTGCAGGCTGAGACATACCTCATTTGGGATCTTCTTCTCCACAGCTGTCTCTTCTGTACTGGCCAAAACTGTCAATGTCTGCATTGCTTTCAAAGCCACCAAACCTGGCAGTACCTGGAGGAAGTGGGTCACACGCAAATTATCTCAGTATGTGGTCATTGTGTGCTCCTCTGTCCAAGCTCTGATCTGTAGTGTCTGGCTGTCTGTGTCTCCTCCCTACCAGGAGTATGACCATCACACCTACCAGGGAATAATTATCATTCAGTGTAATGAAGGGTCAGTGATTGGGTTTTGCTGTATGTTGGGTTACATGGGGATCCTGGCTGCTGTGAGCTTTGTTCTGGCTTTCATGGTGAGGACATTACCGGACAGCTTTAATGAGGCCAAGTACATCACCTTCAGCATGCTGGTGTTCTGCAGTGTGTGGGTTGCAATGATCCCGGCATATCTGAGCACCAAGGGGAAAGATGCGGTGGCTGTGGAGATATTCGCCATACTGACTTCATGTGCTGGAGTCCTGGGCTGTATATTTCTCCCAAAACTCTATATTCTGCTTATAAAGCCTGAACTTAACTCCAGAAAAATCATTCTTGTGAAAAACAATATATAAAGCCTCATGTAGAGCATTATTATACAATGCCTCAACATTTTCCCCTGATGTCATACCCTTATATCAATATGTATAGGTACCTCTACAGAGTTTACACATCTAACCTATTACATTATTACATGTAATGCTCTGTGTAAATCTAATACAATAGTGGAAATACAGTATGTAGACATAAACATTGGACCAGCCCCTGTCTCCTCTCCTGCATGGTTTGATTGTTTGCCAGGTATTTATATAGTTAATGAGGAAATACATTTATTACAACAACAAAAAAATAAAGAATTATATGATCACTGGTCACAACTGATGTCTGAGTAAAAGCGAATGTGTCACAATGGAAATCACAAGATTATGGGTAAAATGTAATATGGTGAGACATTTATACATGTGTGCCTTTGTAAGTAGCCCCGGAATTTTTTAACTAGCGTAATGAGATGCACCTTCAGCGTTCCCCTCAGACATGTAAAACCTATGCTGTAGCATGCTTCAATTGTCTGCCCAGCTTGAAGGGGATTCTGGCTACTGGACTTGGATGATATTTACATTATTCACACTGACTTCATTGCATGTGAAAAGAGCAGTCTCCCAGGGAAGGGGGAAGTGGCAGGGTAGAGGTGACAGCATTAATCAGCATCTCATAGTTAGCTAAAACATGGACAATGGGGAAGTTGTGGGAGTGCCTATGTCCCATAGCCAATACGGCCAATGAGCTGCTGAACGAATGATATTCGGTCCTTCTTTTATTATTTAATGCAGTATGTGTTTCAGCTACTTAGTATGCAAAGTGCTACATAAAGCTGTATAGAGATGCTAAGCACATTGTTTTGGTATAGATGAACTTGGGGAGGAGCATTTATCTCTCCCCATTATATAAAGATATCACTTATAGCACAGTACATTAAAAGCTGTTTAGTACTCAAAATGAAAAAAAAAAAATGTATATAAATGCTAAGCACAGTGTTTTGGCATCCAGGAACTTAGGGAGGAGCTTTTATCTCTTTCCATTATACTTATAAAGATATCACTTATAGCCACAACCATCACAGCACAGTACAATAAAAGCTGTTTGCGCTACTCAGTATAGTGGGTCTAAATTAACAGCACCATTATAGTATTTGGGAAAAATGTGTCCACTTTTTGTTAGGATTAACCCCTGTTTTATAGGTATATACCAGGGAACTATAGCAGATAAGGTACCTGGAGCAGTTGTTGGATGATAAGGATAAATAAATGATAAATGACATAAACTTAACTGAATATGGGACACCGGACAGACAAGAGTAACTGACTCTGTTAATCCCTCCAGAGGCTATAGGCACCTGCAGAACGAAGACTTCACCAATAATAGCCAAATTCGAAGGGGTAAATTAGGTTCACACCAACCCCGGTGCCACCAGGACTTTGCAAGGAAACAAGGAGCCCACCGCCTCCAGAGCAGACCAGAGGAAAGCTAACTAAAACCTGCACCTAAAATCTGGCACAACTCCACAGGGGGGAATCCACCAGCAGTCCAACGTGCATGTGAATGACTAGTGACCCTTGAATGGATCACTTTGGAGGAAAGTGTAGTAGGGTGCAGCGACACAGTATCCTACCAAGCTACCAAATCTTATTGACTTTTTTGACTGGGTGACTAAAGTAATAGATCAAGGTGGGGCTGTAGATGTAGCTTATCTAGACTTTAGTAAAGCTTTTGACACTGTCCCACATCGCAGACTGTTAAATAAACTTGAAAGCTTGGGATTGGATTCTAAGATAGTTGAATGGATAAGAGCATGGTTGCAGGACAGAAAACAGAGAGTTGTAGTAAACGGAGTACAGTCAAAGGAGGGAAAGGTTACAAGTGGAGTACCCCAGGGATCTGTACTTGGACCGGTGCTTTTTAATATCTTTATTGGTGATATTGCAAATGGAATTGAGGGTAAAATGTGCCTTTTTGCAGATGACACAAAGGTATGCAACAGGGTAGACACACCAGGAGGGGTAAAACAAATGGTTGAGGATCTAGGCAGATTAGATAAATGGTCAAGAGAATGGCAACTACAGTTTAATGCCAAAAAATGAAAAATCATGCACTTGGGTCTCAGAAATCCAAAGACTCAATATAGTATAAATGGCACTATAATGGAAACTACAGAGGAAGAGAGGGATCTAGGTGTCACTAATTCAGGGGACTTAAAAGCAGGTAGGCAATGTAACAAAGCAATGAAGAAGGCAAGTCAGATGCTTGGTTGCATAGGGAGAGGTATCAGCAGTAGAAAGAAAGAAGTAATAATGCCACTATATAGGTCATTGGTACGACCTCACCTAGAGTATTGTGTTCAGTTCTGGAGGCCATATCTCCAGAAGGATATAAATACATTAGAGACTGTACAAAGAAGAGCAACTAAAATGGTGCATGGCCTAAATCACAAAACGTACCAGGAAAGACTAAAAGATCTTAATATGTATACTTTAGAGCAGAGAAGGGAAAGGGGGGACATGATAGAAACTTTCAAATATATCAAGGGCTTTAACAAGGTACAGGTGGGAGACATTCTTCACAGCAAGAGGAGCAACAGAACACGAGGACATGCACTGAAACTAGAGGGAGGAAGATTTAGGGGAAATGTGAGAAAGAATTTGTTCACAGAAAGAGTAGTAGATAAGTGGAATAGCCTCCCAACAGAGGTGGTAGACGCAAATACAGTAGTACAATTTAAACATGCTTGGGATAAGCATATTGATATCCTTACATAAAAATAAGGATCAAATATGGTTTGAGGTAACATGTTTAAAAAAAGGGGGCAGACTAGATGGGCCAAGTGGATCTTATCTGCGGTCAAATTCTATGTTTCTAAGTTTCTATGTTTACCATAAATGCAACAATGCATGAAGGTGTTAAACAATACACCATACCATGAAAACTTGACCCATGTATTATAATAATAATAATAATAATAATAATAATAATAATAATAATAATAATAATAATAATAATAATAATCTTTATTGTCATCAAATATCCACATAGATTATGAACAATTAACAAAGTCCCAGTGTAAGCAGCAGCAAAGAACTATAAAGAGAAAGAAATGCACGGTTGGATGCACACCAAAGGAAGAAGATATTTGAAGAGAGGGAATGATCCCAAAAATATTTAAAATTTAACTTTTATTGATGTCTGGAACTAATAAGAAGAGAGAAAATTATCCTGTGCAGATTTTTAATATATAGAATCTGACAGGGTGATCTCCTTCCGTGGCTTGTGAAAATTTGAAGAGTTAAAAAGACTTTGAGGTACTTGTGTACTAGCACGGCGCCCATCGCATCGCAGACCCTAAGGCATGCGATGGTATGCGATGGCAGACGATTTTATACAATTTTAAATTGTATACCATCGAATTGTATGGCATTGTATGCCATTCTATCGCATATACAATGGTATGCGATTTAAAATTGTATAAGCACCCTAAAGGGTTTCCCCATGTTAAAAGTGGCCCCTATAAGTTAATTAAACGTGTTCGGTGCTTACTATGTTAAAAGCACCCCCAACAGCACCCCCACTATCGACGCCAACCCGAAGTGTGGCGAGCGAATCGAGCCCGCGAGGGGAGGCGGTACGCGTCCTACGACCTTTGAATACCCCCACTATCCACGTCGGCGTGGAGTTGATTTTATATAGTGTGGCGAGCCCGAAGTATGGCGAGCGCAGCGAGCCCCACAAGGGGACGCGGAATACATTTAAAGTAATACGCATCCCCTCGCGGGGCTTGCTGCGCTCTCCACGCATCAGGCTCCGTGGCTCGCTGTGCTCGCCACACTATATAAAATCAACTCCACGTCGACGTGGATAGTGGGAGTATGAAATATGTATATGTAATAGGATGCGAGTTCTATAGTCGCATATGGGACATTACCAAAAAGCGCAAAAAAAATAGACCAGCTTCTTGCTGGCGATTTTTACAGAAACATGCACAGATCATTGAGATCTGTGCATGCTTCTGTTGTAAAAAAAATTGTTAAAACAAAAAAGAAAAAGAAAAAACAGCGTGCGCCCCCCCCCCCCTTCCCTAAGCATAACCAGCCCCGGGCTCAAAAAGTCGGTGCTGGTATAATAAAATCAAAGGAACAATCAAGTTGGGGTTCCCTGGATTTTATAAAACCAGCACCAGGCTCAGGTTTCGGCGCTGGTTCCCAAAATACGGGGGACAAAATGACTAGGGGTCCCCCGTATTTTAAGAACCAGCACCAGACCCAACCAGCCAGCAGGGTAATGCCACAGCCGGGGGACACTTATTATATAAGTTCCCGCGGCCAAAGCATTAACCCCCTGGCTAGTCAGCATGGGCAGGGGTCCTGGGGAAGTGGGGACCCCCCCAAAGAAGGGGTCCCCCCCTCCAGGACTTACCAGCCCATGCTGAAAGTCCGGGGCTGTCCCCGATGCCACTGGGCGGTGGGCATTGGGCTGATGTAAAGTGTAAAAAAAAGATTAAAAACCATTGTCTTATGCTGTAGAACTATGAGTCCCAGCAAGCCTACCCCGCATGCTGGGACTTGGAGAACCACAAGTCCCAGCATGCGGGGCATTAAAGGGCCCGCTGGTACTTGTCATTCCATAATACAAGAAATAGTTAAATAAAACACACTGACACCCTGAAAAATAAACGTTTAATACATACACAGCCCACACACACTGATACTTACCTACCTTGAGCCCGTAGGTCGGTCCCTGGATCCTGTGTCCGGGCTCCGGGGTGCCAGGGCAGAAGAGTCTGGTTCCGGGGCCTTGGTCCTGGTTCCGGGGCTGCTCCGGGGTTCCGGGGTCCAGGACAGAAGAGTCCGGTTCCGGGGCCTTGGTCCTGGTTCTGGGGCTGGTCCGGGGCTCCGGGGCTCCTGGGCTGAAGAATCCGGGGTCCAATCAGGAGCCGACTTTCTCGGCTCCTGATTGGCCGCTAGGCGGCCAATGAAATCATCCGGAGGAAAGGCGCGGAAGATGAAAATCTCTGCGCCTCTCCAGTCCGTGAGCGGGTACCACAGCAGCCGGGAGCAGCGCGCCTGGAGCTGAAGATGCCGGGGTCGTCGCCGGGGACCAGGTGAGTAGGATTTCCTTCCTCAGGTACCCCTGTGGACTACTTCGGATCCTGGACCCCGGATTTTTCAGCCCAGGAGCACCGGAACCCTGGACCAGCCCCGGAACCAGGACCAAGGCCCCGGAACCAGACTCTTCTGCCCTGGAGCCCCGGAACCCCGGACCAGCCCCGGAACCAGGACAAAGGCCACGGAACTGGACTCTTCTGCCCTGGAGCCCCGGAACCCCGGACCAGCCCTGGAACCAGGACCAAGGTCCCGGAACCGGACTCTTCTGCCCTGGAGCCCCAGAGCCCGGACCCAGGATCCAGGGACCGACCTACGTGCTCAAGGTAGGTAAGTATCAGTGTGTGTGGGCTGTGTATGTATTAAACTTTTATTTTTCAGGGTGTCAGTGTGTTTTATTTAACTATTTCTTGTACTATGGAACTACAAGTACCAGCGGGCCCTTTAATGCCCCGCATGCTGGGACTTGTGCTTCTCCAAGTCCCAGCATGCGGGGGTAGGCTTGCTGGGACTCATAGTTCTACAGCATAAGACAATAGTTTTTAATCTTTTTTTACACTTTACATCAGCCCGATGCCCACCGCCCAGGGGCATCGGGGACAGCCCCAGACTTTCAGCATGGGCTGGTAAGTCCTGGAGGGGGGGGACCCCTTCTTTGGGGGGGTCCCCACTTCCCCAGGACCCCTGCCCATGCTGACCAGCCAGGGGGTTAATGCTTTGGCCGCGGGAACTTATATAATAAGTGTACCCCGGCTGTGGCATTACCCTGCTGGCTGGTTGGGTCTGGTGCTGGTTCTTAAAATACGGGGGACCCCTAGTCATTTTGTCCCCCGTATTTTGGGAACCAGCGCCGGACCTTGAGACTTGTGCTGGTTTTATAAAATCCAGGGAACCCCAACTTGATTGTTCCTTTGATTTTATTATACCAGCACCGGCTTTTTGAGCCCGGGGCTGGTTATGCTTAGGAGGGGGACCGCACGCCGTTTTTTTTTCTTTTTTTTTTTTTTTACAACACAGCGCACTGTACTGAAAATGTGCCGATTTTCATGACTGAAAATCGCACATTTTCAGGACTAAAAAAGCGCCCGAAATCGCACCATATCGCACTTTTTTGCCGCAAATTTGCATCTCATTACATATGCGAATTCGCGGCAAAAAATGCGATTTTTAAAGGTGCGATTTGGTGCGATTTTTTTCGCCCCTGGTATCCTTTTTAGGGTACATAATTTCTTCTCAAGGATTTCAGATGGATACTAAGAAACTGCAAGCCATTGTAGATTGGGTCTTTCCTACTAACTTGAAGGTGATCCTGTGATTCCGTGGGTTCGCCAATTATTATAGGTGCTTTATTCATTCGTTCTCTTCCATCGTGGCGCCATTAGTGGCTTTGACCAAGAAGGGGGCCGATCCTTCTGTATGGACCCCCCAGGTTGAGCAAGCTTTCAAGACCCTGAAGCAGGCCTTCATTTCGGCCCCGGTTCTTAAGCATCCAGACCCTGATCTTCCTTTGTGGTAGAAGTGGATGCCTCCGAAGTAGGGACTGGGGCAGTCCTGTCACAAAGGGATCCTGAGTCACTTGAGTTACACCCTTGTGCCTACATGTACAGGAAATTTTCCCAGGCTGAGTCCAACTATGACGTTGGGAATAGGGAATTACTCGCCATCAAGTGGGTCTTTGATGAGTGGCGACATTGGCTGGAAGGGGCCGCCCATCAGATTCTTGTCTTGACTGATCATAAAAATCTGCAGTACATTGAATCTGCGAAAAGGCTTAACGCCCGGCAAGCTCGATGGGCCGTCTTCTTCATGTGTTTCAATTTCGTTATTGCTTATAGACCCGTTTCAAAGAACATCAGAGCAGACACTCTTTCTAGATGTTTCCTTCCCCAACATGAGAGTAGGTTCAGTAAAGGACCCATCATATCGGCATCTTGCATTCATGCTGGAGTAAGTCAAACCTTGGAGGGTCTTCTCCGCCAGAATCAGGGACGAGCTCCTGCCCAAACTCCTGAGAACAAGTTATTTGTTCCTTCATCTCTGAGATGCAGAGTTCTGTCCGAATTTAACGATTCTAGGTAAGCTGGTCATCCGGGAGTGTTTAAGACCCTGGCTCTTCTTTCTCGTGTTGTCTGGTGGCCAGGTATGTCTGGGTACACTGTATACAAGGTTTGGGTTGGTCAGACGCACAGGGCAGGAAAATTTGTATATATATATGTATAGAAAGGGAGGCCCCCCGTTGGGTATGCAGAATTTGAAAATCAATATGAATTCCCTGGGGGTGTGCTACCACTGGACAATTTCATATGAGGTATACAAAGAAGGCAAGATTTGTCACAATAGTGGTGCACCTCAAAGAAATTAACACTTAAAACTTAATAACTTTTAATAGTATAGGCTAAAAAGAATAGCTGCGAAAATATGACAATACTACATGTAACATAGAACAAAGACAGGTGAAAACATATACAAATTAAAACTAGGGCTCATGCGGCGTCCCTTAGCACAATTCCTTTATTTCACAATTTTATGTAAGGTTCTGTTTATTCAGATATTGTCTTTCCCTGCGTGTCGGCTATATTGCCTGAAATGTCCCCTAGGCGTGTTTCAGGCAATATAGCCGACACGCAGGGAAAGACAATATCTGAATAAACAGAACCTTACATAAAATTGTGAAATAAAGGAATTGTGCTAAGGGACGCCGCATGAGCCCTAGTTTTAATTTGTATATGTTTTCACCTGTCTTTGTTCTATGTTACATGTAGTATTGTCATATTTTCGCAGCTATTCTTTTTAGCCTATACTATTAAAAGTTATTAAGTTTTAAGTGTTAATTTCTTTGAGGTGCACCACTATTGTGACAAATCTTGCCTTCTATGTCTGGGTACACCAAGGATTTTGTGTTGTCCTGTCCGGACTGTGCCTGGCATAAAGTTCCATGGTCACGACCTGTAGGGGAATTGGTGCCCTTGTCCATTCCTTTTAAACCCTGGTCACACTTGGCCATGGATTTTATCGTGGGGTTACCTGTTTCGTCCCACTGTCATGTCATCTGGGTCGTTATCGATAGGTTCTCTAAGATGGCGCACTTTGTGGCCTTCAGGCAGTTACCCTCGGCCAGAGAACTGGTTACTTTGTTTCTGCAGCATATTTTTAGACTGCATGGTTTGCCCACTGATATTGTTTCCGGCCACCGTCCGCAGTTTGTGGCGCAAGAAGGTATTTGCTGACAAATCCAGACGTCCTTGCCGGTTTAAGGTTGGTGACTGGGTCTGGCAATCTACCCATAATATCAAGCTTCACCAACCTTTGGCAAGATTGGGGGCTCAATTCATCGGTCCTTTTTGGATTGTCAAGAGGGTTAATCTGGTAGCGTTTCGTCTCTCCCTACCTAAGTCCCTCAGAATTGCAAATACTTTTCACGCCTCTC
This sequence comes from Crinia signifera, assembly GCF_055691185.1. NCBI lineage: Eukaryota > Metazoa > Chordata > Amphibia > Anura > Myobatrachidae > Crinia > Crinia signifera. The sequence goes on along the minus strand of NC_139217.1, from coordinate 17,061,230 downwards.
TTCTTAAGCCGGTGGTCTTTTCGCGGAAATTTCCTCGCAAGATTAGTAGTGGTTCTGCTCTTGTGATCATGCAGGGGCAACAGGAATTCCGTGTGGAAAAGATACTTGACTCCAAACTTGTGAGAGGTTCCCTGCAGTTCCTTGTGCATTGGAAGGGGTTTGGTCCCGAGGAGAGGTCTGGGTTCCTTATAGGGAGCTGTATTCGCCCAACCTTAAAAGTGTTTTCTTTCGACAGTTCCCGTATAAGCCCAGTGGTAATGGGTTGTTAACCCCTTCTCAAGGGGGGGTACTGTTGCACGCCGCCGTCTGGGACTCCCAGCACCCGGACGGTCGTCAGATGTTGGGCAGCGTGGCAGGGCTGGGGACGTTGACGGGCAACGTCCCAAGCCTCTCTCTGTGGCCGGGCGGCATCTGGCGCGCACACCTGACGTCACGCAGTCGGCGCCAGTTTCAAATAAGAAGCCGGCGTCTGCTTGGCACAGATGCCGGTTATAGCGTTTAGCTAATTTCCTCGATCCTGTGGTTCCAGTGTCTGGGAGTACACTTGGATCTGTCTGACAATGCTTGGTTCTGGTCTCTTGCCGGTTCGCTGCATGCACGCTGCTCAGCTCCTGTGTCTGGTTCTGATCCACACTCACTATCTCTCAGTGGGTCGCGTAAGTACTCCTGTGGAGCCTGGTTATTTTCCTGTTTTTGTTATTTTGGAGAGCTGCCAAGCTCTTGTAGTTATCGGGCCGTCCAGCCTGTTGTTTAGTTTGTTTGGGGTTTAGGATTTAGGACTGCCCTGGGGACTCAATAGAGTCAGAGTAGGGTTCTCTGTGGCCGTCTTAACCGGCGGTCCCGGCTACGGGCTCACGCCTGACCTCCAGCCTGCTTACTCCTGTAGCTCCATCCAGTGCCCAGGCGGCCATCATAATGCATACATTGCATAAATTCTCATTGAGACGCCCGATTTTTTTCATTGCATGCCACTACTTAAGGCATGCTATACGATGCGATGCAATTTTTCATTGTAAAGACCCGATTTTTAATTGTATAGTCAACCATGGGTGATTTCATACCCCCACTATCCAACTACGCATGGAGTTGATTTTATATAGTGTGGCGAGCGCAGCGAGCCACCGTGCCCAAAGCGTGGTGAGCGCAGCGAGCCCCGCGAGGGGATGCAGATTACTTTACATGTATTCTGCGGCAGCTTGCCACGCTTCGGGCTCGGTGGCTCGCTGCACTCGCCACACTATATACAGTCAACTCCGTGCGTAGTTAGATAGTGGGGTATGAAATCACCCATGGGTGACTATACAATTAAAAACCGGGTCTTTCCAATGAAAATCACATCGCATGAATTGTATGCCACTATATTGCATGCGATGCGATGTGATCGGCTGCGATAATCACACAGTGTATTAACTGTGGAGCTTAATTTCCCATACAGCAGTATAAGGGTTTAAATCTGCTAGGGTCACAGTAGACTGGAATCAGCAGCTTCTAGTCATATGCAAATTTGGTGTTCCCATTGTCTGTGAATGAGAAGCTTTTAGAACTCCGAGCTAGGTATTTAATAATATCACTGTGGCAACCTGCCGTTTTTAGGGGTAACCAGCTGTATGTTTTAGAAGGTAACAAATATAGTGTAACAACTACATTATTCACCGGTTTGTTAAAATACTGACATTAACAGTACTTGGATAGAATTTGCAGCAGCAGATGTGTTCGGTTATACATGTCATTGATAAAGATTGCTACTGTATGAACATGGAAGCCATGCTAATCTATACTAATGATGGATAATTAAATAAAACATTATTTAAGGACCTGTCTAATGAATACAAATGAGTGACTGTGGGGGAAGGTACAGAACGCTCCATTGACTTTAAAACTCTAGTACTGTATACTGTAATGTACATTAAGTATGTGCCTGCTGTATATTGTAAACAATGTACACTGTAGCTCATCAGCATACTGTACCATTCCATTGAATGTTTTGAATGACTTTTAACTTTATTGAAATTGTTTCTTTATATACTGTACGGGAGTAGTGTCATACTAAATAACTTCATTGAACAAACACTGCTATTCCTGCAAACTATTCATTTATCTACTTGTGTGAAAAAACATTATTTTTAACTTGCAGTATTGTAAGGACAATAACTGTATCGTGTACAGGGCAGCCTGCCATTGATAATTTTTTGTGCAAAAGGCAGAAGAAATTTGCAAAGCACCAAATAACTTTATTGATTCAAAAAAAGTAGTCTGTTTAAAAAAAATTGTACTCCACTGTGGATTGAACCAGTATTGGTGATAACAGTATAGCTGTGTCTCTGCCCGCTAGACCACAGTAACCTGTGATTTTAATTGCTCCATTGGTGTATAATATACAGTCCAATATGAGACATGCCCCATAGAGTGCGCTGTTTTTATAGCGCAGTACAGCGTAATGACAGAGAGGTCATTAAATAAAGTTTTATTTAATTATCCAGCATTAGTAAAGGTTAGCATGGCTTCCATGTTCATACAGTAGCAATCTGTACCAACGACATGTATAACCGAACACATCTGCTGCTGTGAATTCTATCCAAGTACACTGTCCCCAAAGTAAGGACTTTTACCTGAAGTGGGAAATACGGATATGCCTGGAATATGAATAGGAATGGCTGTATATTGGCCATAGTAAATGTAAAAATACAAATTTACGACCATATACGCTCGAGCATGCCTTCCATTTCACAGACTCTCCCACTGTTGTTTCTTGCACGCCTGTGTTTTTCTTTGTACTTCTACTAAATGACAGGTTTCCACCCCCAGACGCCCCCAATCAGCAACGGACTGGGCCGGTCCAGACTCTGGCATTTATGCACACACGCATCCTTTGTTGTGCAAATGCACATGCCGGGCACTCGCATGCGTGTGCATACATGCACCGGGCATGCGTGTGCTGCCACTACTGGCATGCGGGAGAGGGGAATAGTGGCCTGTGATGCCCCCTCTCTCCTGGACTTTAGCGGTACACAGAAAGAGCAGCCGGACCTGCCTCCAGCTTGCAAGAAGAAACCGGCCCACCGGCCATCAGCCCCTCTGGCGTTTGCCAGAAGTATCAGATGGCCAGTCTGGCCCTGCTCCCAACTACCTGTCAATCGACTTGCGAACAGTGTGCATATAGAAAAAGTATTGGAGGATGGCCTTGTTCATGTGTACTGCGAACCGTATCGGCCACTGTGAGAATTCTTGATCATGAAGTCAGGCCTGAATTACCCCTATGTCCTTTTCATTGGCTCAGCACAATCACTAGAATTAAGCATTTCAAAAAAGAACTTTAGAAATACACTTTTGCTTTTACAAATAAGGGAATAAAGAAATCTGTCTGTATATAATATTATTGCAATCAAATATAGATATTATTTTAAGTTGATGATGCAACTATTGCATTGGTTTCTTATTCTGCAGCCAAAGCTCTGCAGCTAAATCAGTCCCATATAATGTATATAAGCAGCTGGTGGAAGTAATCCCTTGTACTGAGAGGACCCTGTGTATACCATGTACTGGTCTCCTGTACACTCTGCCTCTTATATGATTACACTATCCCTGCTGATAACCGGATATGGACCTGGACGTATAAAGCAGGACTCTGCCATTCAGTGCAACCTCACTGCACAAAGATTGGTGTTTGAGTATAAGTATTACCAGGAAGGAGACATCATCATAGGAGGAATAATATCAGCTCATTACAGAACTGGAGAGAAATATTATTTTGAGGAAATGCCTTTTTTAAACACTTTCTGTGCATTGTAAGTACATTATGTCTTTGTGTTCTGTGTTTGCTGTGTTTTTTAAACAATTTTTCAGGTGTGATTGAGTGTCACAGTGTGTGTGTGTGTGTGTGTGTGTGTGTGTGTGTGTTATTGCTGTTATGCTACAATGATTGAGAAGATTATGCTGTAAAGTTTGGGCCACAGTGTATAATTTCCCATGAACTCCTGGGTGATTGATCTAGTGCATGCACACTGAATGATGTCATCAGCAATATCATACAGTGATGTCACCGGTCCCCGTTGAGTATGTAGTCATACCCACTGAGTGATATCAGCAATATTGTTCAGTGATGTCACCCGTCCCCGCTGTGTATGCTCAGTCATTCACATCATTGTCTACATTGAGCTGCATGTACAGGCGACACCTTATGGACCTTATTCAGATTGGATCACAGTACAAATTTGTTCTCAAAATGAGCAAAACCATGTGCACTGCAGGTGGGGCAGATGTAACATGCATGGAGAGAGTTAGATTTGTGTGAGTTGTTTTCTTTCTGTGCAGGGTAAATACTGGCTGCATAATTTTTACACTGGAATTTAGATTTAATTTTCAACACACCCGCCCAAATTTAACTCTCTCTGCACATGTTACATCTGCCCCACCTGCAGTGCACATGGTTTTGCCCATTTTGAGAACAAGTTTGTTCTGCAATCAGATCTGAATAAGGGACGATGCATAGTGATGGGATTATATATATATATATATATATATATATATATATATATATATATATATATATATATATATATATATATATATATTTCCAATGGGGTGATGGCACTCTCGGAAATAAGAGACTCAGACGCAAGTAGTAGCTTGACGTTTCAATTCAAAATAGAATTTTCCTCAGAAGCAATTGACAATACAACAAATACACGCTTAAGTACCTGAGAACCGGAGGTGGTCAGCTGTGCATCCATTACTCCCGCCTCTGCCTCTCCTGTCGTCACACGGAGCACTGCGGCGCATCCCCAATGACGTCATTGAATGACGGCCGATTGCTAAGCAACCACAAACAATCCACGGCTACTTCAGCAAGCTCCCGTGCGCACGCCCCTGTAATAGCAATTCCAATTCATCTGTTCATTTAGCCCGTACGGGTTGACAGTGTCCAATTTATAGATCCAACGGGCCTCTTTTTGGAGAAGGATCCTGCCACGATCTCCTCCACGGATGTTATTGGGGACGCTGTCAATAATCTTATAGCGGATGGTTGAGGGACCATGCTTCATCTGGCGAAAATGCCTGGCCACAGGTTGTTCAGTGTCCTTGCCCTCTATGGCCAGTCTGATGGAGCTTCTATGTTGCGCCATGCGCTCTTTAAATTTACAAGTTGTCTTGCCAATGTAGGCAAGTCCACATGGACACTTAATTAAGTATACAACATAGGACGAGTTGCAGGTATATATGTTGTTAATCTTGTATGTCTTGCCAGTTCGTGGGTGGGTAAATGTGTCGCCAGTCTCAAGAAAGTTACACGTAGTGCAACCAAGGCACTGGTAATTGCCCGATTTTTTTGTTAGAAAGTGTGTCGGCAATTCCTTCTTAGTGCTGGTCGGGTTGATCTTTACTACCCAGTCACGAATGCTGCGATTTCTCCTGAAACAAGGTACAAGTTGGGATCCGCGTAATAGAGGTAGTTCAGGGTCAGAGTTGACTACAGGCCAAAGCCTTTTTGCCTTGCCCATAATTTTTCGACTGGTTGCTGAAAACTCAGTTACAAAGATAGATTTGTTGGCTGTTGATTTTTTCGGTTTAATCATACGAAACTCTTCTTTAGGGATCGTCATTACTCTGTTGATTGCTTGTTGGACAGTATTTGTAGTGTATCCTCGTTCTAAGAATTTTTCTGCCATATTTTTAATCTGTAATTCCTCCTCCACTGGTTCGCTGCAGATTCTGCTTACCCTACAGAATTGCGAGAAGGGGAGAGATTTTTTCAGGGGAGTTTGTGTTTTACTTGGAGAGAGTGCCGATATCTCTTGGACTCTATATATATATATCAGAGACCACTAATCCTTTCCTAATGTTTCCCAACCAGAATGTGTTTTATAATATTCTAAAAGCTGCATTTTGACTACAGAATTAATAGCGTGGTTCAATAAGTAATGTGAAAAGGGGGGGTGATTCCGACCTGCTCGCTGCGGGCCGAATTCACTCCCCTCTCTGATGTTACTGGTTTGTGCCATTATGATTATGTGCATGTGCAAACACCCGGAGCAAAAGCTTTCTGGTGGGTTTCACACTTGGTGGGACGTTCACTCCTTAGTGGGAGGAATGGGGACTGACATGGGGTGGAAGCAGAGGAACAACCAGCGTGTTATGGACATTCCCATAAAGATGCAGTGCATTCCTCTGCACACGTAGGCGTGTCAATGTCTGATTGGGGGAGGCAGCTGATGTCAGCGCCTGCCCCAAATTCATCCATCTCCCACCAGGATAAATGTCAGTTTAGCCTGCCTTATCAGTGACGGGGAAAAAGTCATTGGATGGTCAGTGACCATTGAATTGTTTTTCTCCTGTGCGGCTGCATGCATGTGGATGATTAATTTTTCACATCCAAACACACATGCAAATTCAGGCGATTGGCGAAACAACTTTATTATCAATTACCTGGCTCCCCACATGTGATGGCAATCATACATTACCAGGGAAGCCCAGGAACAGAGCATTTTCTCCCTGAAGGAGCAGGTCAGGTAGGCAACCAAGTGTTGTGTGTATCTGTCCAATGTGTAAGTGTGTGAGGTGTGCTATAGATACGTATATATGTGTGTGTAGTGTGCTGTGTGCATATGTGCAATGTTTTTTTTTAAAGATCATTTTTATTGAGTTTTTTACAAGGCATAACAATAGGTCAAATGACCAGAACATTCAATCAGTAAACAAGTAAATAGGGGGTAACTTGAGATGTTTAGGAATTATTATTATTATTATTATTATTATAATTTTATTTATAAGGCGCCACAAGTGTTTCGCAGCGCCGTACAAAGGAACAATACAGGGAGACAAAACTTGGCATAACATTGAATAAATAACAAAAATACAGTACAAATAAAGAGCACCACAGTTCAAAACACATTACAGCTTAAATGTAAGTAGTGAGGACCCAATCAACATACAACTAGAGGCTTGAGGCCAATGATGGAGATGAGTATGAAGATGGTCACTGAGTGTTGGCGTAAAGGAGAGCTGTGAGTGAAATGTGAAGAGAAGTGGGCTTTGACAACAGGAGGGAAGAGGGCCCTACTCGGAGGAGCTTACAATCTAGTAATCTGCAAACAATATACATTAACGTGAAAGTGTCAAGAGCTGGAATGTATGGATATAATTTCAACAAACTGATTCCACACTATAATAATTCAATTGATCTAAATTAGTTTCAGAGGTAAGAGATTGGGATAGGTGTGAGTACTAGTATTCGTTATGCCTGAGTATAGGGGAAAGGTAGGGGGGGAGGAATGAGGGTGGTGGGAAGGTATAGCATGATGGAAAGGGGGGAAGAGATTTAGCACACAGGGGACTAACATATATTGAGAGAAACAGCCACATTAATAATAACAACAATCCTATACTTATTGGAGCATAGTAACGCTTTTAGGTCCCTTAGGTCTTTCACAGGAAGTATACAATAATGTACTTAAGATTATTGAAGTGCACATAAGACATTGGTTGTTGTTGGGGGAGGAAATCTAGAGGTATACCATAAAGTGGTTGCAAATGGTTTTAAGATGTCCAATTGTGCTGGTTTTGCGAGAGATATGATGAATGGTCCCCAAGTGTAAAAAAAAAAATTAAGGCACCAGCATCCAGGTCGTTGATTTGGATTGATGTTCTTTCCAGATGAAGTAGGTGAAGAAGCTTATGGGAAAGTTCAAAAAGGTTAGGGGGGAAACTGTCAGTCCAATGAATTAGCATGAGCTTTTTGGAGATGGTGATGATTTTTGTGAGTAAAGGTGAGATTTCCGTGGCTTTTCCTTGTAAGTCCCATGATCCGAAGTGTAGAAAAACAATAGCTAGCAGGTCTGGTGATGTGTGGAGGCTGAAGATTTTATTTACGAAGAAAGCCACTTTCTACCAGAAACGTTTGACTTTGCCACATTCCCATATGCAATGGTCGAAGGAGGCAGATGAGTGATGCCATTTTTTACAGTGTCCTGTTTCTTCTTTAACCCAATGTTTCCTTTGTATAGGGGATAGGAGTTTGGTTTATCAGCAATCGTGGGAAGAGTGTAAGTCCAAAAGTTGCATTTAGAAGACCATGCTAAGTCAGAACCAAGTGCATTCAATTGCATGTACAGTATAGGTCTTTAGTACGATACAGTGAAAGAGTTTGTTTGAGAGTGTTTATCAGATCGGGTGAATTAGTGATGTAACCATTTTTGTTTAAGGAAAAAACATAATGACGGAGTTGCAAGTACATATAGAAGTGTCTAGCAGGAATCATCTCTGATGATCTGTAGATCAGAGAATGGATATATCTGTCCCCCAGGATCGAACACTTTGGAGATGTTTGATAGGCCCTTCTCTTTCCAAGAGAAGAATAGGGAATTGGACATAGAGAGAGGAAAAGCAGGATTTCCCCAGACAGGAACATCTGGAGAGCTATATGGATCACGTTGTAGTTTTTTGTTTTGAGTGAGCCAGATGTCATGGATTTCGCCAGGTATGTCTGTAGATTTGGAATGTAAAAGGCCAGCAGGAGAAAACGGGTAAAGAATGGCTTGATCCGAGTTGGGGCATGTGGGATTAGCAGTGTTTAAGAGCCAGTCACTAATATAGCGAAAGAAGGTGGAAATTGTGTAGAGTTTGAGGTTAGGAAGTTTCATTCCTCCTAGATTCCTTGGTAATTGCAATTTGGATGTAGCAATTCTGGCTTTTTTTCCCAGACCATAAGAATTTGGCAATCAGTTTATCAAATGCTAAGAAATCAGCTTTTGTGAGGCTAATGGGAAGCATTTGTATGGCATAAAATATTTTGGGGAATAGTATGCTTTTAGCTGCCGCAATACGGCCTAAGAGAGAGAGTGGAAGGTTTAACCAGTTGTTATTAATAGAGGTAGATATTTTTGTAAGGACTGAGGTGAAATTTGATTTGTATAGGTCTGCAAGAGAAGCAGCGATGTAGATGCCTAGGTCTTTAATATTGTCTTTGACTATTTTGAAGGATGAAAGATAGGGTGAGTTTTACAGTGTAGGAGGGAGGGGGGTGAGTGGGAGAAGTTCAGATTTGTCTACGTTGATCTTATATCCTGAAACTTGTCTGAATTTGTCTATTAGGTTCAAGATCACAGGTATACTCAATGCCGGGTTCAAAATAAGCAGTAACATATCGTCCGCAAATAGCGAAACCTTTAGTGTAATGTCTCTGATATTGATACCCTGCATTGAGGGGTGGTTACGAATCGTGATAGCAAGAGGTTCTATCACAATAGCAAATAGATGGGGGTGCAAAGGGCATCCCTGCCTTGTTCCCCTTGCTATCTTAAATGGTTCAGAGAGGTGAGCATTGCAGTACACCTGTGATGAAGATCCTGAGTATAATGTTTTTATGATTGATATAAAATGGTCAGGAAAACCAAAGCGTGATAAGGAGTGATATAGGTGGGGCCATAATATCATATCAAATGCTTTTTCAGCGTCCAGGGCCATTATTACATTGCAGGAGGAAGGGTTTGTGGATGATATGTATTAAATCATTGATAATACTCTGCAAACGTTTATTACCGAATGCCGGCCTGTAATAAAAGCCGTCTGGTCAGGGTGTATGATCTCTGGCAAGATGGGTTTCAAACGTTCAACTAGAATTTTTGTTAGAATTTTTTAGTCGAGGTTCAATAATTAAATTGGGTGATAAGAGCTTGGTGAGGATAGGTCTCTGCCTGGTTTGGGGATGAGTTTGATAATGGCGGAGTTGAAGTAAAGAGGGATTGAACCAGTGTCTATCATATGGTTGAAGACTGAGGCTAAAATGTCTGAGATGTCTGGGAGAAGAGTTTTATAAAATTCTATTGTGTGAAGCCATCTGGGCCTGGGGCTATCATGGGCTTCATATGTCTAATCGCTGGGGTTACTTCAGTTGCTGAGTTTGGTGTTACTAGGGGATTCAATAGTGTTAGAGGAATTTGAGGATAGGGGTTACTTAAGTCTGTTTCTGTATAAAAATCTGATTTTGTGTTGGTAGATGTGCATGTCAAATGATCTGTAGTAGTATTTTAAGGGACAAAGTATAAGGTTTCATAAAAGGATGACATGGTGCATGCAATTTGTTTAGAATCAGTCATGTATGAGCCATTATCCTGTTGAAGGCAGTGGACAATCATGGGGGGGGGTGTACCTCTGAGTACGTTTGTTAGCAGTTTCCCAGTTCTGTTGCCAAATCTGTGGTAGCGGTAATATATAGCGAATAAATGCTTGTCACTCATGGTTTGTAGCATGTCTTCAAACTTAGTTTTCGCTATGTTGTATAAGGATTTGGAAGCTGGGTTAGGGTTCTGCTTGAAAGCTATATAGGTATCCGTTAGATTAGCTTGCAAGGATAATTATGTATTGGTGGTTATTTGACGGTTAGTGGATGAGTATGCAATTATGGTTCCCCTTAACACTGATTTTGTTGTCTGATAAAACAAGCCTGGGTTCACTTCGTAATGTTCGTGATTTTTTTTTTTTTTAATTTTGCCAGGATTTGTTTAGCATAGAGCGAAATTGTGGTGAATTAGAGAGGTTGGTCGTTAAACGCCATCATTTGTAAGTTGGGGTTGGGGGTCCTGTTGTCATTGAGAACCATACTAGGGCGTGGTCTGATATCGCAATGGTTTCTATATTGGAAGCAGATATTTTTGTGAGTAAGTGCGAGGATATAATGGTATAGTCAATTTGTGAGAGTGAGGCATGTGCTGTGGAAAGGCATGTGTATTATTTGTCTGTCGAGTGCATAACTCTCCATATGTCCACTGCCTGTAACTGGGAAATAAAGGAAGGGACGCCCAACTTGGGTAGGTGAATGGTTCTGCCGGGGGGTTGGGAGCGGTCAAGATAGACTGAGGAAATAAGATTAAGATCTCCACAAATAATAAGATTCTGGTCAGAATGGGGGAGTAGTAAGTTCAGAAGTTTTTTGAAGAAAGCTTTTGTGTACACATTAGGGGCATATATGTTACATAATTTGAATGTGAAACTTGACAGTTGAATTAATGCACATACTATGCGACCCTCAGGGTTTTTATATACATCTAGAGGTACAAGATGGATAGCTTTTTTTGCCAGAATTACTGCTCCTCTTGATTTGGAGTTATAAGGTGAGGCTGCGATTACTTCCCAGCCGAAGAGATTAAGTTAGGAAGTTTCAGTAAGGGTGAGGTGCGATTCCTGTAGGAATACTATATTCATCCTCTGATTTTTTTAAATATTGCAAGATTTTCTGGCTTTTTGCAGGTGAGTGTATACCTTCAACATTAATGGAACCAATATTCTAGATCAAGGAGACCATAATGGAGGGTGATATAAGTTATATCTAATTGTGGTACAAGGATGATAAATTGTTAATCCTCTAAGTGCTAGACAATGCAAAGGAGTAGGGAAATAAAATGGGATGGGGGAGGGGGGAGGAAACATAGCTATAGATGTGATGGATTGGCCATAATAGCAACCTTAAGGGGTAAAATGAAGAGGAATTCGACTTCGGGTTATTGAACCAGAGATAAATGTCAATGATCAGCATATTATCTAGGGTCAGTTTAACCATAATATACTATAGTCAAGCAACTCGGGGAGGAGATGGGGGGAGAGGGCTCGGGGACAGATGCTAGTATATATAGTATCACCGCATTTCTAAACTTAGTACATATAAGTAGGTCGTGACAAATCTGAGGAGAGACTAATATGGTGGTGAGTACAGAATATGGATGAAGCCTTGTAGCATAAGAGTTATTAACAATAACATTCAATTAAACATCATGCATAAATTTGCTAACGAATACTTGAAGGTTTTTTTAAATTCTGGAAATGCATATGGAAGGACATTTTAAAGACTGAACCTACTCTCCCAGAAATATCACCACACATATGTTTATTTGGCTTAGATCTTAGATAGACGCATTCTGTCATAATATATCAATATGTCTTATGCCTAACTACACTGGCTAAGGTTTTGATCGCAAGAAAGTGGTTAGCAACAGAAGTGCCTATTATTAGCCATTGGAGAGCATTGGTGAATGAGCCCTCTGGACATGAGAAATTCACATATCAAACCAGAGGATCAATGGCTACCTATCATAAGAAGTGGGATAGATGGAATATATTAATCCTAGATATTGGATAAAGAAAATTTAAACAGAAAATAACTGAAATAATAGGAACGGATTATTAACATAAAGACAATTAAAAATAATAAGGGGATGAGCTAAGTAGGAAGGATTCAAAATAATATGTAAGGAGGAAAGGAGAAGGAAGGAGGAAAGACAGGAAGGAAAGGAAAAATAAATGGGAAAAAAAATAGAGTGGAAGATAGAATAATACGTAGCAATAATATAACTCAAAGAACAAGGTTATATACAATGGTGTCCTTTTTTTGGGGGGGGGAGGGGGTGGTACAGTAACTGATGTTTGAGACTGAGATGGGTTAGGGTATGTGTCCATATCCACTGGATTTAAATGGATCTTGTGGGCATATATAACATGACATTGAAATGGAGAGTGAAGGAAGAAGAGTGGAGGAGAGGGAGGGAAAGTGGATGAGGGAAAGGAAAATGTGAAATGTGAAAAATGAAAATAGCGGGAGATGCAAAATATGGGAAGGAGATAGAAAGGAAAGGAGGGCAGGGGGAGATGTATGGCTAATCTTAGGTTTCTCACTGACACACGATATATAAGATTAATACTAAATATTACACACAACAAAACAACACCAGAGCACAAATATACGAAACACGAAATATAACATAATAATTTAAAAGAATTTATTTTGCACAGTATACACTAATATAGCACATAAGGATTAAATAATAAAAACATAACTATATTAATATATAATATAATATATT